>NW_020838055.1:2359369-2400809 GCF_003676395.1 Aethalodelphis obliquidens
ATTAAGGGACTGCTGTTCAGTCATGGGTGGTGTGTGTGTGTGTGTGTTGCAATTAACATGCCCAGTCAAGAATCATTAAAATACTAACATGAGAGCAAAGAGAGAAAAAGAGAGCAGCAACTACAGCTATGAAGCCTTCAGGAACTAAAAACCTACAACATAGCAATCACTGAGACTATATGGACTTGCCAATAAAAATATTTTGTCAATCTAAGCTCCCCACTGCTCCCCCCTTGCATTGTTTTAAAAAAAGGAAACATTACTACATTGGTTGTTAAGGATATTGCCTGAATGATATACTGCTTTAAGAATGACATCGACCTGACTACATGCCTCTTTTCCTCCCAAAACTAGAGCTACACAGTAACAAACACAAAATTAATACCCGTCAAGGAGAATATAAGACCTTAAATAATGTAACTCGAAAAGACTCCTATATGTATAAATTATGAGAATGGGATATATAAATAGAGCATGAGAAACCTTAAGCTAATTAGAGAAAAAAATCTATTTAAAGGCATGACTATGTTCAAGAAAAGGGTAAATTAATTCAGTGATGTAATTAATTGCAGAAAAATTTAATTCAGTAATTAATTCAGAAAAATTTATGTCACAGCATTTGAAAGCATAATAGTCTTTTCCAAATTGTTCATAAGTATGTATATATTTTAAAAGTAGAGCTGAATATTCACATTGTACATTCTTTACTATCCAGAAGACCTTGAGAGAATTCTCTTGAGAAAGTATGTTAGGACAGTATGGACAACTAATAATCATTTGTGCCAGGCACTCTGCTGAACACCTTACATATAATATGATCTTGTTTAATCCCGCTAAGCAAGGCAGGTTAGTCTCTCCAGTTTTCCAAATCAGCAAACTGGGGCACAGAGTGTCAGCAAGCTGCCCAGTTACTTACCTACCAAGAGGCAAAGCTTTGCACGGAGTTCTGCCTAAGCTCTTATGCCACTATGCTCTATTACCTGTCTCACAAAAACACCTTAGGGTCAGAATAATATAATAGGTTGTGCAACCTTCAGCAAAATTATCTAACTTCTATAACCCAGTTTCCTTACCTATGAAATGATACGATGGTAAACTCTGCTATCAAGCCCAGTCCTAAACTTCTGACAACTATAATCTTCAACATAGTATGTTTCTAAAAATCCTTTCGTAATACTTGACAATGTTATATGGCTCACAAGTCATATAGTTTATCCCTTTAATCAACATTTTTTTCCAAGTAACAACTTAACTGTTTGACTATACAGATGTCTAGATTTGACTACACACAAAGATATATGTTTGAAACTGCTAGACAATGCTGGAGGCTCAGTAGTTCTAACATCAGAGAGCACAGTTCACATTTTTTTCAAGTTTTCAATGAGAACAGATTGAACAAGTAACCTCTCAGATTACATTTAAAGGTAGTTTTTGTTGTTTAAAATCATCTCCCCTGATATGGGAACATATGTATAACTGATTCACTTTGTTATAAAGCAGAAACTAACACACCATTGTAAAGCAATTATACCCCAATAAAGATGTTAAAAAAAAAAAAATCATCTTCCCTGAAGATAATGGGACAACACAAATATAGCAAGAATTGGTATGCTTTTTTGGGGGGGGGCGGGGGGAAGGGTCAGATACTAAATATTTTAGGCTTGCAAGCCATATGTTCTCTGTCTCTACTCAACTCTGCTGCTATAGTGTGCAATCAGCCACAGAAAATACATAAATGAATGGGTTTGGTGGTGATCTAATACAATTTTATATACAAAAACAGGTGGCTATAATTTGCCAACCCTTGTAAAAGGAAAAGTAGTTTTATCCACTGACACTCCATATATGAGGTTTAATAGAGAAAAAATTTTCCAAAAATATACATTAATTACTATATGATCATTCTGAGACGATCAATGAAATGTGAAGAAAATTATACAACTTAACTGAAAGAGATATAAAAGACCTAAATAAATTGGGAGATAAATTGCCTCCACAAATTGAGAGGCTCAGTATTGTAAAGATGTCAGTTTTCTCCAAGTTGTTCTACAGATTAAATTTAATTCGAATCAAAATCCCAATGAGTTTGTTTAATATGGACCTTAACAAGCTGATTCTAAACTTTACACAAAACAGCAAACACCCAAAAGACTCCTGAAGAAAAAAGTGGGAGTACTCAAGTCAAAACAAATAACTAATAAAACTTTATAATAGAGTCAAGAAACAAATCACGACATACATAAAAATTTACTTTTAACAGAAATGGCTTGGATCAGTGGGGAGAGAAATCCAGCTTTAATATTTTTCCACCTTGAAACTATAGCTGATCTAACACCATATGGGGAAATTTTTTTTTCCCCTACATTATAACATGTTTAAAAATTAATTCCAGGTAGATTAAAGATCTTTATATATTAAAGGCAAAACTAAAGAATTTTTAAAGATGATTTAAGAAAATGTCGTGATGACCTTGGGATAGAAAACAAAAAGATAAGCTACTAGGAAAACTATGTTTTTAATTTTTATTTTGTAATAAATTTATTTATTTGATTTTATTTTTTATTTTTGGCTGCGTTGGGTCTTCGTTGCTGCACATGGGGGCTTTCTCTAGTAGCGACAAGCGGGGGCTACTCTTAGTTGCGGTGCGCTGGTTTCTCATTACAGTGGCTTCTCTTGTTGTGGAGCACGGGCTCTAGGCACGTGAGCTTCAGTAGTTGTGGCACGTGGGCTCAGTAGTTGTCGCTGGCAGGCTCTAGAGAGCAGGCTCAGTAGTTGTGGCACACGCGGTTAGCTGCTCCGCAGTATGTGGGATCTTCCCAGACCAGGGCTCGAACCTGTGTCCCCTCCACTGGCAGGCGGATTCTTAACCACTGCACCACCAGGGAAGCCCAGAAAACCTATTTTTAACACAGGTAACTGATGATGTAACCACACCTGTTAGTATGCAGAATATCTAAAGAACACCCACAAAGAAAAAGACAACGCAATGGAAAAAAAAAAGCAAAAGGTGGAAACGAGCACTTCATAGAGGAAGAAACACCAAAGGTCAAAGAATTCATGAAAAGATGGCAAAGCTATTTGGTAATAAGAGAAATACAAGTTAAAACCCTAAAGAAACACCACTTCACATCCAGTAGATAGGTAAATACCACTAAGTCAGAATACACCAAGCAGGCCTTCCCTGGTGGCGCAGTGGTTGAGAATCCACCCGCCAGTGCAGGGGACACAGGTTCGATCCCTGGTCTGGGAAGATCCCACATGTTGTGGAGCAACTAAGCCCGTGCACCACAACTACTGAGCCTGTGTGCCGCAACTACTGAAGCCCGCACGCCTAGAGCCCATGCTCCACAACGAGAGAAGCCACCACAATGAGAAGCCTGTGCACTGCAATGAAGAGTAGCCCCCGCTCGCTGCAACTAGAGAAAGCCCGCACACAGCAACGAAGACCGAACACAGCCAAAAATAAATAAATAAAATAAATTGGAAAAAAAAAAAAGAATATACCAAGCACTGTCCATGATACAGAGCATCCAGAAAACTTATACACCCTTAGTAAAATAAATTTTTACAACCATCTGGAAACAATATGGCATTGTTTAGAAAAAGTGAATCTTTGCATTCCCTAAGATCCAGTAATTCCATTATGAACAAACACAAAAGATGTATGTTCAGGAAAATTCATAGTAGCATTTTTCATAGTACATTAAAGTAGAAACTACCACACCCACCCACATTACAATGGATATATTGTGACATATGCATACACGAGATTACTTGTACTGCTATATACTATAGATGAATGATGCTGAACAAAAAGGCAAGTCACGAAAAAATACAATATGATTACACTGATATTAAAGCTTTTTAAATGTAAAAACTAAAACAGGATTTGTGTAGTTTTGTGTGTGTGTGTGTGCGTGTGTGGTAAAACTGCATAAAAAAGACAAGCCAAACATTCAGAATAACGGTTAGCTCTGAGTGGGCAGGCCAAAGGATGAACATGGAATGCTTCAATGGTAATGGTAATGTTCTTTTTTGAGAGTGGCAAGTACACAGGTGTTTTTTAAAACTGTGATCTGTTTTTATTATTCATATTTAATAAATGTTAATATCCACAATTTAACATTTTAAATTAAGTGCTAACTTTCTCATAGCAATCACATTTCCTCTAGAACAACAAAACAATACATAAGCATTGTTTTATACAATAATAGAGAAACTAAAATCCCAGTTCAAATTTTCTGACTAAAGACATGCTTAGTTAGCTCCTTTTCTCTAGGTTTCAGGGATAAGATCTTCAAGCATTAAAAAGTATTATACTAGGATTATATTCTCTTGAAGGTAAAATAAAAATGCAAGTTCAAGAAGAAAAATAAAGTATATAACACACTTGACTTTTAACGAAAAGCATATCCATTTATTCTTAAAATGGATAACAGTGAGCACAAATTGCAATTTAGATTTCATAGGATACATTAAGAAAAAGTATTTAAATATAATAAATTAATTTTAAAAAGATAACCAACAAGGACCTACTGTATAGCACAGGGAACTCTGCTCAATATTATGTGGCAGCCTGGATGGGAGGGGAGTCTGGGGGAGAATGGATACATGTATATATGTATGGTTAAGTCTCTTTGCTGTGCACCTGAAACTATCACAACATTGTTAATCGGCTATATTCCAATATAAACTAAAAAGTTAAAAAAAAATTTTTTAAATTTAGTTTGTAAATACAAACATAAAAGCAAAAAAATAAACAAACATGAAAGATTCCACATACTCAGTAACTATTTAAATATCTAGTGAATAATTTTATATGTTAACTAAACATAAAAGGAAGTAGGGGACTTCCCTGGTGGTCCAGTGGTTAAAAATCCACCTTCCAATGCAGGGAACGTGGGTTCAATCCCTGGTCAGGGAACTAAGATCCTACATGCTGCGGGGCAACTAACTCCATGCACTGCAACTACTGAGCACGTGAGCCACAACTAGATAGCCAGCAGGCTGCAACTACAGAACCCATGCTCTCTGGAGCTTGCGAGCCACAACTAGAGAGAAGCCCACATGTCGCAACAAAAGATCCCACATGTTGCAATACAGATGTCACATGCCACAACTAAGACCCGACACAGCCAAAAATAAGATAAATATATTGTTTTTAAAAGTAAATAGTTCCTAATTTTGCTTTCTTGGACATACATGATCAACAAAGTTTGAAAACCACTGATTTAAAGTATTTGTAATTGCTTTTATTGCAGGGTGGGCATTCTTTAGCTAATGTATTTTCCTTTAAAAGTCATTCTAGGGACTTCCCTGGTGACACATGGTTAAGAATCCGCCTGCCAATGCAGGGGACATGGGTTCTAGCCCTGGCCTGGGAAGATCCCACATGCCGCGGAGCAGCTAAGCCCGTGCACCACAACTACTGAGCCTGTGCCCTAGAGCCCACGAGCCACAACTACTGAGCCCATGTGCCACAACTACTGAAGCCTGCTCGCCTGGAGCCCGTGCTCCGCAACAAGAGAAGCCACTGCAATGAGAAGCATGCACCTGCAACGAAGAGTGGCCTCCGCTTGCCTCAACTAGAGAAAGCCTGCACGCAGCAACAAAGACCCAAGGCAGCCAAATAAATAAACAAATAATTTTTTTAAAAAAGTCATTCTATTTTCCTAAAAACAAGACAAAGAAATGCTACCAGTTTCCTCATTCCTTATAAGAATTTGTCATTCCAATAAACTATACCCAGGAATCAGGGGGAGAGTGTGTGTGAAAATCACAGAAACATCACACAAGGGAACAATTGTTGCACTGGCACTCTAAATGAGGATTCAGCACTTATTTGTAACCCATACATGGAGACACAAAAAGAATGGTTAAAAATTTTTCTGTAGTCTACACGTCAAGTAAAAAGTTTATTTCTAACAAAGAAAGGCTGGATTTTAAAAGTTAACATTTTCCGGACTTCCCCGGTGGCATGGCGGTTAAGAACCCACCTGCCAATGCAGGGGACACGGGTTCGAGGCCTGGTCTGGGAAGATCCCACATGCCGCGGAGCAACTAAGCCCGTGCGCCACAACTACTGAGCCCGCGTGCCACAACTACTGAGCCCGCAAGCCACAAATACTGAGGCTGTGTGCCTAGAGCCCATGCTCTGCAACAAGAGAAGCCATCTCAATAAGAAGCCCGCGCACCGCAACGAAGAGTAGCCCCTGCTCGCTTCAACTAGAGAAAGCCCGCATGCAGCAATGGAAACCCAACATAGCCAAAAAAAATTAATTAATTTAAAAAAAAAAAGAAAACAATGTCTCTACGTGTATAACTGGGTCCCTTTGCTGTACAGTAGAGATTGGCACAACACTGTAAATCAACTATACTTCAATTCAAAACTACAAAAAAAACCCCACCATAACTAAAGTAAAAAATACAACTAAATATTTGCAATATACTCTAAACATTTAAATAACTTTTATTACTCTAGGAGACAACAGAAAAAACTAACTGAAAAATGAGAAAAAAATTTTTTAAAAAAACCATTAAAGGGCTTCCCTGGTGGCGCAGTGGTTGAGAGTCCGCCTGCCGATGCAGGGGACACGGGTTCGTGCCCCGGTCCGGGAAGATCCCACATGCCGCAGAGCGGCTGGGCCCGTGAGCCATGGCCGCTGAGCCTGCGCGTCCGGAGCCTGTGCTCCGCAACGGGAGAGGCCACAACAGTGAGAGGCCCGCGTACCGCAAAAAAAAAAAAAAACCATTAAACAAGACCCTTGAAAATATAAAAAGATGTTCAACTTCACTTCACTCACAAAAAGAGATACCAAATTAAAATTAACATGGATACCATTTCTCACATATCAGGATTTGCAAAAATTCAAACGCTTGACGCCACTCTCTTGGTGAGGCCATGAGGGAAGAGGCACTCTGGCTTCACTGTTTACAAGAATTCAAAACCGTGCAGACTCCCATGGTAGAGGCACGAATCTAACAAAACTATGTATTTTAATTTACTCCTCAACACAGCAACTCTAATTTTAGAAATTTACCTTGAGCATCCACCTTAAAGAAATAAGACAATACATACGGCACAAGGTTATTTATCGCAGCTTTGTCTGTAATTCTAAAGTAATGGCAACTATTCACATTTCCAAGTATAATGGAGCACTGTGAAGGTATGACCACCAAGAGTTTCCAGGAAAGATTAAGCAGAAAAGGCAAAGTATAAAAGAGGGAAATAAAAAAATATGCAAACACCTACATGTTTTGGCAAAAAGAAACACAGGAAGGATAAGCCAGAAAACAGTAAGTTTATTCTACAAGGAATGGGGAGATGGGAATAGAATGAACTCATGAGGAAGTATACATTTTTTGGAAGCATACATTTTTTGAAAGCACATTAGAATTCTACATATTCAAAATATAAAACTGGGGAGATCCCTGGTGGTCCAGTGGTAAAGAATCTGACTTACAATGCAGGTGACGCGGGTTTGATCACTGGTCAGGAAACTAAGATCCCACATGTCGCGGGGCAACTAAGCCCGTATGCCACAACTACTGAGCTCATGCACCTCAACTAGAGCCCGCGTGCCACAAATTACAGAGTCCATGCGCTCTGGAACCCACACTCCACAACTACAGGGCCCACGTGCCTGTGTGCCACAACTAGAGAAGAGAAAACCCGCACGCCACTAGAGAGAAGCCCGCACACAACGAAGAGCCTGCGCTCCGCAATGGTGACCCTGCGTGTGGCAACTAAGACCTGACTCAGGCAAATAAATAATAAATAAATCTTAAAAAATAAATATATATAAAATTAAATCAGCTTGGATGGGAAGAGGGAGAGGAAACACCAAAACTGAAAACAAACTGAAAGAAATAAACCTTTAACAATACTTCAAATAAGTAAAAACCACACTGAAGGGAGGGGAAAAAACGTTCATCCAGGTAACTCACGAACACACTATTTGCCAATATATAATACACCCTCAGTCTTGGTCAGGGCTAGGGGAGCAGGAGAACCACAAACATATCTTGAACTCTTTTAGTACTTTTGTTTATGATAGTGGCAGGGGCAAAGCAATTCTGAAACTAATTTGAACGTATTCATAAACGTGTTGATGCTGGGAGCCAAGATTCTTACTCTCAGAAGAAGAGACATATAAATATGGAGTAGAGGAGGGCAAAAAGGAACACTGTGGGGACAGATTAGAACTGGAGGTATCATTATGGCCTCATTATTTCTAAAATATATATATTATGTGTATATGCACGTATATGTGTACTCAACTACTGTCTGCATTTGAATTTACAGATACATAATAGCTCTGAATAGAAAGGACCTAGAAGCAAAGATACTTCAGTAGTACTGAGCATACCTGTACCCAGATCTTGGTCTCTAATACCTTCTCCTACTGAAAGAAATGAGAGCGCCTCAGAGAAACACCTGATTCTAGGCATGAGGAATGGAAGGTACTAAATGAACCTGGAACATCCTACTATGCCCTAAAGGAGGTGCTCAAAAATGACAAGTGCTTGTCACAAGGATCACAAGCCAAGGACTTCCCTGGTGGTCAAGCGGTTAAAACTTCGCCTTACAATGCAGGGGGTGCAGGTTCAATCCCTGGTCGGGGAGCTAAGATCCCACATGCCTCATGGCCAAAAAAACCAAAACATAAAACAGAAGCAATACTGTAACAAATTCAATAAAGACTTTAAAAATGGTCCACATCAAAAAAATCTTAAAAAAAAAAACCAACAAGGATGACAAGCCAGCCTGAAGGGGCTCCCAGTGGCCAAATATGAAACAACTTCAGCACAAAATACTGAAGTAATGAATTATTGAGCACTGAAAAATTACAATTCCATGAATTCACGCTGACAACAGACAAATAAATAAGTAAAAGAGGGAAAAGGAAGGGCTCTTGCTTACAGAACTCTGAAGGCCAACTGGTAAATGTGGAGGGAAGGGCTGGAGTGGAAAAGTATTGCTGTGTAATCATCAAAGAAAAGACTGGTTCAGGCAAGAATTCTAAGTGGATGCTAAACCTGGGTGACAGAGAGAGGATTTTGATGAGAAGGAGGATATCTCCATGGTCTAAAGAATCTTTCACAAATTGTTTATAAGTTGCAAATGGAGGGGAAAAGTAACCATACAGTGGAGCCATCACAGAACACCTTAACTGGGTGATTAAGATCACCAGTGAGGAGGGACTTCCCTGGTGGTCCAGTGGTTAAGACTCCATGCTCCCAATGTACAGGGCCTGGGTTCGATCCCTGGTCTGGGAACTAAATACCACATGCCGCAACTAAGAGTTCACATGCCACAACTAAAGGTCCCACATGACACAACGAAGATCCCACGTGCTGCAACTAAGGCCTGGCACAGCCAAATAAATAAATATATTTTTTTTTTTAAAAAAAAAAGATCACGGGCTTCCCTGGTGGCGCAGTGGTTGAGAGTCCGCCTGCCGATGCAGGGGACACGGGTTTGTGCCCCGGTCAGGGAAGATCCCACATGCCGCAGAGCGGCTGGGCCCGTGAGCCTTGGCCGCTGGGCCTGGGCGTCCGGAGCCTGTGCTCCACAACGGGAGAGGCCACAGCAGTGGGAGGCCCACATACTGCAAAAAAAAAAAACTACAAACAATAAATGCTGGAGAGGATGCGGAGAAAAGGGAACCCTCCTACACGGTGGGTAGGAATGTAAATTGGTACAGCCACAGTACAGAACAGTATGGAGGTTCCTTAAAAAACCAGAAATAGAACTACCATATGATCTAGCAATCCCACTCCTGGGCATATATCCAGAGAAAACCATAATTCGAAAAGATGTATGTACCCCAATATTCATTGCAGCACTATTCACAACAGCCAGGACATGGAAGCAATGAAATGTTCATTGACAGAGAAATGGATAAAGAAGATGTGGTACATACATACAATGGAATACTACTCAGCCATAAAAAAGAATGAAATAATGCCATTCGCAGCAACATGGATGGATCTAGAGATTTTCATACTGAGTGAAGTAAGTCAGTGAGAAAGACAAACATATCATATGATATCACTTATATGTGGAATCTTAAAAAATGGTACAAATGAACTTATTCAGAAATAGAGTCACAGATACAGAAAACAAACTTATGGTTACCAAGGGGAAAGTGGGGGAATAAATTGGGAGATTGCTATTGACATATACACACTACTATATATAAAACAGAAAACTAATAAGAACCTACTGTATAGCACAGGGAACTTTACTCAATACTCCGTAATGGCCTATATGGGAACAGAGTCTAAAAAGAGTAGATATATGTCTATGTATAACTGATTCACTTTGCTGTACAGCAGAAACTAACACAACATTGTAAATCAACAATACTCCAATAAAAATTAAAAATTACTGGGTCAAGTGGCAACACTGGAATATGGATAGTAGACTAAAATATTGTGTCAATGTTAAATTTAATGAACTTGATTACTGTGCTTATGTATGAGAATTTCTTATCCTAGTAAACACACACTTATTGGAGTAAAGGCCCATTATATATGCATCTTTATCTCAAATGATTCAGAAAAAACATATTTATAAACAGATATAGACTATAAATGATAAATCAAAATGGGAGTGAAATGGTAACAGGCAAATCTAGATAAAGGGTATATAGGTATGCCATGTACTATTCTTTTTCTTGCAACTTTTCTGTAAGTTTGAAGTTATTTCCAAATAAAGTGTTTAAAAAAGACTAATTTTGGTTAATCCCATTTTCCTCATATGGAATCTAAAGCTCAAAGGCTGTCTTTCTGAAAGTCACACAAATTAGAAATAGGTTGAACCAGGTCTAAAATCTAACATTTTGATCCAATTTAAGTGCTCCTTACATGATACAGAAGTCAATAAAGATCATGTAAAATCACCCATGGAAAGGAGCAGAGCTCCCTGTAAAAATACTGATTCCGGGACTGGGATGGGAAAATTACAAAGGAGTTTGGGGGGCTTCCCTGGTGGCGCAGTGGTTAAGAATCTGCCTACTAATGCAGGGGACACGGGTTCAAGCCGTGGTCTGGGAAGATCCCACATGCCGTGGAGCAACTAAGCCTGTGCAACACAACTACTGAGCCTGCGCTCTAGAGCCCGCGAGCCACAACTGCTGAAGCCCGTGCACCTGGAGCCCGAGGAGAAGCCCACACACTGCAACAAAAAGTAGCCCCCGCTCACCGCAACTAGACAAAGCCCGCGCGCAGCAACGAAGACCCAACGCAGCCAAATATAAACAAAAATTAAATAAATTAATTAAAAAAAAAAAAAGGAGTTTGGAACATCTTTTTGTGTCAGAAAGTAGGAGATATGCAAAAATGCATCAAATAATGCCAAAAGGTCACAGGAGGCGGCTTAAAGTCGTTCCCACTGGCCAAATTTAGATAATTCATCAAAATGAAGAATGGTAGTAATGTCACTGCTGTGTGAATGCACAGACCACAGACACACATAAAGGGAGAAGGGAAAGCTTGTCCCTGCTGCAAAATGCCAACTGCAAGCACAGATGGAATGGATAGAATTAGAAAAGCACCAGTAATAACTTAATTCAGTCACAGAAATTATTAATGGATGAGCAAACCTTCAGACACAAATTCAATGAAGAAAAGTATATTTGTGTAGTCTCAAAGTATTTCCCTATAAAATATTTTAAATGTCAATGAGAAAAATGGTAATGTTACAGTGGGAAAACCAGGCAGACAGTACCTTCACAAATGATCAAAGTATGAGCCATAATGGGAAAAATGGATAATATGAGGCTGCCAATATGATGCACTGAGAAGGACACAATATTAGTTATGGAGTACTGCAGCCAAAAATACATAGCCTGAATATAAGGAAATACATGAACTAAAATTCAGGGACATTCTAAAACAACAACTGACCTATATACTTCTAAAATGCCAGTGTCATAGAAGAAAAAAGAAGGGCTGAAAGTTCCAGATTAAAGTAGACTAAAGAAATGTGACAACTAAATGCAGTGTGTGATCCTGAACTGGATCCTGGATCAGGGGAAAAACTAAGTATAAAGCTTATTATATCAGTGGGACAACTGGTGAAGATGTAATATGGGCCCTGTATCAGGTAATAAATTATTTAAATAATTAACAACAGGGGGGACTTCTCTGGTGGTACAGTGGTTAAGACTCTGCACTCCCAATGCAGGGGGCCCAGTTTCAATGCCTGGTCAGGGAACTAGATCCCACACGCATGCTGCTAACTAAGAGTTTGCATTCCACAACTAAGAAGCTCACATGCCTCAACTAAGGAGCCCACAGGCCACAACTGAGGAGCCCACCTGCTGCAACTAAGGACCCCGAGTGCTGCAACTAAGGAGCCCACGAGCCACAACTAAGACCTGGTGCAACCAAATAAACATGAATATATAAATATTTTTTAAAGATAATAACAACGGGAATCTGGAATAAGAGTATAAAACAGTACTTTGTTTTGTATTATTCCTGCACTTTCAAAATTATTTCCACGTTAAAAGTTGAAACCATTATAATAGAAATGATTCGTAAGAGAAGTCTGTATCATAATAAAAGCCACGAAGGCACTGCTTCCAGCCTTCCTAAATGACATCATCAACGATGTTCAACTCCACTCCTAACACTCTCAACTTTCTCAAACCACAATCTAACTTTCCTTTGGGGTCTCCTCAAACATCACTGCAGATATCTGATCTAAGACCTGGATAATGAGGTCTTCGACCATAGGTATCTCTTAATTGTATGACAAGAAAGGAAGAATCATCGTTCTGTATCTCTTTAAAACATTGCTGTTGAGAACAGCTAAGAAGGGCTATTAAGTTATGTAAGAATAAATTTTGTTTTAAAAAGGATCTTTCACCTTCCATGGCTTTTCTGGAATTGGTGGATCTTCAATTTCCACATCAACATCATTACTATGGACCCAAGTATCATAGCTGTAAAGAAAACGAAAAAAGGAAAAACAAATTAGAACCCAAATTCATTCACGGAAAAGACTTTGATCAAGAGGTAAAAATACATTTTAAAAATGCTATTAGGATCCAGTAATAACAAATTATCACATACTTTTGTCTCTAACACTCTGACAAGAAATCTCTTCTGCAGAGGTCTACAGTAACCTTCACGTCGTAAAACCCAAAGTTTAAAAGCCTCAGTCCACAGAATTTCAACATGTTGATCACTCCTCAAAGCATTTCCCTTATTTGTCCTCTAAGACAGTACTATCATCTGGCATTCCTTCTAGTCACAAGCCTCTCTCTTCAGTCTCCACTGCCAGTTTCTCCTCTCCTACCAAACCTCTTCAACACTGGAAGGCCCCAAGTTTCAGTTTTTGGAACAATCCTCTGACCTATTCATCCTCTTGATGATCATCTCATGCAGTTCTATGCCTTCAAACATATACTGATGACTTGAAATCTCATACCTGCCCTATTCTCTGAATTCTGCACTCATAAATTCAACTGCCAATTCCACATCTCTCATTACATGTCTAATAAAGCTTTCAAACCCAATATTGATACACTCAAAATTCAACATATAATGCCATCCCAACTCAAACAATATGATCTAGCCAATCATCCTCCTCTCAGGAAATGCCAATTCCACTTTTCCAGTTGTTCTGGCCAAAATACTTGCAAGATATCCTTGACTTCACTCTGAATTACATCCTATAATCAAACTATCAACAACTTCTACCACTTCCACCTTCAAAATATGTTTAGGATCTATATAACTTCCATGTTGACCCAAAGGCCCTGGGAGTCCATTTTTCACATAGCAACCAGAGCAATCCTTTAAAAAACTAAGTCCAACTGTTCAAAACCTTCCAGCTCCCACCGAACTCAGAGTTAAAAGTCAAAATCCGTACAGTGGTTTGCCAAGGCTTCATGATCTGGTCCTATGACCTCATCTCCTAGTACTCTCCCCTCACTCATGTTTTATTCGACCCACCTGTAGTGGTACGCTTTGACTATCAGATGGTGGCCACATCATGCCCTTTACATATGCTCCTCATTACCCAGATATCCATCTAGCTCACTCCCTCCTATCTTCACATGTCTTTGCTCAATGGTTCTCTTATCAGTGAAATCCAGCTCACTGATATAAATCACTCCCCCTACTCCACAATTTTGAAATAAGCATAAAATTACCTACCAAATTAAAATTTTATCAATGCTCCTATACTGGCCAATAAATTATTATAAAGCTAAGTGATATCTAAATGAAATATAAGTATAGTAACAAGCATTGGCTTCCTTTAGCCACTTCTCAGAAGTCAGCTGAAAAGCATTTGGAACAAGTACAGCTCAACAGACCTATTAACAGCACTCTGGTAAGTTTTCTAGGAACATTTAAACATGAGTTGGAGAAAAAAAGTTCCTTTGCCAATTAATTAACTATTCCAGGTAAAGACTGCAATGGTGAGTAAAAAAAATTAAAAACCTTATATTCTTTAAGTCTTGACAAGAAAATGTTACAATAAGAAGTGAGGGCACAAACTATAGTTAAGAAAGTGAACTAACAAGGCCCCTTGAGAAGGCAGCACATGAGCCAGCCATTATAGTTTATTTGATACATAAACAAAAGGCTAGCAAACAAGCTAACATGTCTTATAACGTGTTACTATAAAATTCATCTCAATCCTATACTTTATGTAGTTTGTCATAAATTTGAGTTTCCACCGAAGTGTTTCAAAGGCAAGCTGAGTTCCTGTAATAGTTCCTATGATACTGAAAAGTTTGTTTTAATAGTGCCATGAATACCTAAAGCCTCGAAATAAGAAATGTTCTCTAGAAAGTATTTACTTAAATATTACTAATTAAAAAAAAATGTTAGTTCATGTAAAGTGGTCAATTATGGTTCAAGAAAGGTTGATAAGCAAGCTGACTTGATTTGGTTCTAATTAACTCAACTTGTATGAAAACTGTGAATATATTCTTAAAAATTTGAAGATATCTAAAGACATATTTCTTCCTCAAAAAATATATTTATAAGTAAAATAAAGTCACTCAAATAGATTAACTTCAAAACAACACATAACCAGACATTATATGTCTCCTGATGAAGAACACACACCTATGCAAGTCTTGTTCCTTCCCTAAACTGAAATAGATTCTGAGCAACTCCAGAGAATGGAGAAACATGTTCAAATACACCACAGTGATGCCATAAAAAATTCCACACTGTGGTAAACTCTGCAGGACAAACAACCTGGTTTCTTAAGTAATACACTGTAAGGCGGGGTGGGCTTCCCCACAGGGAGAACCTATAAACTGAAAAATACTTAAGAAACATATCAACTAATCACAAGATGTGTTTAAATTCTAATTCCAACAAATACCAATCTTATCAATCAATCAAATATATCATATGACAACAATGACTTGATATTTGACATTAAGGAATTCTGTTAATTTTTTTAGGTTTGACAGTGGTATTGTGCTTATTTTTTTTTAATGAGTCCTTATCTTTCAGAAATACATACTGAAATATTTATTATTGAAATATTGAAATGATATGTTTGGGATTTGCTTCCAAAAATATGGTAGGGCTAGAAGTGGATGTGGATACAGATGAAAGAAGACTGGTCTGACATGAAAAACCCACAACCGAGAGTCTCTCCACTTGAAAATAGTGAAATGAACACTTAAACAGCTCTACCATAGGTTTAAGAAGATGAAGTACATGAAAGGTTATCCTTATTCCTAAATGCCCCCTATGCAGGCATAATTTTCATTAAACAATAACCACCATTCTCACTGACGTTTGTTCTTGTTTATAATATTCTTTATGCATATTTAGATACTGAAACACTGTATGAGTTATGATATATACTTCATTTTAGACATAACATAACTTCATCCATAATAGAATGGCATAGGTATTTTAAAATAAATAAATAAAATAAAACTAACCAGTCATAAAATACCCAGAAGAAAAATTCATTTCTTAAAGGAAACAAATCTAAATTAGCAGTCTAATACCATACTGAAGGACTGTTTTGGCAAACACAGCAAACATATCAGTTTAAGATAAATAAAGCCTGTGACTTCACTGAACTCCATAACTTAATAAATAAGGAAGTCAGTAAGAGAATACTCAAAAGAAGTGAGTTCAATGACTGAAACAAATCAACAAAATTGTCGCTATTCAGAAAGCGAAACTATATATAAATAACTCTGGCTTGCACTGACAAAACTCTTTATACCAGATGTAAGGACATATCAACATTACCTGTCTGGGTAAAACCCCCAATGCACTAACACCTGCTTGTCTTTTCTCATCACAGGTCTCAACCACTCTTCTGAAAGGGAAAAAGAAAAAACTTTAGTCAATCTAACAAAACAAATGCATAAACTATTACTTAGACTTAACTTTTACCTAGAGTTTTTGGTTTGCTAGTAAGCTCCTCCCCAAAATCCTTCCTCCTAATTGAATGTTATCTGCCATACTAAGGGGAAGTTTTTCAGCTGTGTATTCAGACTTACTAGATTCTAGGCCTATTATCCACCGCTCTTGACAAAGCCAACTGTCTACTTCAGTATTTAAAATATTTTCCCCTCCCATCCACCTGCCTATTTGTCTCCAGATCCATCCAAATCAGTATCACTATATTCTTTACTGCCTCATTTCCCATAGAGAACCTCTCCTCCCTTTTTCTGTGAAGCTCTGCAATTACTACACATCGTTCAAGGTGTAAGTCATGCTTCATCTCCTTGATGAAAGTTTTACCAACTATTCTTTTTCCTCCAGATCCACTTTCTCTGGTGTCCTATAGCACTTTATAGTGCTACATCAAAGGTTTTAACAGTAATACTATTTTTATTATTCTTTAATGACTTCCTATCTGTTAATATAGTCCTCCCAACAAGAGTGTAAACAATATGATCACATAATGTAGATATTTTGATTTCAAGTTTCCTTACCAAAGATAGGTGCAAATTTATATAATCACATGATTCTTGTTGATTTAATCACAGTTGAATCACATCTCCATTTCAGTACTTGGGATGATTCCTTTGGTAGTCTAAATTTAGCTTAGAAAACTTGTTTCTAGTACTAAAAGGGAAATGATGAGGTAAGCCCCTTGAACCTCACATAATAGCAAAATAGAAAAACTAAGTGAAATCAGCCAAGTAAAATTGGCTTCTCATTGCCAATTTCAACATGAAATAGCCCCACCTTCACTGGCTAAAGCCATGAAGGCCACATGCCTATGCCCTTTTTTAAGTATCCAACTGCTCACCTTACTATCTTGAAAGAAATCAGGCCCTGTTCCTTAACCTGATATCCCAAGATGGCCAAGGAAAAAGTGAAAAGGCCAGTGGGCCTTTCAGAACTCGCTCTGTATAAATAAAATATACTGAGACTCTCTAGTAAGAGCTGTCTTTTACATAGAATACAAAATCTATCTCAAAGGTTGTGCAGCTTTAGGAGGTAAAGAAAAAAGAATATCTATCCTTTCTACAGCTGACTTTTATAAAGATTGTGACATTGACTGTCTTTGAAAATTTTCCCAGTAGCAGAAATAACTAAAAGTTAGAGATGTGAATTCACACTATTCCTGGAAATGACAATAAGTTACACAGAATCAGTATAAAAAAACTTAATTTTACAAGTACAATTTAGTCCAAACTCAGAATATATAAACAGCTCTTGCAACTAACAATAAAAAGACAAATAATCCAACAAAAAATAGGCAAAGGACCTGAATAGACATTTCTCCAAAGAAGATATACAAATGTCCAAAAAGCACATGCAAAGATACTTGGAATTCATTAACAATTAGAGAAATGCAAATCAAAATCACAAAGAGATACTGACACTCACTAGAAAGGCTAATATTAAAAACCAGGAAATAAAAAGTGTTGATGAGGATGTAGCAAAATTGGTATCTTCATACAATGCTGATGGGACTGTAAAATGGTACAACCACTTTGGGAAACAGGTTGGCAGTATCTCAAAATGTTTAACATAGAGTTGCCAGTATGACTCAGCAATTCATTGTCTAGGTATAAACATAAGAGAATTGGAAACATAAGTCCACACAATAACTTGTACAGAAACATAATGTCATTATTATTATAAATAAATGTCCATCAACTTTCCATTGGCTAAACAAAAGGTAGTATATTCATACAATGGAATGTTATTTGACCATAAAAGGAAATAACACACAGGAAGTGATGTCACCAAAGTGGCAAACAGGAAGGCTCAGACTTTGTTCCACCAGAGACGACTTAACAATATACTATCCAGAAAGCCCGGAAATCAATTAAGAAGTCGCACTACCCCAGGGAAGCTCAAAGTCGAGAACAGCTGCATTGAAACAGTAAGAAAAGTCATTTCATATCAACCACAATTACAATTCCCCCAAGCCAGCAGAGCTCAGCAGGATCACGAGGAAAAGCTCAGCTCTCAGCTTCTCCCTTGGGCTGAAAAGAAGAACGGATGTGTGTTCAACGTTCCTACTTTTCAGGGGGCTGCCAAGGGACTAATTTGTCTCACCTGACTTGGAACACTAATGGAATTGGCATATTTTGGATGTGCGGTGGTCACAGAGAAGAAAAAAGAGCTCAGAGGTTTACTGTAGCACCAGAGAAACACAGTGCCACAGATGGCTGGCTCAGCTTGCTGTGATGAGGAGAAAGCACACGGAACCCAACTTCTTCCTTGGCAGGGAAAAATTAGAGGGAATAAACATCCAGTGTTCTGGCTTTTAGGTGGGCTGCCCAAGGGACAGGTTTCTGTCTTAACTAACTCAGAGTGCTGATGGGGAACCAGCATACTCTGGAAGCCTGGGCACCCCAGAGATCAAAGAGGGTTCACTCAGTGGCTTGCTGCAGCAACAGCAAACTTGTGGTACAGCAGACAGATACTAGAGAGAGCAAGAGATTATAAGTTCCTGAAAGAGGAGCCAGCAAACCTCTCTAACTGAGAAATTACATACTCAAGCCTAGAAACTGTTTGAGGGATGCCAGGATCTCAAGTTGAGCTGACTGGTGAAGGTCTTCCCCTGTACAAAGCCAGACCATAAAAACTGGGAGATGTGGCTGTTTTTTCAAATGCACAAAACAAACAAAGCAGAAGGGACTTCCATGGTGGTGCAGTGGTTAAGAATCCACCTGCCAATGCAGGGAACATGGGTTCGAGCCCTGGTCCGGGAAGATCCCACATGCCATGGAGTAGCTAAGCCCGTGTGCTACAACTATTGAGGCTGTGCTCTAGAGCCCTCGAGCCACAACTACTGAGCCCGCGTGCCACAAACACTGAAGCTGGTGCACCTACAGCCGTGCTCCGCAACAAGAGAAGCCACCACAACGAGAAGCCCATGCACTGCAACGAAGACCCAATGCAGCCAACAAACAAATATATAAATAAACACAGCAGAAAATAACAAGACACAGAAAGAGAAAGGGAAAATGGCCCAATCCAAGGAATAAAATGAATGTCAAAAGCCAACCCTAAAAAAACAAAGATCTATGGATTACCTGACAAATTCAAAATAACCGTTTTAAAGAGGCTCAAGGTACTACAAGAGAACACAGTTAAACAACTAAACAAAATTAGGAAAACAATATATGAACAATATTAAGAACATCAACAAAGAGACTGAAACTATAAAAAAGAACCAAACAGAAATTCTGGAGTTGAAGAATATAATAACAAAACTGAAAAATTCTCTAGAGGGGTTCAACATCAGACCTGGCCAATCAGAAGAAATAAACAGCAAACTCAAACACTGGCCATTTGAAGATACAAGTATATGTATAACTTAATCACTTTTCTGTATACCTGAAACTAACACAACATTGTTAATCACCTATACTCCAATATAAAGGAAAAATTTTTAAAACCTGGCCATTTAAAACTATCAAGTCAGATGAACAAGAAAAAAGAATTGCAAACAGATAAGAAAACCGAAGGGACTTATCTGTCCATCTAAATAATTTATTTTGAACAAAATTTAGTCTGTTTTCCTCTTCTAAACAGTATGTCAATTTTTAAGAATTCTCTTCATTTATTTTCTTCTCTGAGGAACTACATATTCCTTCTGCTAAAACCAGTAATTCAACCTATGTTCTTAAACCAAGCCCTTTATCCCTACCAGGTCTCAACTCAACTATGTGCTTCAATTTACTTTTGCTCTGCCCAGAAATACACTGTAAAGCCACCACTGAAAGACAAAACCCAAACCGTCTGGTGGGTGCCATCCTCCACTTTCTTTTCTCTGCCATAAATCCTGGGAAACCAGTGATATTCCACCAACTCTACAACTTGCTCTCATTTCCAAGTTACTGAAATTTCATTCCCAAATTATTTCCTGACTGACCAAATGCCCTGTCTTAGGCTTCACTTTGATTTCTTTGTAGAAAAATTCCACTGCCCACCTCATTTGTTCGGAAATGCTTTCCTTTCCTTATTTTCCCTTGACTGTTAAGATATGGACCATCCTGGTTTGCCACCTATCTCCTTTACTCTCCTGATATATGAATTTATCCCATCCAATGATTAACGTACCCCCTCACTCAGCAATTTAATTCAGAGCTTCCCAATGGGTCCTGTTCTCTAACCAGTCTCCAAGTATCTGATATCCCAGAAATCAGCTCCCAGGAAAATTTTCCTACTACAGCCATAGTTGCAAGCTTCTCTTCACCAAAATCATCAAAATTTGTCTACCCTCTCCCTCATTCACCAAATAAAAACAAGCCTCTTTAAACCAGACACAGGTCCTCTCACCTACCCACTTATTTCCCACTATCTAAGACACACAGCCAAACTTTGCCATTTGCTTTTCCTCAAATTTCATAATTTATTGCCTCTATGCTTTTGCTTAATTTATACCCCCTTCTAGCATGCCATACTCAAAATATTACTAATATTTTAAATGTCACCTTTTATTTTAAACTTAACTAATCTTCATAAAAGGTATACCGCATTTGCAAGGGTTTTACAACATGGTTTGTAATGTGTTGTGGCTGGTATTGTTATCATCTGCACACTTATCTAAAACAGCACCTGTACGGAGCCCAACAGAGAGCTTCATCGAGAGTCAACATTTACCTGACAGCCAGTTATTCTAAGGTAAATCCTATAGTGTGAAGAATCACATTTTACATTAAAAAATAACTTCCAATGTATTAAAATTAAAATTTAAATTCTATCTCCTAATAACTCTACTACTGATAGCAATACCAAGCAAGCATTAGTATATAGTAATCGAGGCTGTACTAAACAAAGGAGAAAAACAAAACCAGCATGAATAAGGAATCATTAAGTATCTAGATGTAACAATTACAGTTCACATCTTTTGTTAAAAGGCAATTTTTTTTTCCAAAAAGTTCACAACCTACATGTTTTATACCAGCCTTATTAGTGAAAAAGAGTCAGCCAGCAACAGAAGGCTATCATAAACAGCTATTCACCACCTCCATCTAGTGGAAACCGATTGCTATTACCTAACAGGATAAAATCTGAGAAACCATCAATTAAACACTGAAGGCAGAGTGAAGTTTCACACTTTGTAAAAGCATCATAATCATAGAGCTAAAATTATGACTGTTACAAATAAAATCAAGCTTTCAGCATCAAAACTGATGATGAAATGACTTAAATGTCACAGATAAAACTATACAACTCTTAGAAGAAAAGACAGTTATAAAACTTTATGACACTGGATTAGCCAATAGTTTCTTAGGTTTGACACCAAACACACAAGCAAGCAAGCAAGCAACCAACCAACCTAACCTCTTACAACTGTTTGTAATATCTGTTGGATCTGTAGTGATGTCCCCCTTCCATTCCTGACATTATTCTTTCTCTTTTTCTCGTTTATTTGCAGCACGACTTTAACAGCCTTATTAGTTTTTTCTAAGAACCATTTCTGAGATTGCTGATCACCTTGCTATTGTATATTTTCTACTCCATAAACTTTTGCACTTATCTTTACTGTTTATTTCCTTCTTCCTTTAGGTTTAACTTGCTGTTGTTTTCTAATTTATTGAGATAAATTTCTTATGGACCATTGATTTTTCAGTCTTTCTTTTTTCCTAATATATGCATTTAAAGATATAAATTTCCCTCTGGGCACAGCTTCAGCTGCATCCTACAAAATTTAATGTTCTCGCACTTTATTATTCACTTCATAATTATTCAGCTCCAAAGATATTCTATTTCTATTGTAATTTCTTCTTTGACCTAAGGATTATATGGCAATATATTTCTTAATTTTCAAGCATCAGGGATTATCTCGTAATCTTTTTGTTACTGACTTCTAGCAAAACTGCACTGGTCAGGAAAAAACACTCAGCATCAGGTAATTAGCCATTCAAATCTGATGTTATTTGGCTTCTTATATAGATGTCCTACACAGATATGCTGTGTTTACAAGAAGACTTGATCCCTATAAGAGATCTATTTCTCCATCTAAATTAATTAACCTTGTTAGTTAATTCATAGTTTGTTTCCCAACTTTCAAACCCTTGAAAGAACCGTTAGCACAAATCAGTTTCCATAGATCTAATGAACTCTGGCCAATGACAAAATCAACTTTTATGATAGCACAGTTGGAGATTCTGATCTGAACCATTATAAATTCACCAAACTAAAATATTGCTGAGGGCTTCCCTAGTGGCGCAGTGGTTAAGAATCCGCCTGCCCGGCTTTCCCTGGTGGCGCAGTGGTTGAGAGTCTGCCTGCCGATGCAGGGGACGCGGGTTCGTGTCCTGGTCCGGGAAGATCCCACATGCCGCGGAGCAGCTGGGCCTGTGAGCCATGGCCGCTAGGCCTGCGCGTCCGGAGCCTGTGCTCCGCAACGGGAGAGGCCACAAAAGTGAGAGGCCCGCATACAGAAAAAAATAAATAAATAAATAAGGAATCTGCCTGCCAATGCAGTGGACATGGGCTCAAACCCTGGTCCGGGAAGATCCCACATGCCACGGAGCAACTAAGCCCATGCACCACAACTGCTAAGCCTGTGCTCTAGAGCCCACGAGCCACAACTACTGAAGCCCACGCATCTAGAGCCTGTGCTCCGCAACAAGAGTAGCCACCGCAATGAGAAGCCCACACACCTCAACGAAGAGTAGCTCTCCCTCCCTGCAACTAGAGAAAGCCCACGTACAGCAACGAAGACCCAACACAGCCAAAAATAAATTAATTGAAAAAAAAACGAACAACAATTCAATCCAAAGTAGGCAGCAGAAAGGAAATAAAAGATCAGAGTGGCAATCAATCAAATAGAAAAGAGCAAAGCATTAGAGAAATTCAATGAAACCAAGAGCTGGTTGCCTGAGACCAATAAAAAATAAATATTAATTAATTAATTAATTAAAAAAATATTGCTGAGGGGCCCTGTTTAGACAGTCAGTAAGCCAATCTTCCCAAGAGATGTTCTTCTGTCTTGCAATTTCTCTTAATTTTCAGAACACAAGAGATATGGCAAACATAAACATAGTTAACATATAGTGTATAAGGCTTGCCTAGACTTAACACCCAGATAATGATTACCAACAAAGAAATAAGTCTAATGATCAGAAAACTGGACATCACAGAATTAGTTTGCTAAGCCTAACTCAGCAAAAAAATAAAAAACTACAAATTTAAATCATCTATGATATTTATTTAATATTTGAAAGTCTCTTATTTTTTTAAAGCTGGTTATATTATTTAAACCTCTGCTAATATAATTTAAAATCTAGTAAAGTATCAGTTTATCAGTTCATAACCAAAAACTAACTTACCATCCTCTTGTGAGGAAGGATATGGATAAATGTGGTGGGAAGCTTTTGACTTCTCATCAGTAAATGTCCCCTGGAAAGCAAATGAAGAAGTAATGTAAAAATAAAACATATGGCAAACAAACTATGAGACGTCTTGCCAGATGCAAACTGCCTAAGAATTATAAAGGCATTATTCTACTTTTTATATTTTTTTGAGAGCAGTATTTTAA
Organism: Aethalodelphis obliquidens; assembly: GCF_003676395.1. Lineage (NCBI taxonomy): Eukaryota > Metazoa > Chordata > Mammalia > Artiodactyla > Delphinidae > Aethalodelphis > Aethalodelphis obliquidens. The sequence continues at coordinate 2,383,341 of NW_020838055.1, forward strand.
AACTATAATATTTTCATTATTTTAGTCAAGGAAAGAGATGGTGATTAACAAGAAAAAACAAAAATAAATTATCCATAGACACAGTTTACATCGTTGAATAGGAAAATAATATAAATACCTCTTTGCTAATTTTCTTTGTTGCTTTTTTTTTAAAGACTTTTTTTGATGTGGACCTTTTTTTTAAATCTTTATTGAATTTTTTACAATATTGCTTCTGTTTTTTGTTTTGGTTTTTTGGCCGCGAGGCATGTGGGATCTTAGCTCCTGGAACCAGTCATCGAACCCATACCCCCTGCACAGAAGGCAAGGTCTCAACCACTGGACCGCCAGGAAGTCCCCAGCTAATTCTCTTTGTATCTCTCTCTCTTTCTCTGGCTAACCTTATCAGTAATTTGAATACCTCCAACTAATTCTGAAAGTTCCTCCAAAGTCATCACAAATTATCAATATTACTTGAAGTAAATCAATGCAAGTTTATAGCAGGGGACGCGGGTTCGCGTCCTAGACATAATCCTAGACATAACCTAGGGCTACATACATACAGGATGGACATTTGACTTCACTCTAGCATGTATGTGTCCATTGTTTTAAGTCAATGTTAGAATGCTAAAGTCAAGTTCTAGCTAGGCCACAGCTATAATACTACATACAGTCTAGAACATGACTTGGAAGTCATTCAGACACAAAAGTGCTCATTCTAGAGACCAGAAGAATGATGAGAAGTCTTAAAATCAGGTGTAAGTAGCACATTAACATATTACCTAATTTTTGTTTTTGACAATGAATATTTACTAAATACGACAATTAGAAAAACATAATAATGTTATTTTCAGCTGCAGGAAAACTCTAAGCTTCTTATATTTAGGGCTATCTCAAGATTAAGAAAATAAATAAATAAATAAAGATGAAGTAGCTACCGAATAAGGAAAGGAATTTTTAATCACTAGAAGTGTTTGAGCACACTTTTAACAGTCAGAGGAGAGGCTGAAAAGGGAATGTCAACATCTAATGTGCGAGGCAACAGTCAGAAGAGCACACTGTTGAGGACTTTGGCCTCTGGAGTCCATCAGAGAGGCCTGGGTTTGCACCTTAGCTCCACCATATACTACTTAACATGACATGGGCAAGTATCTAGTTTTTTTGTGCTTCAGTGTCTTCTGTAAAATAGACTGGTAACAATAAAACCTATTTCACAAGAATTTTGTTAGGACTAAGTTAATAGACACAATGAGCTAACAACAGTGACAGGCACACTGTAAGTGCTCAATCAATGGAGTTATTAATGCATTTTAAATGCTTGAGCAAACACCTGATCATCAGTATTCAATAATGGTATTATTATTAGCTTTTAGGATCTCTTCCCTAACATTCTATGAAACTGGGAAGATCTTTATATCTCACTGGAGGTTATCCCTAGAAAGTAATCACTAAGTCAGATTTCTTAAGAAATATGACAGCAATAAATGTTCAGTATAAATTGTAGGAAAATACATAAACTTTTCCCAGGATGATTTGGTAGCAATAACAGTACATAATTTCAGCTTGAAATCAACAATCAGCTGGTTAACCTGTTCCACGTATGCCCTCTAACATTCCACCTGTAATTAAGCTATACTTGACAGTCACTCCAATAAAGAGATAGTCTAAAAGAGAAAAGGTTAAGTGATTTGTTCAAAGTCATATGCTAGTAAAAAAAAAAAAAAAGAAGTAGACTTCAGACTGCTTGAACTGAAGGCACAATCCTATTACCCTTCTCTTTGGTACAGATGTTATACGTAGGAAAAAGACTGTACTCAAGCTCCAATTTTAAGAAGTACTGGGTTGGCCAAAAAGTTCGTTCGGGTTTTTCCATACCATCTTACCAAAAACCCGAATGAACTTATTGGCCAACCCAATATTAGAAATATTTGCTTTGAGAACTTGGAAGATATTTTACTAAATGCTAAAACATAATTCAACCAGCAATTTCTCTTGCAGCAGAAAAAAGACAGATATTTCATGAGGCTTCTCAACTAATTCTAAGAATTGGTAAAACTGTCATTCAAATGATATTTCAAAGAATTATCTTCTGAGTATCCTCAGCTACGTTACCATGACAAAAGTTTGCTTACAGTTTAACCACATACGTAGTCACAGACCTACACATGCATAAATATGCAAGGTCTTCGCCTAAAATGAAGTTAGAGAAAGGAGGTGAAGATGACAGGATATAGCACTGGTACATGTAAACCAAGACAAGGTAAGCTTATGGGGAAAACAGAATTTTCCAGTCAGTTTTTCAAAGCTACAAATATAAATACAATACATATAATGGGGGGAGGCAGGTTTACTTGAGGTAATATTTGATCTCCTCCTACCAACAACTGTGTCACCAGCTCTCACTCTGTTTGACTTTATGGTGATGCACAGTATGCTGGTCTCTTTAACTCTACATAAACATATTTCATAGTAAGACTATGATGAATCCATACCAATGACTTTATTAAATGCTACTCTAGGATACATACATGTATCAAATCATCACACTCTACACCTTAAATTTACACAGTGTTATATGTCAATTATATCTCAATAATGGTAGCGGGAAATGCTATTCTAGGCTAAGAACTGGAGGTGAGTGGAGAGAGAAGAAAACTTGGTACTGTAAGAACCAAAAGAGAGAAAACTTTCACTTAATGCATATATGTACAGATATCAAAAGGTATTATAGCTGAGATTCACAAGAATTTTATACTACACAATGCTTCTGAAGTGATCGTGTATATTACCTGATGTCTTTTGATTATATCTTTCAATTTATTAGCCAACTTCAGATCAATGTCTGGAATGAGGTAGATGTTGGGTCTGGTCAGACAATTGCTCTGAGGATAAAAGAACAGATTTTGAAATTCTTTTGGTTTTGAAATAATGTCACATTATTTATGCATTTACCCTAATGGCAAAAGTTGGCACTCAAAGCCATACTGCTTAAAATAGGAAGACGTACTTTGGTAGAGAATGTACAAGTCTTATTTCAATATAAAACCTAGGTGTTCAGCAGGCCACTTAATGCCATTCCCAGATCCCTTCTCTGCAGCTAGGTACACCTGCACAAAACACTGCTGAGACTCGTGACCTAGAGAAATTCATTATCTTTTTCATTAAGGTACCATCCTGATAAATTAATCCTCGTAGTCTTACTTACCTTAACAGTCTAAGGTAAGTAAGAACTTACCTTAACAGTCTAAGTCTAATGTAGCATTTTCACCTAACCTAGGAGGTGGAGGTTGGGGGAGAATACGTGGGGAGGGATGCCCATTTTGGCTCATCATCTAAGTTACTTAAAATATCAAAACTGTGGATTATAGCTCTTTTCCCCCATTTCTAATCTTATAAATAGCAATGATTAAAACATGCATATTAACTCCCCAAACTATCACCAAAAATCAACCAAAAAACAAAAACCACTCAGTTATTTCTCCAAGTTAATAGTCTGTGAGACAAGTTTCAGGCATTAAGTTAATGATAATACCTAGCAGAATTGCCAGCTGCCTCTCCCCAGGAAGGTTATTCAGTGATCACTAAAAATTACCTATCAATAAAAACACTAAGAAAGAAAAGAAGAAAATTAAGTGTTCTCTTCTCCACGTTATAATCTAGTTGGGGAAATAAGATTTATATTTATGGTACAACCATGAAACAAATCCAAAACAAAACAAAGAAAATGACTGTATACACAAGGGACTAGTAGAATGAGAGAATACTTATATTAAATATGAAAGATTCAAATAATGGATTAGATGAAATTAATAAAGAAAAATATCATAGATTATTTTACCAAAAGTTTAAGAAAAAATATTCTATAAATGACAAGTTTTAGTCATTCTTTGTAGCTCTAATCCCCAAAAACCCGTAAAAATAATAGATTTCAGAAAACTTTTCTTCCTTTGATCTTTTGGCAATCTAATAAAGCCAATCTTAGAAATGAAAGTATACTAAAGGAAAAAAATTTTAATAATCTAACTTTGAGTTACCTGCACCAATGTTTTTTCAATGTTCATAAACATTTCAACATTACGATCCATTCGGGATGGATTCTGTAGATCAAACCTCCGCCTGTAAGAGAAGAAAATCATCAGGTAATTTGTCTCCCACCTTAAACAAAAGTGAAAACTTGGTTTTAGTATCCAATGCAAATGAGTTGGAAAGATCTGGAAATTAAAATAGCACTCTACAAAATGTATGATAGGGCTTCTCTGGTGGCGCAGTGGTTGAGAGTCCGCCTGCCAATGCAGGGGACACGGGTTCGTGCCCCGTTCCGGGAGGATCCTGCGTGCCGCGGAGCGGCTGGGCCCGTGAGCCATGGCCACTGAGCCTGCGCGTCCGGAGTCTGTGCCCCGCGGCGGGAGATGCCGCAGCGGTGAGAGGCCCGCATACCGTTAAAAAAAAAAAAAAAAAAAAAGTATGATATTCTCAGCAGTATAAGAAATCACAGTGTCAACACCTTCATAAAACATTAAATTTTATGACATTAAGATCTACTCCAGTCAAAATGATCTACCAATTCCAAGAAGTATCCCGTTTTCCTTAAACCTAAGATATTTTACATCATACAGTAATCCACAGATCCAAAGACAGTGAACTACTATACCACTCTTCAAGTATATGGAAAGTCTATCTACTTTACATATGCTTAAAAGTCATCTGTTCAAATTCAACAATGCCTGTAATTCTCTTAGAGCCTACTATTGTCCCAAATGTGGTAAAATTCGTCTATTTACCTTTATTTGAAACCCTTCCCCAATGTCTCTTTATCTAAGTACCCAAGCATAACATGGGGGTGTTGTCTTTGCCTATTCTTAGTCATTTCCATAGGGTTAAATCTTTACAAATCTGAATGCTTCTTTCCTCATTATTTTTTATTCAACATTTACTTTGCTTTTGTTCCATTTTAATTCCAGGGAGAGGAGTATAGCTTAGTGAATGAGTGTTGGCTGTGAAGTCAAACTGCTATGGGTTCTAATCCTGATCCCATCTTTATGTAGTCTTGAGTGATTTACTGATACAAGGATCAATTTCTTCATGAATACAATGGGCCCTAAGGGTTTTTGTGAAGGTTACATGAAGTATACATGTTAAGAACTTAGCAGAGTGCTTATGCTTAATCTATTAGCAAGTGATCAATAAATGTTCATCATGGTTATAATTTTTTTTTAAATCATTACTAGCATGCACTAACTAGGATTAAGCAGTTTGAGTCCAGAGCTCATGCTCTTAATCCTCAGGTCATCCTGTTTTATCCTGCAGATGCTCCCCACACCTTCAACATTTCTAACTCTGCAGCCTTTCTAGAATGTCGCCACCCACTCAAGGGCTTGATACTATCACTTCCAGAATCAATCCTCCAGTCTCTTCCTCTATGAAGCTATTGCTGTCTTCCTTCATGTTACTAATACATCATGTGTGCCTGCTGTTACAGCCCCAGTCATTTTGCTGGTAAGACATTGCATTAGATGCCTTGAGGACAAGGACCAGGTTTTCTGACCTATACAGCCCTGTGGATAATGGAATGTGTGGCTTTATTCTGACCAAGGTCTAATATTTATTTATTATGACTTTTTCATTACTGTGCTAAGACTGAAACATTTCCTAAAGTAATGCCAATTAAGAAATTAAGCAAAGTGTCCACTAAAGCACAGATATAGGTAATTCAGAATAGAACTAGTTAGATTTTAAAATAACATTTATAGATAAGAGCGACCTCCATCCCAGATAACTATCTTCTTTTTTTTTTTTTGTGATACGCGGGCCTCTCACTGTTGTGGCCTCTCCAGTTGCGGAGCACAGGCTCCGGATGCACAGGCTCAGCAGCCATGGCTCACGGGCCCAGCCGCTCCACAGCATGTGGGATCTTCCCGGACCGGGGCACGAACCCGTGTCCCCTGCATCAGCAGGCGGACTCTCAACCACTGTGCCATCAGGGAAGCCCAATAACTGTATCTTGATTTATCCTTGATACACAGAACTTTTCCTTAAATCTCACCTCCCCCCCCCTTTTTTTTTTTATGTTTTTGAGTATCCTCCTTCCCTAACCTCTTTTGAGGAAGGGGTAGGTCAGAAATTCCAAGCAATCTGCATTAACTGGCAAGACAAAAGATTAGCAATCAACTGACCAGGACAACGCTATTACAGCTGACAGCCTTCCATTGGTTCTTTCAGCACAATAAAAGTAGAGACATTTAAGTGTCTCCCCTTTCTAAAGAAGGGGTCGCTCTTTCATGGGCTTCTGATAATACAGGACTAGATCCAAGAATGCATCACTTACAGAACTGCTTACTTAAAGAGTTTACTTATTATTCACAGAGAAACTGCTTCCTTAACAAATGATTCAGATACTGGAGCTGAAGAGAATGATCTCTATTAGAAATCTGAGAAATAGTTTGAAAGCAACCATTAAACAAATTAAAATAGGGCTGCGTGGATTTGTCTGCAAAAGGAGATTAAAAACTAAATGAATCTGTTAACAGAGAAAGAATCAAGAATTCATTCTGCCTTTCCAATTGCTGAAGAGTAAAGTTTCTCTTTAGAAAAGTATTCCAGCTAATAAATAAAGAAGGAATGAGAGAAAAACAGTCTCTAACAAGGAATAATCTGAATAACAGTAAGGATCTATACCTTCACATTAGAATATCTACATTCTAATCTTTTTCAAAATTAGAATACTGCCACCTGGTAAGTTTTACAACTTTAAAGATAAGATGACTCTAGGCATTGAACATCAACTGTCCATTACAAAAAGAGAAACAACCAGACATTATATGCCTCCAGATGGAGAAACACAACACTGCCTATGAAGTATTGTTGCTAAAAAAAAATGAAACTGAATCAGACCACACCTCCAGATCTAATTATCATTTTACTAGAAATTAAGAAGACTATGGTAAATGATCTTCTTGGGGATGTATCAGCAAAATCTAGGACATAATACAATTCTACAAGACAACCTGTTTTTATAAAAAATAATAATAATTATTTTTGAGGAAAACAAAGAGTGAGAAGGAAAATCAGAAATTTTTAAACAGAGATTTAAGAGTCATATGAACCAACTGCAACGTATGAATCTTGTTTGGATACTGATTCAAACAAAATATAAAAAATGTTCATGAGATAATCAGGGAAACGAACACAGTAGATATTTAATAACATTGAAAACTTATTGATAATTTTCTTGGTTATGATAATGGTACTGTTATTATGCTTTTATAAAATCTAATTTTAGAAATAAATACACAGAGAAGGATGAAATTCTATAAAGCTGAAGATGCATGATTAGACATGGCAGCTCATTATATTATTCTCTCTTCTTTTATGTATAGTTTATATTTTCCATAATAATAAACTGAAATGGTTTCCCAAACAATGATTTGATAACATGACACACTGAAGTTTTCCTCAATCTGCAGTATGCTAGGTAAGCAAAAGTACATATATGAATATTAAGAAAACTTGAAATAAAGAAATCAGGTAAATACAGTATAACCTTTAGTTGAAAGATTTTATTTGACTTATTCTGAAATTACCAAGGGTATTCAAATAAACTTTACTTTTTATAATACAGAAAGATGCTCAAACCTGCCCAAAAGGGAAATGCAAATTAAACTAAAACTGTAAAACCTTTTTTTTGACTCTATCACAGACTGCCAAGATCAAAAGGTGAGGTAATACAAATAAATACAACTATTGGCCAGGGAAGAAGTACACTCTCAATACATTTTGGTAGGACAATAAATTAGTACAATTCTGTTTGAAGACGATTTGGCAATCGTATTATGTTTCTTGTTATTTCAACTTGAGTTGAAATAACAAGAAATAATACAATTATGATTCCACCTGACAATTTCAGAGTGAAGCTAGCACTGGGCAGGCCTCATAGGAGGGCTCTAGAAAAGGGGGGAGAAAAATTGAAAGAGATATTATTACTCTAAGACCTATATAGAGAGACTACATATGAACACATTTTCTTTCTTTCTGACTTAAAACTTTGGGCCATCTAGGCTGTAAATATAAGCTCTCCATTGAGGGTTTATTAATTAATTAATAAGTCTTTTGCTTTATTTTCCTCTGGTAATCTGCTGGGCAATGTCTTGCAGCAGCCTTTCAATCTAAGACAATACCTACTGTCTGTCAAAAAGGCCTTATTAGCTGTATTGCTCTAAATTCGATACCTCTTGCTAATAGAGTTAGAGATGTTCTCTCCTCATCCTCAGACATGCATAAAAAAGTCTGAATAAAACTAATCAGTAGTCCGCCTGCTGATGCAGGGGACACGGGTTCGTGCCCCGGTCTGGGAGGATCCCACATGCCGCGGAGCAGCTGGGCCCGTGACCCATGGCCGCTGAGCCTGCACGTCCGGAGCGTGTGCTCCACAGAGGGAGAGGCCACAGCAGTGAGAGGCCCACGTACCGCAAAAAAAAAAAAAAAAAAACACAACAAAAAAAAAACTAATCAATAATGAATCCTAGCGGATGAGTTTAACACCTGGGAAAACGGTGTAAAGGGCCTCAGAAGCAAACTTCTAAAAGGCAAAACAAAAATGCACTGAGCTGGGGGCAAGGCAAATAGCAACAGTACAGCAAACAGTTGTATGGGAGGTGACCAAAGTTAGCCTCGAATGTAAGGGGCTTTGTTTAATGAGGTTAAGCTATAAAAGTCTGAAGACCATCACCAGCAAGAGGTCCAGTATGCAGCATCCCAAAAGAATGGCACACAGCCTAGATATAAGACACTGGAAATAAGTAGTCCCATATGGGAAGAAGAGGGAGGTCTACTATACAAAAGTAGACTAAAAAATTATATCCCACTAGTTATGCGACTTTGAGGATAAGGAAATTGGTTTGAACCCTTGTGCGGAGCGCACACACGCGTTCCCTCTCTCTCTCTCTCTCTCTCTCTATATATATATATGTGTGTGTGTGTGTGTAAATATATATATATATTTTTAATTAAAAAGCTAGATGACTACCAGAAAACAGTGTTTTAAACTATGCTATCAAAATGGATAATTCTTCACAAGTTAAAAGATCTAAACCACATTTTCATTTAAATGACAACCTAACTAACCAGCATTTCTCAATGTGTGGTCTTAGGATTATCTACAGTGCTTGTTGAAAATGCAGATTCTGTTTTCATGCCAAGCTTAGTAGATGACACTCTATGTTCATAAAGCCCAGTAATTTATATTTTTAACAAGGACTCCAAGTGATGCCTAAAAGTTGAAAGCCACTGCCACAGACTTTCTGTGGTAAAAACTGAAACAAAGGGCTTCCCTGGTGGCGCAGTGGTTGAGAGTCTGCCTGTCAATGCAGGGGACACGGGTTCGTGCCCCGGTCCGGGAAGATCCCACATGCCGCGGCGCGTCTAGGCCCGTGAGCCATGGCCGCTGGGCCTGCGCGTCCGGAGCCTGTGCTCCGCAACGGGAGAGGCCACAACAGTGAGAGGCCCGCGTACCGCCAAAAAAAAAAAAAAAAAAAAAAAAAAAAAAAAAAATTTTAATCTGAAGGAGACTTTGAAGAAGGAAATAAAAGTTGAACAATCAAGTCTTAAGGTAGAAAGTAAAGTATTATCATTCTAACTTAAACAAAAAGGTCTGACCTTGTCTGTAAGGAATAAATGTCAGTAGCAAATAATGTCGCAGGGAAAAATAAAAGGTTACTTCTCATATTACGACAAATCCTAGGGACTTCCCTGGTGGTCCAGTGGGTAAGACTTCATGCTCCCAATGCAGGGGGCTTGGGTTCGATCCCTGGTCAGGTAACTAGATCCCACACGCATGCCGCAACTATGAAGGCCACGTGCTGCAACTAAGAAGTCCGCAGGTCACAACTAAAGATCCCACATGCCACAACTAAGACCCAGCGCAGCCAAAATAAATAAATAAATATTTTTTTTAAAAAAGACTAATCCTAAACTTTATGTTCATTGAACCTAGTTTACCACTGCCAAGCAAAACTAATAAAATACAAAATATTTTCATTCAATAATCTCTTTGAAAGGCATTAACTATGATTACAGCATATAGCAACCTGTTTAGAACTGTAAGAAAATAAACAAGGTCCTAATCACTCTACAAGAGGGCACTGACATTTACTTTTCTGTTACTGGGTTGAACCTGGTTACATTTAATCTCTCCTTCAGGAAATGTTTTTGGATTTCCACAGTATGTCAAAACCATCCTTCTTGGTGTCCCTCAGTTATATATAACTACACTTGAAAAACTACAAATAAGAGCTTCCCTGGTGGCGCAGTGGTTAAGAATCCACCTGCCAATACAGTGGACACGGGCTCGAGCCCTGATTTGGGAAGATCCCACATGCCACAGAGCAACTAAGCCGGTGCGCCACGACTACTGAGCCTGCACTCTAGAGCCTGTGAGCCACAACTACTGAAGCCTGCGCGCCTGAAGCCCGTGCTCTGCAACAAGAGAAGCCACCCAAATGAGAAGCCTGCACACCGCAACGAAGAGTAGCCCCCACTCACCTCAACTAGAGAAAAGCGTGCGGGCAACAACGAAGACCTGACACAGCCAAAAATAAATAAATAAATAAAATAAATTTATTAAAAAAGAAAAGAAAAAACACTACAAATAAGTCGTTCCTTTTTTTGTTTGTTTGTTTGTTTTTGTTTTTTTGCAGTACACGGGCCTCTCACTGTTGTGGCCTCTCCCGTTGCAGAGCACAGGCTCCGGACGCGCAGGCTCAGCGGCCACGGCTCACGGGCCCCGGACCGGGGCACGAACCCATGTCCCCTGCATTAGCAGGCGGACTCTCAACCACTGTGCCACCAGGGAAGCCTTTTTTTTTTTTTTTTTTTAACACTATTTAGAAACATCCAGAAAGATCAAACTCAAACACACTAATTCTGGAATCTTTTTTTTAAATAAATTTATTTATTTTATTTATTTACTTTTGGCTGCATTGGGTCTTTGTTCCTGCACCAGGGCTTTCTCTCATCACGGCGAGAGGGGGCTAACTCTTCGTTGCGGTACACGGACTTCTCACTACAGTGGCTTCTCTTGTTGCAGCGTACGGGCTCTAGGCGTGCAGGCTTCAGTAGCTGTGGCATGTGGGCTCAGTACTTGTGGCTCGCGGGCTCTAGAGCGCAGGCTCAGTAGTTGCAGCACATGGGTTTGGTTGCTCCATGGCATGTGGGACCTTCCCAGGCCAGGGCTTGAACCTGTGTCCCCTGCACTGGCACTGTGCCACCAGGGGAGTCCCTCTAATTCTGGACTCTTAATCTGTACAGTCTATTCACAAATATACCAATAATTACCAGGTGTTCCCACTCAACCTCATATACATGACACTCCATCCTGACATCACTGGAACCTAAAAGGAAGCAGGAAGTAAGAAAGAAAGCAGAAACAAAAAGAAACAACAGGAAAAGAGAATGGCCATAATGAGGAAACCAACAAACTTTGGAGCTACACTGTGAGGTTCGACTGGAGAACAAAGGTTCAGAACAGTATGTTGGGCGTGGGGCAAGTCAGAAGCAGTATCAAGATGATAGCCCACTGTTCAGATGTCCAAATGGGTGGGCAGTTACTAAAACATGCACTGTTGGAACATAAGTGATCCACTCACTGCAAGTGTGTAAGTCATAGGAGATGGGGGAAGGTGTGTACTGCAATTGGTTTATAATTATACTGGAAAGAGGATAATTCTGGTACAATCTGAGAAGAAAACATTTACTCCTCATTCCTCTTAAAGTCTTTAGCTCTATCCTTTACTTCTTTTTTGGCCCCATTTTTAATTTAAAGACGATTTATTTTACATATTCTTCTAAACCATCTTAAATCTTTTCAGATAAAAATATTTCACTGTACTGGCACACAAAGCGAGTTACACAATGACTTAGGAAAAGACATTTCACTTTGACACTCTGTCCTCAAGAGTCCAGGTCGGACTTGGAAGAGATACAAGCTGAACAAGAAAACCAGTAAAGAGTTCCAACTGGGAAACAAGAGCGAGGGTACAAACCATATATGAGTACCCAGACATGCTGTCAATCCTAGATCAGAGAATACTCTGGCAAGAGCTGCAACAGCAGAGTTGAAAACAGAACTGAAAAACAGAAGGCTACCCCCTGATAACAACAAACTCTCGTGCTCGTTTAATCAATAAAACAATATATAATGTGTCTTTCAGCACATTATAATGCACATTTATGTATTTCACAGTGAGCCTACCTTCCAATTTGCTAATAATGCACATCCATCTATTATCTACATACAACCATATATGAAAAATAACTTGCATAATAACTGCAACATTTGTTTGATATTTTTCTTGGATGTAGGCAAAAAGTAAATTAGGGCTCTAGATAAAAGACAACATACTTTGGATAAGAGACAACATACTTTGGATAAAAGACAACATACTTTGGATATTAATCATAACGTGCTTATAGAATTCTCTAACACCATACAAAGGAGGAACAGGTTTAACATTGAAAAACTTCAATATCACAGCAAAACATGCAAATAAATACAAAAACTTACCATCCCTGTTCATTTTTATATTTGTAAGCAGCCCCAAGAATGTGACACAAGGTGCCTCCAGCTTTGAAATCCATGAAACATTTTGCCTAAAAAATGATACAAGTTACACATGAGAAAAATCAAAGTTCTGACAAAATTACTCATGTCTGAATTCTAAGCTTAATAAACTCAAAGTTATAAACAACTTCTATTTTTTTTTTTTTTTTTTGCGGTATGCGGACCTCTCACTGTTGTGGCCTCTCCCATTGTGGAGCACAGGCTCCGGACGCGCAGGCTCAGCGGCCATGGCTCACAGGACCAGCCGCTCCGCGGCATGTGGGATCTTCCCGGACCGGGGCACGAACCCGTGTCCCCTGCATCGGCAGGCGGACTCTCAACCACTGCGCCACCAGGGAAGCCCACAACTTCTAATTTGATAACCTCCTTAAATACTTCTGAAACAAACTGAGGTACAAAGAAATTTTTCTAATTTTCTTTAGAAAATTTTCTTTAAGTAAACAGATTTACATGAATGAAATGAAAAACAAGATTTACAAAATATACACCAAACTGTTTCAGCAGAAAACATTAAATGGACAAAATAGTGATATACCACCAACTCCACTGGTAAATTTAAGATCTGACTTTTAAAATGTACAATAAGAAATATTAGTCCGGGCTTCCCTGGTGGCGCAGTGGTTAAGAATCTGCCTGCCAATGAAGGGGACATGGGTTTGAGCCCTGGTCTGGGAAGATCCCACATGCCACGGAGCAACTAAGCCCGCAAGCCACAACCACCAAGCCCACGAGCCTAGAGCCCATGCTCTGCAACAAGAGAAGCCACTGCAATGAGAAGCCTGCACACTGCAACGAAGAGTAGCTCCCCGTTTGCCACAACTAGAGAAAGCCTGCGCACAGTAACGGGGACCCAACACAGCCAAAAATAAAATAAATAAATTAAAAAAAAAAATTAGGCCAACGTAACTGATGAACATAGATGTAAAAATCCTCAACAAAATACTAGCAAACCAAATCCAACAGTACATTAAAAGGATCATACGCCATGATCAAGTGGGATTTATCCCAGAAACACAAGGATTTTTCAATATCTGCAAATCAATCAACGTGATACACAGTAACAAACTGAAGGATAAAGACCATATGATCACAACAGATGAAGAAAAAGCTTTTGATTAAATTCAACATCCATTTCTGATAAAAACCCTCCAGAAAGTGGGCACAGAGGTAATATATCTCAACATAACAAAGGCCATATATGACAGACCCATAGCTAACATCATACTCAATGGTGAAAAGCTGAAAGCATTCCCTCTAAGATCAGGAACGAGACAAGGATGCCCAGTCTCACCACTTTTCTGCAACATAGTTTTGGAAGTCCTAGACACAGCAATCAGAGAAGTAAAAGAAATAAAAGGAATCCAAACTGGAAAGGAAGAAGTAAAACTGTCACTGTTTGCCGATGACATAATACTATACATAAGAAATCCTAAAGACACTACCAGAAAACTATTAGAGCTAATCAATGACTTAGGTAAAGTTGCAGAACACAAAATTAATATACAGAAATCTGTTGCATTTCTATACATTAACAACAAAAGATCAGAAAGAGAAATTAAGGGAACAACCCTATTTAGTATCGCATCAAAAAGAGTAAAATACCTAAGAATAAACCTACCTAAAGAGGCAAAAGATCCGTACTCTGAAAATTGTAAGATGGTAATGAAAGAAACTGAAGATGACACAAGCAGATGGAAAGATATACAATGTTCCTAGATTGTCAAAATGACCATACAAGGCAATCTACAGTTTCAATGCAATCCCTATCAAATTACCAATGACATTTTTCACAGAACTGAAAAAAAAACTTTTTTATTTGCATGGAAACACAAAAGACCCTAAATAGCCAAAACAATCTTGAGAAAGAAGAATGGAGCTGGAAGAATCACGCTTCCTGACTTCAGATTATACTACAATGCTACAATAATCAAAACAGTAATGGTACTGACACAAAAACAGACACACAGATCAATGGAACAGGACAGAAAGCCCAGAAATAAACTCATGCACTTATGGTCAATTAATCTATGACAAAGGAGGCAGGAATATACAATAGAGAAAAGACAGTCTCTTCAATAAGTGGTGCTGGGAAAACTGGATAGCTACATGTAAAAGAATGAAATTAGAACATTCTATAACACCACATGCAAAAATAAACTCAAAATGGATTAAAGACCTAAATGTAACACCGGATGCTATACAATGCCTAAAGGAAAACATAGGCAGAACACTCTTTGACTTAAATCACAACAATATTTTTTTGGATCCGTCTCCTACAGTAATGGAAACAAAAGCAAAAATAAACAAATGGGACCTAATTAAACTTAAAAGCTTCTGCACAGCAAAGGAAACCATAAACAAAATGAAAAGACAACCTATGGAATGGGAGAAAATATTTGCAAACAATGTGACTCAACCAAGGGATTAATTTCCAGAATATAAAACAGCTTATGCAGCTCAAACAACCCAATCAAAAAATGGGTAGAGAATCTCAATAGATATTTCTTTGAAGACATACACGTGGCCAACAGGCATATGAAAAGATGCTCAGCATCACAAATTATTCGAGAAATGCAAATCAAAACTAAAATGGGCTATCACCTCACACCAGTCTGAATGGTCATCATCAAAAAGTCTACAAAGAGGGAATTCCCTGGTGGCGCGGTGGTTAAGAATCAGCCTGCCAATGCAGGGGACACGGGTTCAATCCCTGGTCCGGGAAGATCCTACATGCCGCGGAGCAACTAAGCCCATGCGCCACAATTACTGAGCCTGTCTGTGCTCTAGAGCCCGCGAGCCGCAAGTACTGAGCCCGCCTGCTGCAAATACTGAAGCCCGTGTACCTAGAGCCTGTGAAGAGAAGTCACTGCAATGAGAAGCCCACACACCACAACGAAGAGTAGCTCCTGGTTCGCCACAACTAGAGAAAGCCCATGCGCAGCAACAAACACCCAATGCAGCCAAAAATAAATAATAAATAAATAGATTTATTTTAACAAGAAAAGAAAAAACAAGTCTACAAACAATAAATGCTGGAGAGGGTGTGGAGAAAAGGGAACCTTCCTATGCTGTTCGTGGGAATATAAATCGGGGCAGCCACTATTGAGAATAGTAAGGAGGTTCCTTAAAAAATTAAAAACAGAACTACCATATGATCTAACAATCCCACTACTGGGCATATAGCCAGAGAAAACTCTAATTTGAAAAGATACATGCATCCCAATGTTCACAGCGGCACTATTTACAATAGCCAAGACATGGAAGCAACCTAAATGTCCATCAACAGTTGAATGGATAAAGATGTGGTGTATACACACACAAACACACACAAAACTGGATAATACTCAGCCAGAAAGAAGAACCAAATAATGCCTTTTGGAGCTACATGGATGGACTTAGAGATTATCATACTAAGTGAAGTAAGTCACACTGAGAAAGACAAATGTCGTATGATATCACATAGGTGGAATCTTAAAAATGATACAAATGGGGAATTCTCTAGTGGTCCAGTGGTTAGGACTCTGCGCTTCCACTGCAGGGGGCATGGGTTCAATCCCTGGTCGGGGAATTAAAATCCTGCGTGCCACGTGGTGCAGCCAAAAAATTAAAGAAAAATATTTTAAAAATAAAAATAAAAAGCATTTTTAAAAACGATACAAATGAACTTATTCACAAAACAGAAACAGACTCACAGACATAGAAAATAAACATATGGTTACCAAAGGGGGAGGGGGGAAGGATGAATTGAAAATTTAGGATTAACAGCTACACAGTATGATGTGTAAAATAGGTAAACAACAAGGACCTACTGTATAGCACAGGGAATCATATTCAATACCTTGTAATAACCTATAATGGAAAAGAATCTGAAAAAAAAATATATATGTATGTATGTATAACTGAATCACTTCACTGTACACCTGAAACACTGTAATCAACTATACTTGAATAAAAGAAAAAAAGAAAAAACTCTAATGGACAAAATATTGATATACTACAAAACTCTACTGGTAAATTTAAAATTTGATTTTTAACATGTGGAAAATTCCAGTAACACACAATTTACAATATGGTTCTCCTGCTGAATAAGAAATATTAGTATACATTAGTTTCTTTTTCCAATTTAGGTTCTTGACATTAAATTTTAGAAAAATTATAACTGAACTCTTATATTTTAATGACCACTGAAACATGGTATAACTATATTTAACTATGCATTTAAGTTATAGCTAAAATCTGTGCAACAATTTGAAAAAGATTTGCACTTTATGGATTATAAAAGCAGAGCTCAAATAAATCAAATGCTGAATGACTTCCATATTTTGGAACTAAAAATTTAATATAAATGTGATCATCAAATAGGCTAATAAGATAAAGTGTTAGGGACTTCCCTGGTGGTCCAGTGGTTAAGAATCCACTTTCCAATGCAGGGGACGTGGGTTCAGTCCCTCGTCGGGGAACTAAGATCCCATGTTCCATGGCACAACTACTGAGCGCATGTGCCTCAACGAGAGAGCCCACGTGCCACAAACTACAGAGCCCACGCACTCTAAAAACCACGCATACAACTAGAGAGAAGCCCACACGCCACAAAGAGCCCACACCGCAATGAAAGATCCTGCATGCTGCAACGAAGACCCCGCATGCCGCAACTAAGACCCGACAGCCAAAAAGATAAAGAAAATAAATAAAATAAATATAAAACAGTAAAAAAAAAAAAAAAAAAAAAAGGTGAAGTGTTAAAAATATACCATTCAGGGCTTCCCTGGTGGCGCAGTGGTTGAGAGTCCGCCTGCCGATGCAGGGGACACGGGTTCGTGCCCCGGTCCAGAAGATCCCACATGCCGCGGAGTGGCTAGGCCCGTGAGCCATGGCCG
>NW_020838055.1:2400909-2423385 GCF_003676395.1 Aethalodelphis obliquidens
ATATATATATATATATATGTATATACCATTCATTTTTTCCTTTGAAAACTATTATTACAAAATAATATAATGTAAAAAAACATATGATATCAAATATTAAGAGAGACAAAAAACAGAAATGGTGGTTGGTAGGGTCTGGAGAGACAGGAATGGAAGTTATTGTTTCACCGGTACAGAGTTTTCAATTTACAAAAATGACGAAGTTCTGGTGATGGATAGTAGTAACAGTTACACAACAACGTAAATGTACTTAATGCCACTGAACTATACACTTAAAAATGACTAAAATGGTACATTTTGTTATGTTTATTTTACTACAGTTAAAAATAAATCAATAGCATGTTTTAAAATAAGAAATATTAAGAATCACTAAGATGAGCTCTTCCAAATTAAACAGACAAGTAAGCCTCACAGATCAGTCTGGTTATCTCTTTGCTTTTTAAACATTACATGGGTTTCTGAGTTCCTAATTTTTTGCCCTACACTATTCCTGGTACATCTCAAAAGCTGCATTACATTTTCTAAACAGAAGCATCTGGGTGCAAGTCTTATCACTGACAACTTATTTATCTGAGAAAATGTATAAGACATTACAATTTTGTAATGTTGGCACTTGAACTAGAATAATGTGCTAAGGTACCTACTAAAGTAGAATGAGACTTAGTTCTCCTACTAATCCTTCTCTGAACTGCCCAGAGATTGAGATAAAATGTTCTCGCCAACCACATGGGCATATCACTATTGCACACATGCACAACACTCGCAGTGTAATACAGAAATAACTGGTTTATAGATTTATCTGTTATTCAAACTCCTTGAGGACAGGAATAGTGTCTTATTCAAATTTTAACATCAATATTCAGCGGAGTACCTGACAATGTAGGTAATCCATAAAAATTTTCTCAACAGTTCTACTGTACTAAAATCATTTAAAAATTCAGATCCAAGCTACTGAAAAATACATGTTGAGCAGATCACAATAAAACATCTCTACATGTAATTTAAGGTTATAGTCAATTTCTAGACAGATTAATTTGAGAAATTAAAATATTATCAGATATATGCTCAAGACAGACAAAATAACTTCTATCAAAAACTATAGGGACAAGTGATGAATGAAGAGGTAGAAAACAGACCTTCAATTTTCTAATGGTAAGATCTGAATAAACAGGAAGAGGGAGGAGACTCACAAACCTGTCAAGAGTACTAGTTCCAGTAATAAAGTGCAATAAGAAAAACATTCTTAAAAATGTGGCAAAAGAAACAAAAGAACAAATAGGGACTTCGTCATACATCAAGGATTCTTAGAGCTTTCATGGAAATGGATTTGGGATTCCGGTCCTCCTGACAAGCTCAGTATCAGTATCACCCACATAAAAGTGTAGTAGACCAGAGTCAGGGGATGGAAAGCTGGAGGCAGAGATGAGAGACCTCTCAGGGACACCCACTGGCCCCTGAGTGTACTTCCTCATTCAATCCTCATCCCAACTACACTCACCCTGAAGAGGGCCTGCTCAAGCTGCCGCTGGATGTGGTTCAAATATTAGAGCTCAAGTTCTTAAACATTCTCTAAAGAAGCCAGATTGTTAAGAGTAAATTCCTCTTCATTAGTACTGAAAAACCTAAAGAATAATAGGGTACCGAAACTTGAGCCTTCCAGAGCCAGCAAAGGCAGCCTGCCTTTGGTGAGTTATCTAAGCAGCTGCTTACCCCAATTAGAGACTGTGGGGGTCAGGGACAGCTCTAACAGGCTGCTTCTATTCCCAGTTGTGTGACCACACTGCTTTTGATAAGCTGCTACATCTCTGACTAAATTGGAAATTTAATCTAATCTTATTCTGGATGTATATAAAGTGGTCTCATCCTACCTATTTATACAGCCCACTTAAAATTCTGCTGAGCTGAGTAAACCTTAAAAAAGATAAACCTAACTGCAATACTTAAAAGTGCTTTAAACTTGTGCCGTAGTGTCCTTATTTCTTTATTTTTTGACTTTTTCATTAAAGACAAGGTAGTGCCAACGTGCAGTAAAAAGGACAACAATGGTATACATTTGTGTGAGGAGAATATACACATTTATATGCCATGTTTGGGTCTATTAATCAATGAATGACTGTGCCAGAAAGCGGATGTGAGGAAGTGAATAAAGGAGCAGAAACTGAACATGAGCCAGAAACCAAGAATGTTCACAGAAAATCACAGTCATCTTCATAAATTGAAAACAGTTACGGGGGAAAAAACGTATCACTTAGAGTCCAGAATCATTTTACCTCACAAAGTACAATGACACTAAACATTCCATAAGTTTCTTTATGTATTTTAACTGCTTTGAGTTAAAATAATGCTTTCTAGAAACATTTCCCAAGCTTATTAATAAAAGAAATGATAATAGTGTTATAATTATCACCTCTAATCATAGGTAATCACTGGTGTAGTATTCTTATTCTTGAGGAGAAAAGTATTATAATTACTACCAGTTACTGAGAATTTACCAAGAGGCACTTTATATATATTACCTCATTTACTCCTCACAAGTTCACTGTCTTCACCCCATTTTACAGATGAAAAGGTGTTAATGGCTCTAGCAATATGGCAGACTAAATAACCAGAAAACCCTACCACTAAAAATATATGCTGGATAAAAAATACAGACATTATTTTAAATGTGTAGCTGAATTAGAAGGAGAACAAATCCCCAGGGACAAAAACAAGAAAAAAAAAAAATTCAAAGTCAAAGTGGGGCTTCCCTGGTGGCGCAGTGGTTGAGAGTCCGCCTGCCGATGCAGCAGACACGGGTTCGTGCCCCGGTCCGGGAAGATACTACATGCCGCGGAGCAGCTGGGCCCATGAGCCGTGGCCGCTGAGCCTGCGCGTCCAGAGCCTGTGCTCCGCAACGGGAGAGGCCACAACAGTGAGAGGCCCGCATACCGCAAAAAAAAAAAAAAAAAGTCAAAGTGGCAATTTTGTTGAGTTAAAAACTAAAATTCTAGGGTGACAGGAGGCTGGGGATAATGGGATTAAATAGGTAAGTAATATCAACCTTGATAACCTAAATGCTAGGGTTTGAGTTTCTCTACAGGGTCAGGAAGTAAGACTACAGACCTATGCAAGTGAGGACATTAGAACTAAGACAATCACCTACCACACACATACACACATAACACCAGGGGTATAAACAGGTTACACCATTAGGGAAAGGATAAGCTAGAAAAAATATCTGCCAGCTAAAAACTAAGGAGGAAAACAAGCTTCCGCCTCAAGATAATTTGAGTTGGAGACGTACACTATCAATACTTAGTCTAGGAACCCCATGCCAAATTAACATAAGAATTGGTCCTAGGGACTTCTCTGGTCGTCCAGTGGTTAAGACTGCACACTTCCAATGCAGGGGGCACAGGTTGCATCCCTGATCAGGTAACTAAGATCCCGCATACTGAACGGTGCAGCTAAAAAAAAAAAAAGAATTGGTCCTAAAATTGGCGGGTCTTCTGAAGTGCCTTACTGAGCAAATTCTCAACCCAGGTCAACAGGATTCCCAAATAAACTTCCACTGAAAGAGAACTGAAAGGCCACAATTCAAACATAATTTAAGTGTTTTTAAGTCAACAGACAAAGCTAACAGCAAGATTAGAATCCTAACATTTTCAGATAATAGAAACAACATGACAGGGCTTGTAAAATTAGAATACATAAAGTGATTAAGGACACTAAAAAGAGAGAAAGACTTGAGAAATATATATATGTAACCCGTAGAACAAATAACATCCAGTGAAAGTAAAAGCACAGCTGACAGAAAATTAGACAACTAGACACAGGAGAATAAAAGCTAAAGTTTCTTAGAAATTTTAAAGGATATAAATCCTCAGCTTCGAGAAACACATCAGGGGCTTCCCTGGTGGTGCAGTAGTTAAGAATCTGCTTGTCAATGCAGGGGACACAGGTTCAAGCCCTGATCCGAGAAGATCCCACATGCCGCGAAGCAACTAAGCCTGTGCACCACAACTACTGAGCCTGCACTCTAGAGCCCACGAGCCACAACTACCGAGCCTGCGTGCCACAACTACTGGAGCCCATGCACCTAGAGCCCGTGCTCCGCAACAAGAGAAGCCGCTGCAATGAGAAGCCCGCGCACTACAACGAAGAGTAGGCCCTGCTAGCCGCAACTAGAGAAAGCCCGCGCACAGCAATGAACACCCAACGCAGCCAAAAATAATTAATTTTTTAAAAAAACTGGTAAAAAACAGAAAAGAACAGCCCAATGGTGCAAAATATAAAAGGGTGCTCAACTTCATTAGTTATCAGCAACTACAAAACAATGTGTATCACCACAAATCCACCAAAAAACTAAAATTAAAAAGACAGACAACTTACAAACATTGGTGAGAAAGTAGAGTATTAGAACCCTTGTACACTGTACACTGCATGTGGGAGTATAAATTGGCACAAGGGTTCAGGAAAACTGGCCATATCTGCTAAAGCTGAACATGCACCCCCTGTGACCCAGCAATTCCACATGTGGGAGTGTAACTGACATAAATACCTATGTTTACCAGAAGATATATGCAAAAATATTCACAGCAGCACTATTTGCAATAGCCCTAAACTGGAAATAACCCCAAAAACCCATCAATGGTAGAATGGATAAATAAATTGTGCAGTATGCCCATAGTGAAATACTATGCAGCAAGGGATACTAAATTATGACCAAGCTGCCCAGTTTTTAAATTTTCATTTGAACACAGTCACACCTACTCATGTAGGTAATTGTCTTCGGCTGCTTTTTATGCTACAACAGAGTTGGGTAGCTGTGACAGAGTCCATATACCTGCAAGCCTAAAATATTTACCATCTGTCCCTTTAAGAAAAAATTTGCCAAACCCTTAAACAGTAACCAGAATGAACAAACTGCAACTACAAGTAATAACATGGAAGAATTTTCCAAATCTAACATATTCTATATGCTTCAAAAATTTAAGTCATGAAGAACAGGCGGTCCAGTGGTTAAAAATTTAAGTCATGAATGACAAAGACAGGCTGAACTATTTCAAATTAATCAAGACTAAAGAGATATAACTAAAATGTGGGATCTTGGTTTAGATCTTATAAGATACATTTCTGAGATAATTAGTGAAATGTGAAGACAGATTATATAGTAGATAATGGTATTGTGTCAATGTTAAACTTCCTAAATTTGATAACTGTATTTGTAAGACAATATCCTTGTTCTAAGGAGATCCAGGCTGCAGTCTGAAGTCTCTACAGTTTTGCCCTCCCTGCTAGATTGGACCCCATGGACATCAGGAACTTCTCCAGTCACTCCAAGAGTGTAGTATCACTCCTGTGGTGACTAAGATGAGTGATTTGTCTCCAGAAGTACTTTTGTTCTTGCTTCTCAGACTTACATGCTAATCTTGGTCTTTTCCTCCCCCTTTCCAGAAAGTCCTAGAATTTAGCATGATCTTGGCAAAACAATACCATTCTCAGATACAGATAATAAAATACTTAAACCTGTAGGGACCATAATGTTCACTGATTCCTAGTTTTCTAATGCTTCTTTGCCACAGAACACTTTCAGGAGTAGAAAGCTCAAAAAGAAGTCTATCAGGAAAAACTGTTCAAAGTGAAAAATTTGAAGACAACAGATTCCTCTTAGACCTGCCCATTTATTCCTGCCACGCAAGTACTCTGAAGGGAACAATTATAAAACCAAGGATCAGATCCAACTCCTTTTTCTAACAACTCTAAGCCCTTTCTTATTAACTTTCTTTTCCCTAAAATTTATTTAGCACAAAGCATGGTTTATTGACTCAAATAAAGGAAACAGATCATTGAAGTGACAGTCCTCAAACTCCCATCCTTTCCTCTACACCAGACTGACCAAGTTCATGAGAATTCCTGCCATGAAGTCAGTCACGCTTAATGGGTAGCAATTCCAAAGTATCAGTGAGAGATAGCCTACAGACTGTGACTTGTTTAAAATGTCCCAAAATTGTACTACCCAGTTCAATCACATGACCTTATTATTAGAACTGGCTTTGACAACAAATTTTACCCTGAAGTATTCATTACATTCCACCAAAGATAGATATAAAAACCCTATATACGTTCCTATGACAATTTGAAAATCAATTCCAAAAATTTTAATGATAGTCCCTTGAAACTATGTGTATCAATCTCCACAACATATTTCCTTTTGAAGAGTAATAATCATTTCACTGAGTTCTGATAGTTGCTTTAAAATCAGTCAGTACTGCGCTTTACATTTTTGTAGATATTTTAAGAAAAGCTTAATTTCAGAAAGTAAATACGGTTCGGTTCTCTAGCTTATTTTTTTTAAAGAGCCTTCCACTCTCCCTGTCTTTGAGACAGTTACTAACATCACAGCAAAGGTACATCAACCAATAAATATATACTAAACACTTGCAGTGAGTAAGAAGGTAAAGCAAGTCTTATCAATGTTCAACTGAAAACTCTGGCTTTAATTCAAAGGGCACTACAGCATTCTGTTAGTTCTCAGGTTCACAGCTCATTTACACAAAATACACTATGTCTGGAACATAAGTTGAAGAGAAACAAGAAGACATCGCTCTTTGGGACCTTCCTTAAGAACTGGATTTGAGTGCTTCCCTGGTGGCGCAGTGGTTGAGAGTCCGCCTGCCGATGCAGGGGACATGGGCTCGTGCCCCGGTCCAGGAGAATCCCACATGCCGCGGAGCGGGTGGGTCCGTGAGCCACGGCCGCTGAGCCTGTGCGTCTGGAGCCTGTGCTCCGCAACGGGAGAGGCCACAGCAGTGACAGGCCTGCGCACCGCAAAGAAGTATAATAAATGTTTAAATAATATGTATGCCTTACATGTACATTTTTACTTTTACCAAAACCACTTTTGCTACACAAGTCAGCAAACTACTTTTTATGTCTTAAAGTACTACATACTACTTCTAATTTCTCAAAGAGCTTTCATTATCACACATCATGTGATTCTAACAACTATGCCATGGGATCAGTAGGGCAAGGAACACGTTCCCAGAAATGGTACTACAGGTCGAAGTGCCTTCACACAAGGTTGCAGAGTGGTAGGATATGGCTATTTAATTCCTAAGCTCAGGGCTCTTCCCATAACACCTGGCTCAAGAAACTATTTGGTGGAGATTCGGTATCTTACATTATTTCAATTTAAGAAATGAATGAGGGCTTCCCTGGTGGTGCAGTGGTTAAGAATCTGCCTGCCAATGC
Source organism: Aethalodelphis obliquidens (assembly GCF_003676395.1). Classification (NCBI taxonomy): domain Eukaryota; kingdom Metazoa; phylum Chordata; class Mammalia; order Artiodactyla; family Delphinidae; genus Aethalodelphis; species Aethalodelphis obliquidens. The sequence continues at coordinate 2,408,143 of NW_020838055.1, forward strand.
AGGGGACACAGGTTCAATCCATGGTCTGGGAAGATCCCACATGCCATGGAGCAACTAAGCCCACGTGCCACAACTACTGAGCCTGCAAGCCACAACTACTGAGTCCATGTGCCACAAATACTTAAGTCCACAATCCTAGAGCCTGTGCTCCGCAACAAGAGAAGCCACCGCAATGAGAAGCTTGAGCGCCTCAACAAAGAGTAGCCCCTGCTTGCCACAACTAGAGAAAGCCCATGCGCAGCAATGAAGACCCAACATAGCTAAAGACAAATAAAATAAATACATTTATTAAAAAAAAAAAAAGAAAAGAAATGAATAAGAGGGCTTCCGTGGTGGCACAGTGGTTAAGAATCCACCTGCCTATGCAGGGGACGCAGGTTCGAGTCCTGGTCCGGGAAGATCCCACATGCCGCGGAGTAACTCAGCCCATACACCACAACTATTAAGTGTGCACTCTAGAGCCCACAAGCCACAACTACTGAGCCCACACGCCACAACTACTGAAGCCCACGCACCTAGAGCCCATGCTCTGCAACAAAGAGAAGCCACCGCAATGAGAAGCCCGCGCACCGCAATGAAGAGTAGCCCCCACTCGCCACAACTAGAGAAAGCCCACATGCAGCAACAAAGACCCAATGCAACCAAAAATAAATAAATTAAATTAAATTAAAAAAAAAATGAATGAGGGACCTCCCTGGTGGTCCAGTAGTTAAAAATCCACCTTCCAATGCAGAGGACGCAGGTTCAATCCCTGTTGGGGGAACTAAGATCCCACATGCCACAGGGCAACTAAGCCCGTGCGCCACAACTATTGAGCCCACGCCTCAAGGAGACATCCCACGTGCCGCAACTAAAACCCGGCACAGCCCGAAAAATAAAGTTAATTTTTAAAAAAAAGAAATGAATGAGCTTTATTTTAGGCAAAATCAACTGGTTTTAAAGTCTATCAAGACTTCTGACTGAAGTCGTATTAAAGACAACCATATTTTAGTGCTGATCTCCAAAACCCGTAATAATGCTTAAAAATAAAGTTACAGGAGTGCTTGCTGCGGCAGCACATACTAAAATCGGAACAATACAGAGAAGATGAGCATGGCCCCTGCACAAGGATGACTCGCAATTTGTGAAGTGTTCCATATTTTGGGGGGGTTAGCAGATGTAAGCTTTTATATATAGAATGGATAAACAACAAGGTCAGAGAACTATATTCAGTAGCACAGAGAACTATATTCAATATCCCAGGATAAGTCATAACAGAAAATATAAAAAAAGAATATATGTGTGCATAACTGAATCACTTTCTTGTACAACAGTAATTAACAAATTGTAAATCAACTATACCTCAATAAAAAAAATAAAGTAAAATGAAATTTTATTCTTTTTTTTAAAGTATTTATTTTGGCTGTGCTGGGTCTTTGTTGCTGCGCACAGGCTTTCTCTAGTTGCGGTGAGCGGGGGCTACTCTTTGTTGCGATGCGCAGGCTTCTCATTGCAGTGGCTTCTCTTGTTGTGGAGCACAGGCTCTAGGCACGCAGGCTTCAGTAGTTGTAGCACGCGGGCTCAGTACTTGTGGCGCACGGGCTTAGTTGCTCCACGGCATTTGGGATCCTCCTGGACCAGGGCTCAAACCCGTGTCCCCTGCATTGGCAGGCGGACACTTAACCACTGCGCCACCAGTGAAGTCCCCTTATGATCTATTTTAAAAGGCAGAATACAACCCATGCACCTATGGTCAATTAAGACATGACGAAAGAGGCAAGGATACACACTAATTATCAGAGATATGCAGATCAAAACTGCAATGACGTATTACCTAACCCCAGTCAGAACGGCCATCATCAAAAAATCTACAAACAGGGCTTCCCTGGTGGCGCAGTGGTTGAGAGTCCGCCTGCCGATGCAGGGGACATGGGTTCGTGCCCTGGTCCGGGAGGATCCCACATGCCGTGGAGTGGCTAGGCCCGTGAGCCACGGCCGCTGGGCCTGTGCGTCCGGAGCCTGTGCTCCGCAACGGGAGAGGCCACAACAGTGAGAGGCCTGCATAGGCAAAAGAAAAAAAAAGTCTACAAACAATAAATACCGGAGAGGATGTGGAGAAAACAGAGCCCTCCTACACTGTTGGTGGGAATGTAAATTAGTACAGCCACTACAGAGAACAGCATGGAGGTTCCTTAAAAAACTAAAATTAGAACTACCACATGATACAGCAATCCCACTCCTGTGTATATATCCAAAGAAAACCATAATTCAAAAAGATATATGGGGCTTCCCTGGTGGCACAGTGGTTGGGAATCTGCCTGCCAATGCAGAGGACACAGGTTCGAGCCCTGGTCTGGGAAGATCCCACATGCCGCGGAGCAACTAAGCCCGTGAACCACAACTACTGAGCCTGCACATCTGGAGCCTGTGCTCCGCAACGGGAGAGGCCGCAAAAGTGAGAGGCCCGCACACCGCGATGAAGAGTGGCCCCCGCTCGCCGCAACTGGAGAAAGCCCTCGCACAGAAACGAAGACCCAACACAGCCAAAAATAAATAAATAAATTTATTAAAAAAAAAAAAAAGATATATGAACTCCAATGTTCACTGCAGCACTATTTACAATAACCAAGACATGGAGGCAACTTAATATCCATTGACAGGTGGATGGATAAATAAAATATAGTATATATATACAACGGAATATTACTTACCTATAAAAAAAAGAACGAAATCATGCCATTTGCAGCAATGTGGATGGACCTAGAGATTTTCATACTGAGTGAAGTCAGACAGAGAAAGACAAATATCATATGATATCACTCATATGTGCAATCTAATTTAAAAAAATGATATAGGGGGCTTCCCTGGTGGTGCAGTGGTTGAGAGTCCACCTGCCGATGCAGGGGACACGGGTTCGTGCCCCGGTCCGAGAAGATCCCACATGCCGCGGAGCGGCTGGGCCCGTGAGCCATGGCTGCTGAGCCTGTGCTCCGCAACGGGAGAGGCCACAACAGTGAGAGGCCCGCGAACCGCAAAAAAAAAAATGATATAGGGACTTCCCTGGTGGTCCAGTGACTAAGACCCTGCGCTCCCAGTGCATGGGGCCCAGGTTCGATACCTGGCTGGGGAAAAAGATCCCACATGCATGCCACAACTAAGAGTTCTCATGCTGCAACTAAGAAGTCCGCATGCCACAACTAAAGATCCCACATGCCGCAATGAAGATCCTGCGTGCCGTGCCGCAGCTAAGACCTGGGGCAACCAAAATGAATAAATAAATAAATAAATAAAATAAAATTTAAAAATGATATAAATGAACTTAAAATAGATAACCAGCAAGGACCTACTGTATAGCAGTGGGAACTCCACTCAATTTTCTATAATAACCTACATGGGAAAAGAATCTGAAAAAGAATGAATATATATATATGTATATATATATATACACACACACACACATATATATAACTGAATCACTATGCTGTACAACTGAAACTAACACAACACTGTAAATCAACTATACCGTAATAAAATTTTTTTAATAAATAAATAAAATATAAATTAAAAAGTAGAATACAAAATTGTCTATAGTCTATATGCCTGTAGTTACAATTATGTTTGTGTTATGCATGCAAATGTACTAAGTCTTCAAGGGATTATGGAATAACAACAATTTTTACTTGTGGAGGTAAAAAATATTTCAATTCATATTATGTTTGCCTATGCAATATATTTTTAGCCTTACAAAGTACTTTTTTCCCCTAAATCTTTCTAACTTCTCAATTAGCACTAGATAGAACCTACTCTATGTTGAGCCAGCTGTTTAATATCCAATATGACTTAGTAAGTTAGTACATAAAGTTCCATTTTGATTTTTAAAAAATCAAAAAACAAACAGCCCAAACAGTGAACTCCTACATCAGTCCAGTTTATTCAGGAAAAAAAGCTTTTTAAGGTAAATAGCTTACATGTTTCACTAAAACATTCTCTGCTTTATTGTCTCTCTCCTCCATTTTTGTTTTACACCATTACACGTTATATCAATCCCTTTCATTTTGAAAAAAGCTAAACACTATTCTGAGAAAAAGAAGTACATCTGGTACCACTGGCACTAAGTCATGAATTATTTTTAATTCTGGTTTATTCCTAAAAATATTCTTCTCTAATCTTTAAAATCTGGAAAAACAATAATGGTTTACTTCCGTGGAGTTAAATATTCCACAAATAAAGTCCCTTGTAAATACTATTTTTTAAGACACTCATACAATCCTAATTAGAAATACCAAAAACACAATGTGAATCACCTTACATATAATACTTCATATAAAGCTACATGTAAATTTTATTCTAAATGATTTTATACTTGATAAAATATAATCTGTATTATATTACAGTGTTTTAAATGATGAAAACTTCAACCAGTTCCTGATTTGATAACTCTAATCCAGTTGATAATATAAGAGAACAGGAAATAAACACTCAAGTATTTGGAGGTAAAGGAACATGGAGCTTTCAAATGATTCAGAATAATATGCCCAAACATGTAGAGAAAAAGACAATGATAAAGCAAAAGTGGTTAAATGCTAAAAATTGGGGATTCTAAATGAAAGTGAAAGTTCTTTATACTATTCTTGCAAATTTTTACTTTCAATTAATTTTAAGTTACCCAAAAACCTCAATTGGTCACATAGTTCAGAAAATGAAATATGCCGATTATCCAGTAGAGTAGTTCCCATTTATTAAAAAATGAGCAAGTACCTCCAATATCTAACAATGTATTTATAAATTATATGCATGTACTTACTATAATACCAATATACTACAAATATATATAACTTAAATCACATATTAAGAAATAGGTATTTTGAAAGCATTAGCTAAAAAATAATTAAAATAAAAGGAATGATCTTGCTCTGCAAATGTGAATTCAACCAGTACCCAGTAATTCCCAAATCTCTTCCTCTAATTCAATCTGTTCTTTTGAACTCCAGATCTCATTTCCAACTACCTATAGGGATTTCTAAACCTGAGGTACCTACAGGAGAGCCAACCTCAACACAGACTAAACTGAGTACCTTTCTCCAGAAACCTGCTTTTATACTCTAGCTTCCACCTTAGTGAGAAAGCAATCTGCTCAGTGGAGTCATCCCAGTCAATTCTTTCTTATTTCAGCCCCACAACCCACCCTTCCCACACACACAAAAAAAAAATCACAGAGTTCTACCCCCTTGCTGTGCTACCTAATCACTTTCAAGATAAAAGCCACACTTCTAACACAGTAAACCTGTCATTTTATGACTGATTCTGGCCCATATTTCTGCCTACTGTCCCTCAGTTCTAGCCCTGTTGAACTATTTGCAACTACATTAAAAGCCTTTAGGCTTTTATATGTTGCTATCACTGCCTGAAAATTCAATCTTCCAGCATGTCCCTAAAGAACCCATACTCTACTTTCAGGACTCAGTTCAAATGTCCTTTCCCTTGGAAAACATTTCCTGAGATGAGGAAAGTCAAAGGCTCTATTCATATAGGTCACTAGAGGGTAAGTAAGCTCCCTGAAGACAAACAATACACTGCATTACTCCTTGAATTCTCAGAACTTGGCACATAATCAAATGCTAAATATTTGCTGAACTCAAATCAGTGAGGAAGGGACTTCCCTGGCAGTCCAGTGGTTAAGAATCCACCTTCCAATGCAGGGGACGTGGGTTCGACCCCTGGTTGGGGAACTAAGATCCCACATGCCACAGGGCAACCAAGCCCGTGTGCTGCAACTACTGAGCCCACATGCCACAACTAGAGAGAAGCCCCCGCACCGCAAGGAAGAGCCCGCGTGTTGCAACTAAGACGCAACTAAGTCAAAAATAAATAAATAAATAAATATTTTTAAAAATAAAATAAAATAAAAGCAGTATAAAAACAAACATTATTAAAAAAAAAAAAAAACAAAAAACCTTCACGTTCCAATGCAGAGGGTGTGAGTTCAATCCCTGGTCAGGGAGCTAAGATCCCACATGCCTCATGGCCAAAAAAAACAAAATATAAAACAGAAGTAATATTGTAACAAATTCAACAAAGACTTTAAAAATGGTCCACATCAGGGCTTCCCTGGTGGCAAAGTGGTTAAGAATCTGCCTGCCAATGCAGGGGACACAGGTTCGAGCCCTGGTCTGGGAAGTTCCCACATGCCGCGGAGCAACTAAGCCTACACACCACAAATACTGAGCCCGTGCCACAACTACTGAAGCCCACATGCCTAGAGCCCATGCTCTGCAACGAAGAGTAGCCCCTGCTCACCCCAACTAGAGAAAAGCTCACACACAGCAACGAAGACCCAACACAGCCAAAAATAAAATAAATTTAACAAAAAAAGATCCACATCAAAAAAAAATCTTAAAAAAAAAAATCGTGCAGAAAAGCAGCACCCTTTAATAAATGTTGTTGGGTTAACCAGATGATCATATGGAAAAACTGCTTTTTTTTTTTTGTGAGCACTGGATCCACTGCTCACAATGAATACCAAGATAAATTCTAAATGGATAACAGAGTTACATGTAAAAAATGACACCTACAAATAGTGTAGAAATTTGTTCTTCTACAAATACTAGAAGAACACATGGCTGAAATCCTTTATCACCTACAAGTGGAGAAAGCTTCCCAACGTGATTAAAAAAAAAAATCCATATATTTGACTTAATGAAAATAAATGTCTGGATAGCAAAAATACCGTAAGTGAAACGAACAGATTTACTGCAATATCAGTAAAACAATATTTTTTATTCTCAATTATATCTGAGAAATCAGTGAGTTATTAAAACTAAAAGTTTAGTGATGAAATAAGAACACACAAATCGGAAGCTTTTGAGATTTATAAAAAGGTCTACCAATAACAAATAATTCAGTAGAGGCAACAACCAGCAGACTGGAAACTACAAAAACCCGAATCAGAGAAATGGAAGACAAAAATTATGGGAAAATATAGGACAGATAGTTCCCGGAAATCTAGTATTTGTACAATCAGAGTTCAAAAATATAAAGAAATACAGGATGGCAGAGAAGACTAACAGACTGAATGTTCCCTGAGCTAAAGAAACATAATTGAGTCTTCAGATCGTGATTTACGATAACTAGACTTATTTATGAATTTTAAAGATCAGTATTAAAAAGGGGGAAATCAGGGACTTCCCTGGTGGCGCAGTGGTTAAGAATCCGCCTGCCAGTGCAGGGGACATGGGTTCGAGCCCCAGTCTGGGAAGATTCCACATGCCGCCGAGCACCTAAGCCCGTGCGCCACAACTACTGAGCCTGCGCTCTAGAGCTGGCGAGCCATAACTACTGAGCCTGCATGCCACGACTACTGAGGTCCACACACCTAGAGCCCATGCTCCGCAACGAGAAGCCACTGCAACGAGAAGCCTGCGCATCACGATGAAGAGTGGCCCCCACTCGCCGCAACTAGAGAAAGCCCACGCATAGCAACGAAGACCCAACACAGCCATAAATAAATAACTAAATAAATTTCAAAAATTAAAAAAAAGGGGGATATCAACAAGTAACATCAGATTTTTCTGTACAAAATCAAATGTGGAAATAAGGCATAACCCAATATTTCTATACCAAGCCAAACTTTCAGTCAAAATACCAACTGCAAGGAGAACAGAATCATATTCTCACATAAGCTCAGAAGAATCCCACCTACAAAATATAGTAAGATTCCAAGAAACAACATTCTAGCCACAAGAACTGAAACAGGAGAAAAAACGGAAAAGACTTAGTACAGTAAAGACAATAAGGAAACTACAACAGTAAAATGTTAACAGTTAAGTCTAGGTAATAATTGTTGTGATGTTTAATGCAAATTTTAAATGACTCCTGAAAGAGATGCTTCCTACAGTTCAAAAGCAAGTGTTCTATAGCTAAAATTCTGTAGCGATTCCTCCTTTTTCCTATTCTATAGGATAGCAGCAGCAAAATAAAGAGCTGTAGGCTGCACCCAAGAGTACAGAAACTGAAGATGTCCCAGTGTGATAAGCTGATGTACTTACAGGGAGTTTGGTGAAGGCCGGGTTGGTGACATGTTTCCCAAAGGCATCTTCCTGGAACTGGAGAAGCTGTACCACCAGCCCAGCCAGTGTTTTATTGGTAGGAGCATCCGCATGAACATACTGCAAGATAAAGACAGAGACTCAAAAACTGGGGCAACTGTTCAGAAGACAATGGAAGACAATGTTAGCTTACTTCCCAGTACCTAAGTACTGGCCTGGTGGCAGATTTTTAAGTGTCTGAGACACTTACATAAACAAATACTGGGAGCCGTGGGGAGGGATAGATAACATGTCCTTTCAGTTAACAGATCTTAAGAATGAGAAATACTATGCCCAAGAAACCAAACCCAAGTGTCATTCTCATCTGCACCCGGACCTAAATTAGATGGTGAGATCCTGGACCTCAAACTTGAGCCTGATGCTACTGAATTGGCCTAAAAGTTTGTTCGGGTTTTTCCTTAAGATGTAACAGAAAAACCCGAACGAACTTTCTGGCCAACCTAATATAATGGAATGAGACATACTGGCCACTATATTTCGCATGTGGCCAGAGAGCCAACTGTGTACAGTTTTTCAAACAAGTCCACAAATTCTTTGATACTCCTCTCAACAAGAGGTGGGGATCTATGGCCCTCCTACGTTGAATCAGGACCATCCTCAGTGACTCGCTTAAAACCATTAGAATGCAACAGAAGTGATGCTGTGTGACTTCTGAAGATAAATCAAAAAAGATCATGCAGCTTCCATATAGTTCTTTTGGGACACCCACCTCTGGAGCCCTGAACAATGAAGTCCAACCACCCTGACATCACCATACTGAGGAAGCCCAGGCTACACTGAGAGGCCACATGGAGAGTCCCCAGCTGCTGTTCAGAAGACTGACAGCACAACCACCAGACACATGAGTAAAGATGATTCCAGGTGATTGTGGCCCCCAGCTGTCAGGTCACCGCCAATCATCAAACATCCCCAGTCAAGGCCCCAGACACCACTAAGCAGAGATAATTGGCCCTACTGTGCCCATCCAAATTCCAGACACACAGGAACTCTAAGCATAATAACATGACTGTTTTTATGCATTAAAAAAAATACATGTGTGGGCACTTAAAAATGGTTAGGATGGTAAATTTTATAAGATTTTTACCACAATAAAATTTTTTTTAAAACAAATGTACACGAAAAGTTATCCATGCTAATGTGAATAATGTCAAGAAGGCCAAATTCGTGGTAGACAGACAGCAAGCAAGCATTACAGCAAGGAAAGATAAAGGGTACATGACAGGGAAAGCATAAATTACTGAGTTCAATTAAATGTAAAAACTTAACTTAGTATTAAGCATTCACTATCACTTTGAAAAGCCATCATTAATTTTTTTTTTTAACCTCCAATTTTGATCCGGAAAAAACATCTATACTTCCTTCCATAAAAAAACTAAAGTTTTCTTCCTGGAAAGAACCTCTTTCCCAGTACCACCCAACATTTCAAGATAATGTTTCTCTTGCAATAAATTATGTCTCAGTGATACATATACAGCAAAATATCAGCTACAGAGTCCACCATTAATTACTATGCCTTAAGTTGACTGGCTCTCAAGATGTGCTACTGTCAATCAAAGACAGAGCATAATATAAAAGGGCAATTCTTAAAGCTTAGTATCCTCGCAAATTTTTATTTGTTCAGGTATGTTAGCTTTCCACTCTAAATAGAGCAGCCAGCATGCAGTTACTTTGCTGAAGAATAGTATTTTGTTGGAATGCTTTATTTTTTTTAATTTTATTTATTTTTGGCTGCACTGGGTCTTCGTTGCTGTGTCCAGGCTTTCTCTAGTTGGGGTGAGTGGGGTTTCTCATTGTCGAGGTTTCTCTTGTTGCGGAGCATAGGCTCTAGGCACACGGGCTTCAGTAGTTGCTGCATGCGGGCTCAGCAGTTGCAGCACGCGGGCTCAGCAGTTGTGGCTGGAGGGCTCTAGAGCACAGGCTCAGTAGTTGTGGCACACAGACTTAGTTGCTCTGCGGCATGTGGAATCTTCCCGGACCAGGGCACAAACCCGTGTCCCCTGCACTGGCAGGCGGATTCTTAACCACTGCACCACCAGGGAGTCCGGAATGCTTTATTTTACATGAAATCCCCGAGACCAAAGGTTGGTAAAATCCAGTCTACTGCCTGTTTCTGTGTGGCCCACAAGCTAAGAATGGTTTTTACATTTTTTAAATGGTTGGGAAAAAATTAAAAGAAAAATAATATTTCATGACACATGAATATAACATAAAATTCAAATGTCAGTGTCCATAAATAAAGTTTTATCAACACAGCACACTCATTCATTTGCACATTGTCTATGGCTGCTTTCCTGCAAGAGCAGAGTTGAGCAGTGCAGCTGAGACTGCATGGCCCGCAAAGCCTCAATATTTACTCTTGATCTTTATAGAAAAAGTCTGTCTATCCCTGTTGTACACTACTCCCTTTTATCCTTACAGATAGCTTCCTTTTATTTAATTTAAAGGTGTCCTGTAAAAACACATTTCCTTAAGGCCACAAAGTGAAACAAATATGTCAGACATGAGCCAAAAACTGGAAACAAGTTTCATACAATTAAGCACATAAGATGTCAATTCTGTTAGTCTAAAATAATGGTTCTCTTAATTCAATAAGTCAGGCCCAAGAATCTGCATTTCTAACAAGTTCCCACGTGACACTATGTGACTGGGAACTACACTTTAAGAACCACTGGACTTTAAAAAAAAAAATCCACTTCAAATATTATCATATATCTCAGTTAAAGAACACATTTTATTATAATTTAGAAGTTAAAAACCAGGTAAGCAATTTTTTCTTTTCTTTTTTTTTTGCGGTATGCGGGCCTCTCATTGTTGTAGCCTCTCCCGTTGCGGAGCACAGGCTCCAGACGTGCAGGCTCAGTGGCCATGGCTCCCGGGCCCAGCCGCTCCGCGGCATGTGGGATCTTCCCAGACCGGGGCACAAACCCACGTCCCCTGCATTGGCAGGCGGACTCTCAACCACTGCGCCACCAGGGAAGCCCCCAGGTAAGCAATTTTTAAATGTTAAAAACTTCTCACAATTCCCCTTTCCTACAATGCCAATTCCCATAAAAACCAAGTTTACTTCTCTGAGGACTATGAACTTTCAAGTGAAAATTTAACATCAGATTTTTTTTCCAATTTACTCAACATAGTAAATCTTTAATAAGTAATACTCAATTTTGAAAGTAATCAGTAATACTCAACATAGTATAACCTTTAATAAAGAATAAACTCTTCAAGTCTAACCCACAGAACTGGCACAGTACGTTGTACATACCCACAAGATAACTTTATAATCTTTAATAAGTACAAGCTTCTCAAAGGAATCACATAAAGTACTGCAAGTTTTTCCACACATGGTAAAGCAATGTGAAAAATTAATAACCGTAACTTTTTATTTTTCATATACCTGCAGACAACTGAACAGCGCCAAATCCTAAACCTGAAAGACACCATTTGGAGGAAGGTTGTTCAGCAAAAAACAAACCAACCTTCCAAGCAAAAAGTAATTTTTAATGACTTATATACATAGCTTTGTATATATTCTAAACTTCACTACTATCTACACGCTTCATTTATTGTCATTAAGAATGAGAAAGATTTCATGTGGACAGCCCTACAGTTTCAGAATAAAGATGGCCAGGTTCAAAGCCCAATCAAAATGATTATCTTAGGTATTTTAAGATCCAATTTTTAAACTACAGAACATTTTTAACTCCATTTACTTTCTCCAAATCACCCACAAAAATGATCAAACATTAAAATGTATGCAAGAGATGACATTTTTAACTAATAAATTGAATCTGACATTAATTAATGTCAGATTCATACCGTCTCAAAAGGCAGTCAATGTACGACTATAAGATTTTAAATCGACTTTTAAAAATTTCTAAGAGTAACATTCTGTTTAACCAGTAAGAATGAAGCAGGGGGACCAAATGATACATGGCAAAAGTATCACTACCACCTCAAATTTATATAATCCTACCTTCAAGGACTATCTCATTTGATTCGAACAACTGTCTGTGGGAGTCACAGTCTTACTCCCAACTTACAAATGAAAAATTAAAACATGGAAATCAAGTCATCTGCTCAATGACACCAATTAGCAGCCAAGAGTACTGAACTAACGTCTTCCAAACTAACGTAATGCTCATTCCACTATCCCATACAGACATAAATTCATTTCAACTGCTTCCAAAAATCTCACCTAAACATAAAAAGTTCTTAATAGCTTTCAAAATAATGAATCCTGATTAAAGGGAAAAAAATTTAATAATTATATAGACTACTTCAGTCATAAAAATTTTATCTTTTGATCAAAAAAAAGTTCAACAGAATGTTTTACTTAAGACAACAAAAATTTTTTTAGTCTCAAAGTATTTTGATTAAGAAAGTTAGGAGGATATGTTTGGAAATTTGTTATCAATAAATCTGCTTTATATTCCCTGTGACATTAATATAGTATCAAAAGTTTAACTTATCCGTAAACAATTCTATTGTAGCAGATGTCCCATCTGGAAAAAAGAAAAGTCTTAAACTGTTAAATACTTTATATAAAGGGCACTGAAATGCCTTCCTTGGGCAATCTGCTCTATTTTAGTAATCTTCGTTAAATCCAAAGCATCTTTATTTAAATCATCCTAAAATCTTAAATCTTATTTCAGGGGTAAGCCAAACTTCGGGAAGAAACTTACCTGGGAACTCAATGGCTTATAGATATACTTCACCTTCACAAGGTTTTATCATCTGAAAATCACTCTGAACTATGGATAGCAATATATCTTTCAAAGTTAGGATGAAAGATATGCACCCAGTAATACAAAGCAGGCAGCTTAGGTAGATAAACAAGCTTCCACACTGCTAGTGGACTGAAAACGCAACCTCAGGCAAACAGTTAATCTCTCTGTGCTTCAGCTTCCACGTACCTAAAGTGGTCACCTCCTCTGGACTCCTTTGGCTAGTTGAAGCTCATCCCAGTCAAAAAGTATTCACTCTCCTTTCTGTACTGCTAAGCCAAATGGATCAACAAAGCCTAAAAAAACAGGTTTCTATACTAGTTAATCTATTCATTCATGGAACAAATATTTACTGAGCACCTCCTATAGGCATTCAGAAGACAAAAACAATACCAAGAAGTTCATTTTTAATTTGAAATCACCTGGGTTTTATAAGTAGGTGCCTATGTCTATCTTTTCCACAACACTGTGAGTTCCTTCAAAAGAGGGATTATGTGCAGCCAAAAAAAAAAAAGGCAGGGGGGGGTTGGAGACAGGCAGACCTTTGAATTCCAAATTTGCCACTCCTAACTGTAATTCTTAGAGAAGTTACTTAAATCTCCACCCTCAGGTGTCTCTCATGTGGAAAATGAAGTAAATAATATCTATCATTCAGGACTGCTGTGAGGATTTAAGTGACTTATGTTTTAAATGCCTGGGTAAGGTGGATGTTCAGTTGTTCACTGAGTGCATACATAAACCCATCAATAAAAATGCTACTATCAATGTCATGTTTATTTCATTTATTTGCTGAGATTTATGAATTTGAAAACACACTATTAAATGCAACAGAAAAGTTTAGTTAAATCTTATCAATGTGTATACCAGGTAGAGATATATCCTGTACAGAGGAAGCAAAGAACCTTCTGGTAAATATTTTCACCACACCAACACCTCTCTCAGAGGCTGATAGGATTCTGACTGTCAGGCCCAAGGGATATACAATTCTTAATCTGAGTAGGCCCAAGAAACACACTCTAGCTTTATGAAACTCTGAGAGGTCAAACCTAACTTTAATTTTGTCTTTAAGGCCTCAGGCACACTGAGCCAACATTAGCCTACTGTCTTCAACACTTTGGGACAAATCCTGCAATCAGCCTCACAGCCAGTTCCTCACCCACCCAAACAAACCTCTTAAAGATTATCCAAGCCTAAAGCTGCCCTCTTAAAATTGGGCACAAATAGATGCACAGAGTTTGGAGAGGTAGAAATTACTATTACTGTATTTCCCTTTTTCTTTTCCCTTCCTTGCTATCCAAAGGAATATTCCTCCTATTTCTCTTTGTTAAAGCTACACTGATAAAGTCATACAATATTATATGTCAATTATATCTCAATAAAACTGGGGTATAAAATCCAGACTGGGGGGAAAAAATACATTAAGGTATATTAATTTAAGACCCAAAGTACTGGCTGAAGGGCACATGATAAACAATACTTTAATAATATAAATATATTCAACTCCCTTAGCTACTACCAGAAGCTCTACTGCCAACACCAAAAAAGTGACCAATTTCCCATTGTACAAGGGAAAACAATATTCTTGTTTACCTACATGTAAATGAGAAAAAGCTACAATTCCAAATGTGACTGCAAAATTTCAGGGGGGGGGAAAAGTCAAAGAATCAAAAAATATATTGTAAATAAAAATATAAATCGCTTCTCACTTCCTAAAACCTCAGATAAGGAATGGTCATTTCTGAGAGTACCACAATGGAACGCAAAAGCACCCAAGATCCCTGTCCATGCCTAACAACTTCCAAAAGCTGATAGGCTCCACTGCGCTGTACACCCCAAATGAGTAGGTTCCTAGACTATCTTTTCATTCATTCCAACAAATATTTACTAAGCAACTACTAAGAGCAAGGCAATGAGGATCAAACACGTTCCGGGACACGTTGTAGTGAACAGGCCTAACAAGGTCCTTGCCCCAGGGTTATGGTCCACAACGGGGGAAGTAGAGAACTGAAAAGGGTGTTCCGGAAATTTGGGGGCAGAGTATTTTTGGCAGTCTGCGTCCTTACACCTTCTAAGGGAGTCATTCCTAAATAGTTACATAAAGGGGACGCTAAAAAAACATTTGTTATAAACAAGAGGCTAACTTACAACTTTTAATACCACTGACTCAGCGGAACTTACATTCCAAAGGTAGAGCAAACAGGTAAATAAAAATAATCTCAAAAAGTGGTATGGGGCTTCCCTGGTGGCGCAGTGGTTGAGAGTCCGCCTGCCGATGCAGGGGACACGGGTTCGTGTCCCGGTCCGGGAAGATACCATATGCCGCGGAGCGGCTAGGCCCGTGAGCCATGGCCGCTGAGCCTGCGCGTCCGGAGCCTGTGCTCCGCAACGGGAGAAGCCACGGCAGTGAGAGGCCCGCGTACCGCAAAAAAAAAAAAAAA
>NW_020838055.1:2423785-2604703 GCF_003676395.1 Aethalodelphis obliquidens
TCATGAATACTGTAATTCATTATATTTAACCTGCTGTAACCAACGTCCGAGTACAATCGTCCATAGTCCGTCTTTAGCATATCAACAGCAGATAGTAAAACCTTCGTCACCTCACTTGACTTTGAAGACTAGTCTCTAAACAAAACTTGCCGCTTTTACCCCTCTGGCTCCGACAGTTTTAACAATCATAGCTCACACACCTCAAGCAGCCAACAAAAGAGGAAGATTCACACCCTCCGGGTCGCTGAGCTCGACCTGCTCCTGCAGGAGCAAGCGGGGGCTTTTGCCCGGGGTGCGTGGGCTCCCAAGAGCGGAGCTCGGAGGACCAGTGGAATACCGTGCGCGCGGACGCCGAAAGCGCACCGCGGGGGCGTGGCGGGCCCTGCGCCTGCCTTTGTTGTCCCTCGTGGCGCGCGGGGGGAGGGGCGGCCAGAAGCCCGCGAGGCCAGTCGCCGCCCCCGGCCCCCGTCTCGTGGCCTTCCGGCCCCTACGAGCGCGCGAACCCACCTTCTTGTAGTGCTTGCCCAGCCAGACCCGCACGGAATCCAGCTGGGACACCGTCTCCGGGCTCTCCCAAAACTTGCTGGTCGGGCCCCCGTCCTTCCGTCGATAAACTGCCAGGCCCGCGGCCGCCGCCGCGCCTCCCAGACCCGCAGCGCCCGCCGTCGCCCCCAGCCCGCCGCTGCCCGCCGCCGCGGCCATCGTCGCCGTACGTCGTCCCCACAGCCCTGCCCGCCCGCCCGCCCCGCCCCGGCCCTCGCGGCGTTCCTCGTTCGCACGCGCGCGCGCAGCCGCCACCTCCGCCTCCCGGCACCGCCCAGTCAGCCCCCTTCCGGCGCGGAGAGCCGGCCCCGCCCCTTCTCGGGACCGGCGCCTAAGTGGCGAGAGCACGCCCAAACGCATGCGCAACACTCTCTCTGGGCGGGCCTAGGACGAGCTCATCCCCCCGCCTCTTCGCCAGGCTGTAGGACAGTTCACAGTCTCCGCCCCCCAGCTTCGGCTTGTTAGTGTGTGGCTGTTTCCCGGATACCTGCGTCGAATCGTTATGCAATCTTCTACTGCACGGAGGTTCTGTGTTATCGTCGGCCACCGCCGGGGAGAAAAGGGCTGGCGTGAGATGTTCCGAGAGGAGAACCCGTTTAGGGTGTCGCCTGCTGGCGGAGGAACCCACACGCCGGGTGGGAATCTGCGCCTGCCTCGCTTGCCCTCAGACCTAGTGACCCTGTCGTACTTTGTAAACAACCATTTGGGACCACCACCCCTTGCAACAGCTGATCCCCTCTGTCACTCAGGCGCTTTCAAATCATAACTTAAATGTACTTCAGAAAAGTGATCCCTGACCATGCAATCTTGAACAATCATACTCACTCGACATTGTTGGCGTAACACTCACCATGACCTGGTATTTTTCTTATTTTCTTATTGAATACTTTCCACATAAATTGCATGAGAGCCTAGTCTTGACTTGTTCGCAGGTGTACCCTCAGTGCTGAGAACAGTACCTGTTGTCTAACAGATGTTCAATAAATATTTGATGAATGAGTGAATGACCTACAGGGAGGCAGAAGGCAAATAATTTTAAATTATTAACGAAATGTGATTGGCCATTATGGGGTTTTGAACTTAATGCTATCTAACCCCTGAACAGCAAGTGACTAATTGCTTGTGAGTTTTTAAGAATGAAGACACTGTGATCAGGGAGGATAGGAGATTTCAAACGCGTGAAAAAACTGGAACAAAGTCTTTAAAGTGTGAAAGCATACTTGGTGAAATTCCTTAAGCCCATGGAGTTGAAGCAGAGATGTTATTTGGGGTGGCAGTGAATTTGGAATATCCTGTAAGCATTAGAAAACCAGCTTGAACAGAGAGAATGACATGACCAGAATTATCGATTAGGAAGTAGCTACTGCAGCAGTGTGGATGATGGAGTAGAGGAAGAAAGGCTGGAGAAAAATGCATGGACAACGAAAGAAAAAATAAATTGGACTTCATCAAAATTAAAATCTTTTGTGCTTCAAAGTATACAGACAAGAAAATGAAAAAACCCACTGAATGAGAGAAAATATTTGCAAATTATATACCTGATAAGAGACATATCCAGAATATAGAAAGAACTCCTACAACTCAATAATGAAAAGAGCAAGAACCCATTTGACAAATTAACTAATAACCAAATGGAATAAACTTGATACAGCAAAATTATGGATGAATCTCACAGATATTATACTGAGTGAAATAAATCTTACCCAAAGGGATATACATAGTACGATTCAATATATATGAAGTTATAGAACAGGCTAAACTCCGAAGTATGGTTCCCTCTGGGGAGTGGAGGGGAAGGAGGGACATGAGGGTGTTTCCTAGGCTGATAATAAGTTGTACTTTGAAATAGATTTGCATTACACAGATGTATACCAATTATGGAATAGTAAAGAAAATTTATGCATTTTACTATAAATTTCCCCTCAAAAGAAAAGAACAGTAAACAAATACTGAACACTTATTCAAAATATGCATGCTAAAGTGGTTAGCGGTGAACTGTACCTTTCACACAGTTCTCCAAACTGCAAGCTAAATTCACATAGCAATCTATCAAAAAGTATTTTTATTGCTCAACAGGTGAAGAGTTGATTAGGTTTCTTCAATTTTGAGGCAAAGAAAAGAATTGGAAACTGTATGATTGATGCCAGTTGTTACAGTCATTAGCTTTCTTGGTTTCTGGGAAGGATACCAAAAGGCTTCTCTAAAATGTATCAAAGACTAGGGTTTAGCAAATATTTTCTATAAAGTGTCAGATAGCAAATGTTTTAGGCTTTCAGGCCATATGTTCTATGTCACAACTACTCAGCCCTACCATTGTAGCGCAAAAGCAGCTCTAGACAATACATAAATGAGTGAGCATGGCTGTGTTCCCAGTAAAATTTTATTTACAAAAACAGGTAGCAGGGGCTTCCCGGTAGCACAGTGCTTAAGAATCCGCCTGCCAATGCAGGGGACACGGGTTCGAGCCCTGGTCGGGGAAGATCCCACATGCCGCGGAGCAACTAAGCCCGTGTGCCACAACTACTGAGCCTGCAGTCTAGAGCCCACGAGCCACAACTGAGCCCATGCGCCACAACTACTGAAGCGCACACACCTAGAGCCCGTGCTCCGCAACAAGAGAAGTCAGTGCAATGAGAATCCTGCGCACTGCAACGAAGAGTAGCCCCCGCTCAGCAATGAAGATCCAACACAGCCAAAAAAAAAAAAAAAAAACAGGAGGCAGTTTCTGTTTGGGATGATGAAAATGTTTAAGAGATGGATAGTAGTAATGATTGCACAAGATTGTGACTGTACTTAATGTCACTGAATTGTGCACTTAAAAGTGGTTAAAATGGTAAATATTATTATATATTTTTTACCACACAAAAAAAAGCATATGTGGCAGGCCAGATTGGGCCTGTGCCATAGTTTGTTGACTCCTGACAAAGACTATTATACCTATTATCTTTAACTTAGAAGCATCTTGTTTAAATCAATTTACTCAGATGGGCTTGAGAAAATCACAATATTGCTTATTTCATTGAACTTTTACAATATTTTTGGTAAAATACTTTTATCACAAGGATTAGGTTTATTTTCAGCTAGACCTTAGAGCCAAACATTTAGCTTATTCAATTTATGGAAAATGTCTGTCATATAACCTAATTGACAAAGCCAGTCATTATTGTCAAATCAGCAAAAAAATTGTTTTTGTCAGAAAAAGTCTTACTTCATTTTTCAATTCATATAAAAGTGTTAATATTTAAGTCAAGGAATAATATCAAAGCTGCTGAGGAATAGATTCCATAACATTTTATTAGATGATTATTAAGAGCAGTCTGGTCAAGATTGAAATGATTTAGATCTAAAACAATGTATCCATTTTTATAAATTATAAAAAACAAGGTAATACACTTATTAAATCAGTTATCAAAAACCTCCCAACAGAGATTGGGATTGATATATATACACTAATATGTATAAAATAGATAACTAATAAGAACCCACTGTATAAAAAAATAAATAAAATAAAATTCAAAAAAAAAACAAAAACAAACTTCCCAACAAAGAAAAGCCTAGACTTGATGGCTTCAATGGTGAATTCTACCAAATATTTAAAGAAGAACTAACATCAACCCTTCTCAAACTTTTCCCAAAAAACTGAAGGGAGGGAACACCTCTAGACTCTTTCCATGAATCCAGCATTACTCTGATCCCGAAACCAGACAAAGTCACTACAAGAAATATCACTTATGAATACTGATAAAAAATCCTCAACAAAATACTAGCAAACCAAATTCAGCAGTATATTACAAGGATTTTACACCAAAAGAGATTTATTCCTGGAATGCAAGGTGGTTCAGCATACAGAAATCAGTGTAGTACACTACATTAAGAAAATAAAGGGAAAAAACACATGATATCTCAATTGATGCAGAAGAATAATTTGACATAATTGAACACATTTCCATGATCTAAAAAAAACCTCAAAACTAGGAATAGAAGGAAACTATCTCACTATAATAACAGAAAAACCCACAACGAACATCATACTCAATGGTGAATGACAAAGTTTTCCTCTAAGATCAAGAGCAAGGCAGAGATGTGTGCTTTCACCACTTCTGTTCAACATAGTACTGGAAGTTCTAGCCAGAACAATTAGGCAAGGACAAAAAATAAAAAGCATCCAAATTGAAGGAAGAAGTAAGATATCTGTTTGCAGATGATATGATCTTATACATAGAAAGCCCTAAAAATTCTACAACAAAACTTGTATGACTAATACATGATTTCAGCAAAGTAGCAGGATGTAAAGCCAACACACAAAAATCAGTTGCATTTCTACATATTAATAATGAGGAATCTGAAAAGGAAATTACAACAATTTCATTTACAATAGCATCAAAAACAATAAAACACTTAGGAAGTAACCAAGGAGGTAAAATAATTGTACAGTGAAAACTATAGAACATCAATGAAAGAAGTTAAACAAGACATAAATGAATGGAAACATATCCCTGTTCATGGATGGAAAACCTAATAACTTTAAAATGTCTACAATATGAAAAGAAATCTACAGATTCAATGCAAACTCTATCAAAATCCCAGGGATGTCTTTTGCAGAAATAGAAAAACCCATCCTAAACTTCATGTAGAATCTAAAATAAACAAACAAAACAAAACAAAAGTTTAAAAAAAAGAATAATTTTGGTGAACTCAACTTCCTGACTTCAAAACTCATCAAAACAGTGTGGTACTGGCATAAAGACAGACATAAAGATCAATGGAAAGGATAGAGAGCCCAGGAACAAACTTTTGTGTGTATGGTCAAACGATTTTTTTGACAAGGATGCCAAGACCGTGCAATGGGGAAAGGACAATCTTTTCAACAACTGGTGCTGGTTAAACTAGATAACTACATGCAAAAGAATGAAGTTGGACCCTTACCTCACACTGTATACAAAAATTAATTCACAATGGATCAAAAACCTCAATATAAGAGATGAAACTATAAAATTCTTAGGAGAAAACATAGGGCAAAAGCTTCATGACATTGGATTTGACAATTATTTCTTGGATATGACACCAAAGACAATGATTTATTGGATGTGATATCAGAGGTGCAGGCAACAAAAGAAAAAGTAGACAAATTGGACTTAATGAAAATTTTAAAAATTTTGCATCAGGGGCATCCCTGGTGGCGCAGTGGTTGAGAGTCCGCCTGCTGATGCAGGGGACACGGGTTTGTGCCCCGGTCTGGGAAGATCCCACATGCCGCGGAGCGGCTGGGCCCGTGAGCCATGGCTGCTGAGCCTGCGCATCCGGAGCCTGTGCTCCGCAACGGGAGAGGTCACAACAGTGAGAGGCCCGCGTACCGCAAAAAAAAAAAAAAAAAAAATTTTGCATCAAAAGAATATCAACAGGGACTTCCCTGGTGGTCCAGAGGTTAAGACTCTGGGCTCCCAGTGCAGGAGGCCTGGGTTCAATCCCTGGTCGGGGAACTAGATCTCGCATGCTGCATCTAAGAGCCCGCGTGCTACAACTAATAGATCCCTCATGCCCCAACCAAAGATCCCACGTGCCACAACTAAAGACACAGTGCACCCAAATAAATAAATAAGTAAATAAATAAATATTTTTTAAGAAAAGAATATCAACAGAGTAAAAAGGCAACCCAGAGAGAGGGAGAAATATTTGCAAATCATATAATGAAGGATTTATATCCAGAATACATCGTGAACTCCTAAAACTCAGCAAGAACAAAAAAATTCAAAAATTGGCAAAGGATTTGATTAGACAGTTCTCCAAGGGAGATATGCAAATGGACAATAAGCACATGAAAAGGCGCTCAACATCTTTAGTGATCAGAGAAATGCAAATCAAAAGTATAATGATGTACCACCTTAACATTCATTAAGATGGCCACTATTAAAAAACCCCAGAAAATCATAAGTATGGACAAGGATGTGGAGAAATTGGAATGCTTGTGCACTGTTGGTGAGAATGTAAAATATTACACTCACTGTGGATGATTCCTCAGAAAATTAAGAATAGAATTACCATGTGATCCAGCAATTTTACTTCTCGATATATACCCAAAAAATTAAAAGCACGGTCTTAAAAAAATAAAAATAAAAATAAAATAAAATAAAAGCAGGGTCTTGAAGAAATATTTGTACAACCACGTTCATAATAGCATTATTCACAGTAGCCAAAAGCCAAATATCCATCCACAGATGGATGAATAAGCAAAATATGATACATATAATGTAATATTATTCAGATTTAAAAAGGAAGGTGATTCTGACATATGCTACAACATGGATAAACTTTGAAGATATTATACTAAATAAAATGACAGTAACAAAAAGACAAATAGTGTACGATTCCACTTATGTGAGGCACTTAGAGTAGTCAAATCTTTCTTTTTTTGTACGCAGGCCTCTCACTGTTGTGGCCTCTCCCATTGCGGAACACAGGCTCCGGACGCGCAGGCTCAGCGGCCACGGCTCACGGGCCCAGCCGCTCCGCGGCATGTGGGATCTTCTCGGACCCGGGCACGAACCTGCGTCGCCTGCATCGACAGGCAGACTGTCAACCACTGCGCCACCAGGGAAGCCCGAGTAGTCAAATCTTAAACACAGACAGTAGAATGGTGATTGCCAGTGACTAGGGAGAGGAGAAAATGAGGAGTTATTGCTTAGTGAGTATAGAGTTTCAATTTTACAAGATGAAAAGAGATATGAAGATGGATGGGGTAATGGTTGTACAACATGATGAATGTATTTAATATCACTGAACTGTACACTTAAAAGTGATTAAGATGGGACTTCCCTGGCGGTGCAGTGATTAAGAATCTGCCTGGGGCTTCCCTGGTGGCGCAGTGGTTGAGAGTCCGCCGATGCAGGGGACATGGGTTCGTGCCCTGGTCCGGGAAGATCCCACATGCCGCGGAGCGGCTGGGCCCGTGAGCCATGGCTGCTGAGCCTGCGCGTCCGGAGCCTGTGCTCCGCAACGGGAGAGGCCGCAACAGTGAGAGGCCCACGTACCGCAAAACAAACAAAAAAAAGAATCTGCCTGCCAATGCACGGGACACGGGTTCGGGCCCTCGTCTGGGAAGATCCCACATGCCACGGAGCAACTAAGCCCGTGTGCCACAACTACTGAGCCTGCAGTCTAGAGCCCACGAGCCACAACTACTGGGCCCACGCACCACAACAACTGAAGTCTGCGCTCCTGGAGCCTATGCTCCACAACAAGAGAAGCCACTGCAGTGAGAAGCCTATGCACTGCAACGAAGAGTAGCCCCCACTTGCTGCAACTAGAGAAAGCCCATGCACAGCAACGAAGACCCAACACAGCCAAAAATAAATAAATTAAATATTTTAAAAATTAAAAAAAAATGATTAAGATAGTGAAGTGAAATAAGTCAGAGAAAGACAAATACCGCAGGATCGCCCTTACATGCAGAGTCTAAAAACAAAAACAAATACAAGCTCACAGATACAGAGGACAGAGATTGGTGGTTGCTAGAGGTGGAGGGTGAGGGGTTGGAGAAATGGGTGGAGAGGATCAAAAGGCACAAACTTTGAGTTATAAAATAAATAAGTCATGGGGATGTACTGTACAGCATGGTGACTATAGTTAATAATACTGTATTGCATATTTGAAAGTTGCTAAGAGAGTAGACCTTAAAATTTCTCATAATAAGAAAAAAATTTTTGTAACTATGTAAGTTGATGAATATTAATTGGACTTATTGTGGTGATCATTTTGCAGTTATACAAATATTGAATCAAGTTGTACACCTGAAATTAATATGTTATATGTCAATTATATCTCAATTAAAAATTTTAAAAATGGTTAACATGGTAAATTTTATGTGTATTTTACCACAATTAAAAATTTGGAAAAAAAGAGATAAGAGACCAACAGGGACTTCAAATATTGAATTTATTAGATATAATCCATAAAACCACTATGCTTTTTTTCTCTTTTTTCTCTCAGCTTTATTGAGATATAATTGACGTATAAAATATATTAATTTAAGGTGTACTATGCTTTTTTTTTTTTTTTTTTTGCAGTACGCGGGCCTCTCACTGCTGTGGCCTCTCCCGTTGCGGAGCACAGGCTCCGGACGCGCAGGCTCAGCGGCCATGGCTCACGGGCCCAGCCGCTCCGCGGCATGTGGGATCTTCCCGGACCGGGGCACGAACCCGTGTCCCCTGCATCGGCAGGCGGACTCTCAACCACTGCGCCACCAGGGAAGCCCACTATGCTTATTTTTAAGAAATAAAATATAAGTTTGAAACCTTCATCCAAAAATTTGAAAATTGTTAGAAGTGATAGGTTTGAAAAAGAGCCAATGAGAAAATATAATAAATGAAATTATAAGCTCACTGGACATATTGAGCAGTAGATTGGACATAGCAAAAGAATCAGCGAACTAAGGAGATAAGTCAGATAAAATAAGTCTTGAAGTTCAGAAAGACCAAAAAATGGGAGGCAGGGGGCAAGGGGGACAGGGTAAGAAAGAAGATACAGTGAGAAGTTCTAATATACAGGGAACTGGAGTCACAGAGGATGAGAGAGAGAGAGTAGAGGCAATAACCAAATAATGATTGAGAGTTACCTAAAAATGACTACAGATATTCATAGATTCAAGAAGCCTAACAAATCCCAAGCATGATAAATAAAAAGAGATTCTCTATTAGATTCATTTTAGTAAAACCGCAGAAATTCTAAAAGATGTACATCAGAAGAAAAATGATTCCTGATTTGCAAAAAGGAATGAAGGGCAAAGGAAGTGGTAAACAGTGGGTAACTCAATATTTACTGCATAAAACAAAGTGTGTCTTGTGGGGTTTTAAAATGTAGAATTTAAATATTTAACAAAAATAGTACGTAAGTTGTGAGTGGAGAAATGGTAGTATTCTAAGAAGGAAGGTAAAGATACTGATTAACATTAATATTTGAAAATTAATGATGCACGTTTAATTTCTACTGAACTAGTAGAAGAGTAGAGACTTGTATGTCATCCATAATAGTAGAGTTAGAAAATAATAGGCAATAAAATAGTGGAATTGAGTATAGGGACAAATGAAAAATAGAAAACGGAATGGTAGCTCCCGCCCAAAATTTATCAGTAATTGCATTAAAATTCTTAGAACCAAAAAGGCTTCACTTAAAAAAAAAAAAGGCTTCACTTAAAATGCAAAAATTTCAGATTGGATTTTTAAAAACTAAATATTTCTCTTTCTCTCCCTCCTCTTCCCTTCCTATCCTGAACAATTTATTCCAAAAGTTATTAGGTGAGCATCTGTTTGCACAGGGAAGGAGGCTATGGCAGCCCAGATTGGGGTGTCACAGTCTGAGCCTGGTGAGAAGGGCATCCACATGGTGATTGAGGGGCTGTCCCTTCTGAGATGTCGCAATCCAAGAATAGTTAGGAGGGCATCCATGTGGCAGCAACCCATCACAGGATGTCAGGTCCCAAATGTGGTAAGGAGAGTGCTCAGGACACAAAGGAGCAACGTGGCATGAGGTATCAGAGCCTAGGTGGAGTGAGAAGGGATTTCACATGGGAGAGCTGCCTGGCATGTTTGATCAGAGCCTGAGACAGGTGAGGAAAGCCTCTCCACGGAGAGAGCAGCCTGGCATGAGGTGTCAGAGCCTGAGGGATTTTTTTCTTTTCTTTTTTTAAATAAATTTATTTATTTTATGTCATTCATTTTTTTATTTTTGGCTGCGTTGGGTCTTCATTGCTGCGTGCAGGCTTTTCTCTGGTTGCGGCGAGCAGGGGCTACTCTTCATTGCGGTGCGTGGGCTTCTCATTGAGGTGGCTTCTCTTGTTGCGGAGCACGGGCTCTAGGCGTGCTGGCTTCAGTAGTTGTGGCACACGGGCTCGGTAGTTGTGGCTCATGGGCTCTAGAGCACAGGCTCAGTAGTTGTGGCGCACGGGCTTAGTTGCGCCATGGCATGTGGGATCTTCCCAGACCAGGGCTTGAACCTGTGTCCCCTGCATTGGCAGGAGTATTCTTAACCACTGCGCCATCAGGGAAGCCCATGAGGTGTTTTTTAACAGACCTTCAGGGGCTGTAGATAATGTGATATCAAATATAGCCTAAAATTAACTATCTAACTCATTTAAAGACATGAGAGACAAGATTTAAAATTTCAGGAAATGGGCTTCCCTGGTGGCGCAGTGGTTGAGAGTCCGCCTGCCGATGCGGGGGACGCGGGTTCGTGCCCTCGTCTGGGAGGACCCCGCATGCCGCGGAGCAGCTGGGCCCGTGAGCCATGGCCCCTGAGCTTGCGCGTCTGGAGGCTGTGCTCCATGACGGGAGAGGCCACGGCAGTGAGAGGCCCGCGTACCGCAAAAAAAAAAAAAAAAAAAAAAAATTTCAGGAAAGAGGGACTTCCCTGGCGGTCCAGTGGTTAAGACTCCATGCTTCCACTGCAGGGGGCACAGGTTACATCCCTCGTTGGGGAACTAAGATCCTGCATGCCATGTGGCATGGCAAAAAAAATAAATAAAAATAAAATAAAATTTCAGGAAAGAACTAGAAATTATTAAGCAAAAAAGAGCATAACAGATTTGAAAAGAAGCACATAGAAATTCTAAAATTGAAAAACACATGTACCACAATGTTCATCACAGCTCTATTTACAATAGCAACCTAAGTGTCCATCGACAGATGAGTGGACAAAGAAGATGTGGCACATATATACAATGGAATATTACTCAGCCATAAAAAGAAATGAAATGGAGTTATTTGTAGTGAGGTGGATGGACCTAGAGACTGTCTTACAGAGTGAAGTAAGTCAGAAAGCGAAAAACAAATACCGTATGCTAACACATATATACAGAATCTAAGAAAAAGAAAAAATGGTTCTGAAGAACCTAGGAGCAGGACAGGAATAAAGACACAGACGTAGAGAATGGACTTGAAGACACAGGGAGGGGGAAGGGTAAGCTGGGACAAAGTGAGAGAGTGGCATGGCCATATATACACTACCAAACATAAAATAGGTAGCTAGTGGCAAGCAGCTGCATAGCACAGGGAGATCAGTTTGGTGCTTTGTGTCCACCTAGAGGGGTGGGATAGGGACGGTGGGAGGGAGATGCAAGAGGGAAGAGATATGGGGACATATGTATATGTATAACTGATTCACTTTGTTATAAAGCAGAAACTAACACACCCTTGTAAAGCAATTATACTCCAATAAAGATGTTTAAAAAATAAGTAAATAAAATACAAAGAAAAAAGAAAAACACATTACGGGTAATTGAAATTGATAAGTTGATGGGTAGTTTTAATAGCAAATTAGACACAGCTAGGTAAACTGGAAAATCAAAAGAAATATCTAGAAAGAAGCATGGAGAAATAAGAAGAAAAGAAAAGATAAAGAGTACAGGGTAAGGCACATAAAGCCTGTAAAGGTCCAGCATGTATTTAATTAGATTTCCAGAAGGAGAGAAGAAAGAGAATGTAGCAGAAGTAATATATGAAGAAATAATGCCTGATAATTTTTGCTTTATTTCCAACAAACATCCTCAGAATCAAGGAGACCAAGTACCCCAACAAGGAAAAAAAAAAGCCAGGGAAGATTGGTTGAGAAATTATCAAATTCAGGAAATGGTAGGTGTTGCTGACAGAGTTCCTAACAAGTTGGCCGTGGGGTGTAAAAGGGTGAGCTACTTATGACACCAGCATTTTTGCCTTGAGAAGTTGGAAGAGGGAAGATTGGTGAAGTTGCTGGTGAGGGGAGAATAGTGGGAGCTTGACATTGGCCATGTAAGCCTGAGATGTCTATTAAGCATCCAAGTGTAAATGTCAGTTAGTTAGATAGATGAGTCTAGAGTTAAAGAGAGGTCCGGGCTTGATATAAAAATGTGGTAATCACGAATGTATCTGAGTGTCCTCACCATCCCAACTCTTGAAAGCCAAACACAGGAACTGAAGAGATACCCACTTATTTTTCAAGACCCAGAAATCAAAATGATGTTGGATAATAATGGCACCCCTCACTATCTGAAATTTCACTGTTCAAATTCGGAATTTAAGCGATTTGGCTATCAAAGGACACTCATTTTTGGATAGCAAAGGATACTTGTTGCTTGATGAGAAGATATTTATAGCCATGAGATTCTATGACTGAATGCAGATAGAAAAGAAATTAAGTCCGTAGGGCTTTCCAATATTTCATGGTCATAAAGATGAAAAGATGCTTAAAAAAAAAAAAAAAAAGAGGAGTGGCCAGGGAAAAATCAGGAAAATCAGATTAATATGGTGTTGTGGAAGCAGAGATAAGAAAATTTCAAGGAAAAGAAAGTTATGAGGGGACTTCCCTGGTGGCACAGTGCTTGAGAATCTGCCTGCCAATGCAGAGGACACAAGTTCGTGCCCCCGTTCGGGAAGATCCCACATGCCGCAGAGCGGCTGGGCCCATGAGCCATGGCCGCTGAGCCTGCGCGTCCGGAGCCTGTGCTCCGCAAGGGGAGAAGCCACAACAGTGAGAGCCCCGCGTACCGTAAAACAAACAAACAAAAAAGAAAGTTATGATATGTATTACATACTAAGAGCAGTCAAATAAAATGAGAAATGGCCATTGGATTTAGCAACAATGGAGGGCACTGGTAACCTTGAGAACGGCAATTATGGTGGTTTAGTGAAAATAAAATATGATTAGTTAATCTGATGAAAACTATGAATCTTCTTCCCCTCAAAATGTCTGTGTGTGTGCATATCCATAATTTCACATAGAATTTCACTGGGTTTCACGGACTTCAGAAGCCTATTCATGGCCCCATTAGGTATCTATCAATCTCAATTTTAAAATCCCTGGAAACAATTAATTGTGACGAGTGGAGTGGGGATTAGAAAACTGGATGGAAGGGTAGGTCATGGGCAGGAAAGAAACAATTTGTACCTTACACCTTTATGCTATTCAAATATTTTAAACATCTGCATATCTTACTTTTTCAATAAAAAAGTTAATTAAAACAAAACTTTATTGAAGCTTCTCTCAATACATCTTTAATACTTAACTGCGTGTGTGTGTGTGTGTGTGTGTGAGAGAGAGAGAGAGACAGACAGACAGAGAGAGAGAGAGAGAGAGAGAGAGATTATGTTATTTTATTTCCTCTAACACATAAAGCTCTTTAGTGCTTTAGAACCTTTGCACATTTTTTTTCTCTCTGCCTGGGATGTTTCTCCCCAGTGCACCATTGCATTGCATGCTAATTCCGTCTCCTTTAGGTCTCAGTTCAAGTGTTACCAGTTTAGAGAGGTTTCCTTGTCAGACATTTGTCTCCCAACAGCCATTCTCTGCTTCTTGCCTGATGACCCTGTTGACACGCATTTTGTGAGCACAGCTCCAGAAGTTCTTCCTATTCCCCAGTCCCAGCAGATGAACCTTCGTTGTTTTAAGACTGTCATGGTCATCCCTTGGGATTGGGTAAGGGGTGGTTATGTGGCCAAGTTCTGGTGAGTGAGAAGTTGGGGAAGTATGCTGGGATTTCTGGGGAAAATAGTTCTCCCTGATAAAAAGGAGCAGCAGGGAGAAGACCTCCATGTGGTTGAGTTAGTTTCAGATGTCTGGAGTTGTAGCAGCCATGTAGAAAACCATGAGAATTGCAGAGAAGCCAACCAAGGTTCCAACATCCTCATAGTTAATTAAATGATCCAACCCTGCTACCACCTATGTCCAGACTTCTTTTAGGTGAGTTAATGAATGTCTTCCCTGCTTACACCATCTTTGGTGAAAAAGCTCCTACTGACCCACTCTCCCTAGCCACTCAATTCAAAGGAGATTATGTTTGCCCCACTCCCTGCCTGCAGCTGGTGCTCTCTCTGACCTGTATCTGCTTCTTTTATGACACATATCATGACTTTCAGTTTACATATATACATATGCATATTTATATTCAAATATACTGTGTATATATACGTATAGGTATTTGCCTGTCATTATCTTGTCTCTTTCTCAAGGAATACAAGTTCCTTAAGGACAGGGACTTTTCTATCTTGGTCACCGTTGTACTCTAGCACCTAGCATGTTGCCTGGCTCAATAAGCGTCTGTTGAATAAATGAAAAGCTGAAGGAATGATGGGATGGATGAACAAACATACCAGTCCTCCCCCGCTAACTGAACATTCCTTGAGGATGGTGTACATGTCCCATATCCTCAAAATGTAAAACACAATACCTGGCACTTAACCTATACATAATAAATCATTGTTAAATTAGTTAATACTGTCTCTGATTGCCAACAGTATCTCTATGTTATGCAGGCTTCTGGCCTAACCAAAGAGTAGAAGGGAAGGTTAAAAAAATCAGGAAAACCAAAGATGTACAATTGATAGACCAACTTTCATTCCACTGCAGCTGTTTTCCTTTATTCCATTTGGGTATACATATTAGTGAACTTGAACTGATTCATACAACTTTAGGTAACTAGAGTATAATATACTATGATATCTAAGAAAAAAATATTTGTACTCATGCATAATCTCTTATTCTTCATTTCAGTATCTTTCTTATTTTATGTAAGGATTTTAAACGCTGTATATATAAACACCATATTTTAAAAAAAGGAAAAAAAAAAGAGACAGCTACAAAGGAAGTAGAAGAAACATATACTTCTCTCCCAGGATTTTAAGATTCATGAAATGGTCTAAGTCAGCTCTATTTTAAATTTCAAACAAACAACCACACAAAACCAACCAGGTCCAATAGCAAACTGTCTATTGGTTAACAGTACAAATTCTGGGGATGGACTGACTCAATTCAAAGGCTCCACAACTAAAAATATCAGCAGCCTTCAGCAAATTACTTAACCCTGCTCTGAGCCTCAGTTTCCCCATTTGTAAAACAGAAACACTGATAATGGATACAACTAGAATTACTGAGGAGATAAATGACATAACAAACCTACAGTACTTAGTGACAGACCCATAGTAAGAGCTCAGAAATGTGAACTGTATTATTTTTATTCAAATGTAAGTTTTTATCACTCATCAAATTTCTCCTCAAATCTAGTATATATTTTTTGTTTATATTTACCTAGAATTCTACTTAGCTAAGAAATTATTCATATTCATGAGACAAATTATCTATGATTAACTATAACTACATTTTTATGATATAAACTCTCAAGAATATCTTCAACAGTTTACCGATTACTGACCTTGTTAAAAAAATCAATAAACCTTAGATGACTCTTTTCCCAATATTTATTACAGTCAGCCAGCAGCATCATGGCCAAGTGAGGAGGTAGCTAGCACAGTCAAGTTCAAGGAAGTAGTCAGCATGCCCAAAGATTGGTTACTTACAGGGGAATCGAGCAAGTAAGTAAATATTTTGAGGGTAATATAAGCCAGGTTTCTCATTGTTAGAGAAGGAAGTTACAAATATAAAAAGGGGAACCTTGTGGTGTTTGACAGGAATTGAAGGTATTGATGTGAACACATGGCTTTCAATAGATTAAAAAAAATAGAAATATATAGTTGTGTGTGCATTTATATGTGTGTCTGGGTATATAGTGATAGCTCATTAGCAGTGAATACACATAGTGTCCAGATCTTGGTTTCTAAACACTAAAAGGAAGCAGAGCTCCTTGGAGAAATGGCTGGTTCCAGGGCTGGGGCATGGAAAGTACAAGATGAGAATGGTACATCTTGTTATGTTACAAAGTAAGGAAATACTCAAAGAATGATGGGAACATGTCAAAAGGACAGAGAACCCAGTCTGGAGGGGGTACCACTGGGCATATCTGGGACAAACAGCATCAAATAAATAATCATGGTAATGGATCATAACCCATTGAACAAAATAGGAATCCATGGATGCATAATGATATAAATAAATGAATTAATGGGAAAGTGGAGAGAAGAGAAAGTGCTTCTCTATGTCAACTATAAATGTAGAGAGAGTGATGGGATCAGAAAAATCACCATTTGACAACCACCGTAGTAACAATTGATTCAGACAAGAATCATCAATAGATGCTAAAAATAGCAGAGGAGTTTTGTAGAGAACTGAGATATCCACCTGGTTTCAAAGCATCTTCCCATTAGATACCTACTAATTACAAAAGGAATAGTAATAACTTCATAGTGAAGGAGACATGCAGACACCACCTTAACCAAGTGATCAAAGGCAACAACGCCTTGGGGCTTCCCTGGTGGCACAGTGGTTAAGAATCCGACTGCTAATGCAGGGGACACAGGTTTGAGCCCTGGTCCAGAAAGATCCTACATGCTGTGGAGCAACTAAGCCTGTGCACCACAACTACGGAGCCCGTGCACCACAACTACTGAGCCTGTGCTCTAGAGCCTGAGAGCCACAACTACTGAAGCCCACGTGCCTAGAGCCCATGCTCCACAAGAAGAGAAGCCACCGCAATGAGAAGCCCATGCACTGCAATGAAGACCCGTGCGCAGCAACAAAGACCCAATGCAGCCAAAAATAAATAAATAAATATTTTTTTAAAAAGGGCAACAAGGCCAGTTATGGGATAAATCAGCATGGCATGCCACACGATGAGGATAGTTCACTTCTGTGACATTCCTGCCAAAATGCTTGACTTAAATCTGATCACCTGGAAACATCAGACAAATCCAAGCTGAGAAGCAATCTACAAAGTCACTGGCCTGTGCTTTTAAAACCTATTCAGGTTGTGACAGATAAGGAAAGACTTAGGAACTGTTCCAGATTGAAGGAGACTAAAGAGACATGGCAAACATATGTAACACATGATCCTGTACATTATTGAGACAACTGGCAGAATTTGAACAATGTTTGTGGATTAAATGATAGTATTACATCAATATGAAATCAAAATTCTTCATTTTGATGGTTATGTGGAGGAGATCTTCCTTATTTTTAGGAAATACATACTAAAGTATTTAGGGGTAATTGGGCATCACGTCTGCCAACTTTTAGAAGAGAAAGAAAATATAAAGTAAATGTGATAAAGTATCAACAAGAGGGGAAATTGGTAAATGATATACAGGAATTCTTTGCACTCTTTTTTTAAAAAATTTATTTATTATTTATTTTTGGCTGCGTTGGGTCTTCGTGGCTGGACACAGGCTTTCTCTAGTTGTGGCAAGCAGGGGCTACTCTTCATTGCGGTTCATGGACTTCTCATTGCGGTGGCTTCTCTTGTTGTGGAGCACGGGCTTTACACACGCAGGCTCAGTAGTTGTGGCTCATGGGCTCTAGAGTGCAGGCTCAGTAGTTGTGGCAATCGGGCTTAGTTGTTCCGCAGCATGTGGGATCTTCCCGGACCAGGGCTCAAACCCGTGTCCCCTGCATTGGCAGGCGGATTCTTAACCACTGCACCGCCAGGGAAGCCCTGCACTCTTCTTTATACTTTTCTGTTAGCGAAATTATTTCAACAATTTAAAAAACATACTTAGATATAGTTCACACTACAGTCGAAGCCTTATGACAATTTTTTTTATATAACAGTAGGGATAAAGATCAAACCAGGTTTAATAATTTGTTAATATGTGCTGACCAGAGTTATGGCTCCAAGGTCATTTCCAGTCATTCTCTAATAAAAGTAGAGAGGACAGTGGCATTGAAACATACACTACAATACATTCAGAAGGATAGTGGTGACATTACTTCTGGATCCCTGGTGAGTCTTATTGGGTTGGCCAAAACGTGACTTAGGTTTCTAAGTAAAAATAAAAGACACATTTTTTCATTTTCACCAAGAACTTTATTGAATAACGTATTCACCTTTTTGTTCCACTACCTTCTGCCATTTTCCAGGCAACTTCGTAATTCCATCTTCCCCAAACTTTTTATCTTTTTGAGCAAAGAACCGTTCCAGGTGTCTTTTACAGTCTTCCAGGGAATTGAAATTTTTTCCATTAAGAGAATTTTATAAAGACCGAAGTAAATGGAAATCCAAAGGTACAAGGTCTGGTGAATATGGCGGATGAATCAGAACTTCCCAGCCAAGCTGTAACAGTTTTTGCCTGATCATCATAGAAACATGCAGTCTTCCATTATCCTGATGGAAGATTATGCGTTTTCTGTTGACTAATTCTAGATACTTTTCGTCAAGTGCTGCTTTCAGTTGGTCTAATTGGAGCAGTACTTGTTGGAATTAATCATTTGGTTTTCCAGAAGGAGCTCATGATAGAGGACTGCCTTCCAATCCCACCATATACACAACATCATCTTCTTTGGACGAAGACCGGCTTTTGGTGTGGTTGGGGGTGGTTCATTTCACTTGCCCCACAATCTCTTCCATTCCACATTACTGTACAGTATCCACTTTTCATCGCCCTTCACAATTTGTTTTAAAAATGGAATGTTTTCGTTACACTTAAGTAGAGTATCACATGCGGAAATATGGTCAAGAAGGTTTTCTTTGCTTAACTTATGCGGAACCCAAACATCAAAGCAATTCACATAACCAGGCTGGTGCAAATGATTTTCAGTGCTTGATTTGGATATTTTGAATATGTCGGCTAGCTCCTGTGTGTATAACGTTGATTGTTCTCAATTAATGTCCCGATTTGATTGTTATCAACTTCAACTGGTCTACCTGACCGTGGAGCATCGTGCAGTGAGAAATCTCCAGCACAAAACTTCACAAACTAGTTTTGACACGTTTGATCAGTCATAGCACCTTCTCCATACACTGTATAAATCTTTTTGTGTTCCAGTTGCACTTTTACCTTTCTTGAAATAATAAAGCATAATATGCCAAAAATGTTGCTTTTTTCTTCCATCTTCAATATTAAAATGGCTACACAAAAATTCACCAATTTTGATAAGTTTTCTTCTAAATGCATGCTGATATGATAGTTGTCACAATACAGTCTAACAAAACTGTTTCAAATGAAGTTAAAGACAACTAAGCGCCACTAGAGCCATCTTATGGAAAACATCAAATGAACTTTTTGGCCAACCAAATAGCTGGAAGAAACTGGGGAAGACTCATTGCTCAGTAGGCCTCCTGGAACCCGAAGGAACCAGAGTTTTGACAAGACAGTCTAAAGACCAGGGACCTGGAGAAATTTCCTTCACCTGAGGAACTTTAGGACGCAGTCTGGATTAAAGTAGAATTCAGTAAATATCAGTTTTAAAAAAATTTACTGGAGGGTGATGTACTTACAGAAATGCATATAAATTATAAGTGTAGAGCTTGCCAGATTATGCCAAAGAGGACCCCCTGTGTAACCACCACCCAGCTTATGAACTGGAGACAGCCAGAAGCTCCTCTCCACACCTTCTCCAATCATTACTGCTTCCCAGAGATTCTCTGACTTACTGCACCAGAGATTCATTTTACCAGTTCTAATAATACTTTCAACTGCTCAGGGGTTTCAGCATTAAATTTTACTTTTAAAATTCAATTTTCTTTTGTTTTTCTGCATACGAATATGTACCTTCACACCCAAGGTAGAAATTCTGAACATTCACTATGTCTTTTAAAGCTTTAACAATGGCATAGTTCAGTTCTGCAAAAGCCATTTAACAAGGATGAATTTCACAGCTCAACTTTAAAAGTTCTTTCCCTTGGCAGTCACTCTGGAAAGAAAAGACTCCATTAGCCAATTCATGCTCATTCCATAAAGTTATTAGACATCTACAATGGGCCATAGTAATATACTAAGGTCTTAGTAGCATAAGGAAATTATTCTGTTCCCACGTCACATCAGCTAAATGAAGTTAAAATGAGCCATTGCCTACTTAAACACAAGTTAAACATAATTACTGGTTTCAAACTCAGCCTAAGTAACCAAGTATTATTTGCAGTCAGTGACTCTTGACTAACAGCCACTACCACTAATTAACTTAGGTAAGATGAAAATGGCAAAATTGGACAACTGGTCACAGCAGAAGGGTGTTCCCACATATGAATCCCTCCTGGTTCTCTGCTTCTCCTAGGAAGGGTTAAGACAAAGCCCCATTTTTTGGCGGTACGCGGGCCTCTCACTGCTGTGGCCTCTCCCGCCGCAGAGCACAGGCTCCGGACGCGCAGGCTCAGCGGCCATGTCTCACGGTCCCAGCCGCTCCGCGGCATGTGGGATCCTCCCGGACCGGGGCACGAACCCGCGTCCCCTGCATCGGCAGGCGGACTCTCAACCGCTGCGCCACCAGGGAAGCCCGCCCATAAACTTTTGGGCAAATATAAAGGCAAAAGTCAGAAAAAGAATCCTATCTGGTAGTACACCACCAAGAGAGTGAACAAACCATATGATTTTTCAAGGTTAACTGTTAGCCAGAAAGATTCATAACAGTCTTCAACAACAGTAAAGACAATATCTTGTATAAATCTATTTGTCCTAAGATCCAATGAAGGCTCTCTAGCTACGTATATCCTGCTCGAAGCCTCATTCTGTAGCTATAGCAGCCATACTTACAGAACATCTAACCAATGCCCATCAATGAAGTACGATCTGTAAAAAAAATCTGGCTCCCTAGATCTACCAGGCAGTTAGATACATCATTGGCAACTATTTTGAGCAGCTGAAATTCTAAGGACCATACTTTTTTTTTTTTTTTTTTTTTAATTTGGTAATGAGTCTTAGATGAATGATAAGTCAGGTCTAAAAGAAACGCATTCCTGCTTCGTGAGAATCTGACCGAAGTACTATAGAGAGTCCTGGGGTAAAGAAATACAGTAGTGAACGCTGCTGACCTCTAGTGCTGAATAGAAGAATTACATGTCCCACTCAAAAGACCCAAAGGACAGAGGTCTGGCACCAAAAAACCTCTGACTAGCTGGTCACTGATTTCCCCGGTGTGAAGGCAAAAAGGAGCGAAGTTTAAATCTTTTACATTCATTGTGATCATTGCTATGTTTTGATGTAGTGTTATCATCTCATATATATGTATTTTTTCTGTTTACCATGCTTTTTCTTTGCTTCTCTTAATATCCTGCCTTCTGTTCAATTATTAGTTTTATTTCCCTTTGAGTGGCTTGGAGAACTATATTTCTATTTCTTTAGTAGTTATATTTACATTCCTTTTATACTCTAAATAAAAATTTCTAACAAAATCCTAAGTTATTCACCTTCTTATCTTCCTCCTAAATAAGACCTTAGTCCTCCTTCTGAATCAGGGGTGGGCATTATTGCCCTAAGCGTTGGTTCATTTGCTCATGATGTGCTTATTCAATAACTGCATTTTTATTTTCTAGGATTTCTAACTGGTTCTTTAAATATCTACCATTACCATTTCATTTCTGACCATTTTTATTTCACAATTTCTTATTCTTCTAGAAAAGGTATCCTTCCTTTATGTCTTTGAGTGTTCTAAACATATTTGTTTTAGGGTTTTTTTAAACTTTATTTTTTGGCCACACCACGAGGCATGTGGGTTCTTAGTTCCCCGATCAGTGATCGAACCCGCACCCCCTGCATTGGAAGTGCAGAGTCATAGCCACTGGACTGCCAGGGAAGTCTCTAAACATATTTATTTTAAAGTTATTATCAGTTCGCTCCACTATTTTCATTTCAATTACAGTGAATTCATCTCTTGATGCTGATTTTGTTGGTTATCTTTCTTTTGGCTAGGTTTTCTTGTATGTTTTGGAAGCTTAACTTCTAAGCTTTTCATGAATGGAAAAAGTTTCCCCATACATGTTATCTTTCCTTCCCTCATGGTTTTGTGGTACCCTCTACCCAATTCTCCAGGAACGCCAACCAGAAACAAGTCTTACATTAGTAATTTGAGACTCTGTTCGCACCATGAAATTTGGGAGACAGGAGTTCCAGGCACTAAGTGAAAGGGTAGCTGGACTTAGGTCTGGATTCAATGTTGTGTCTGCTTCCTAAGTATTCAACTTCATATAAACTATGTCTTCATGCACAGATGGGATGTAGTTTTGTCAATCTCTATTGAGTTTAGGGAGCCCTACCTAAATTCCTAATTGCAAGCAGCAATCCAGGCCCCAGTTAGCCACATTCCACGGTTTTACCCACCCCTTCAATCTGTTACCTTTTAAGTTAAAAACTCCAGACTGCCTCTGTTTCTGGATCCATAGCTCAGCAAGATTACAGCTCCTTGTTCCTGGTCAACAAAAGAGTTTATCTTATTTTTGAATATGGATATGTAATTTCAATCTTTTCTTGTTAATTCTACCATGTGTTTTGAGCAAAGGGAGTGGTATCAAAGTGTGTACTATCTTGACCAGAAATCGGTTTCCTTCACTTTTCTAAAAAAGCCTATATGTTGGTCCTGTGGTACTACCATGGTTAACAGTGATGGCTAAAAAGCAGCCTGGGAGCTACACATTCTCTTTCCAGTTTTACCAATAAATATTTTATAAGGTTGGGGATAACTGACTTGTACAATTTGGCCAATGACATTAACTAGAGCTTCTGTCAGAAGTAATTGATTTTATAACTGTGTTTACTGCATACCTAAACACATGATACTTCATTACCCAAATTCCCCTATCTTTGCACTTTGAGGTCCAAAAAATTAACCCATGGGAAGTCAACAGATAAATAAACTATATTCATATTTTTATGTTGCAATGATACCAAACTTAAAATATTGGTGCAAAGGACAGGGATAAGATTCAAATTTACCCAAAAGAATTTATCTATAGTTAAGAACTATAAAAATTATATTAAGGATTTACCAGCTTTTTTAAAGTATGTTATTTGTTTTGTGACTGTGCTGAATAAAAGGAATCTTATAGAAATGCACCCCGGAATTTTTACAGATGAAATGGTATAATCTGATTAAAAGAATCTGGGGTGGTGGACATTGGCTGATGGGGATTTATAGATGAGGCAGTTTTGGCTTTGAGTTGATAATTGTTAAAACTAGGTGGGAAAGATGGGGACTATGGGTGTTCATTGTATTGACAGGAACTATGCAGGTGCAGGTCTGGAATTTTAACCTATGCAAGCTAAACTGGTAGCTACCCTATTACTATTCCATTGATGATGGCAGAAGACACAAGCCCCCAGTCAGACACAAAGGATGTTAATCACAGCAAAAGCAGTTGCCAGACATTCATATTGGTTTGCAACAGTTCTCCTGCCCCAAACTTCCTGGGTGCGACACAAAGGGCTGACCACCTTTGTATGCTCACATAATGGATTTCATTACCACAGAGGAACACTGAGCTTGGCAGATTCAGTTTTTTTAGTAAGTGGAAGCTAAGTCTGTCCTTTGTCATGGGGGAGATAATACTTCTTCCCTCAGGGTTGCTTGCTGAAAACACAATCCTGAGAAATAGCCCAGGTAAAGAGCAGTCAGGGCCTTGCACTCTTGATTTACCCAACAAGAACTTGCAGGGGTGCTCAGGGTCCATGGCAGATTGCCTCACCTAACACACACTATCTCTTTACTTGTGTATGTTTGAAATTATTCA
Organism: Aethalodelphis obliquidens; assembly: GCF_003676395.1. Classification (NCBI taxonomy): domain Eukaryota; kingdom Metazoa; phylum Chordata; class Mammalia; order Artiodactyla; family Delphinidae; genus Aethalodelphis; species Aethalodelphis obliquidens. Next base: position 2,447,676 of record NW_020838055.1, read on the forward strand.
TAATAGAAAATAAATTTTAAAAAGAAATGTACATCTGAGTTGAATATATTTGAAAAGGTATGCACAGCTGCCAGCATAGGTGTGTTAACAGCTACCATTATAACCATATTTCTTTCTCAGAAGCCCTACATATTCCAAATACTTCATTTCTACTTTTTATTATCATGAAAGGAATGCATACTTTTGGCTCCCCAAAAGTAAACCACATAGAAGAGTATTAACTGAAAACTGAGAGACTCTGACCTAGCTGTACAGTTAAGAATTCTGATATATCCCTTCAGAAATGTCCTGTGCTTACATAAGCATACGTATAAACATGTTTTTTTTTTAAAAAAATGTCACTTGGTGGAATCTAAAGAAATGGTACAAATCAACTTATTTGCAAAACGGAAACAGAGTCACAGATGTAGAGAGCAGACTTACGGTTGCCAAGGGGGGAAAGTGGCGGGGAGGGATGAATTGGTATATTGACATATACAAACTACTATATAATATAAAATAGATAACTAATAAGAACCTACTGTATAGCACAGGGAACTCAACACTCTGTAATGACCTATAATGGGAAAAGAATCTAAAAAAGAGTAGACATGTGTATGTGTATAGCTGATTCACTGTGCTGCACAGCAGAAACTGACACAGCATTGTAAATCAACTATACTCCAATAAAAATTGATAAAAAGATAAAAATTAAAAATGCACTTGAGGACTTCCCTGGTGGCGCAGTGTTAAGAGTCCACCTGCCGGGCTTCCCTGGTGGCGCAGTGGTTGAGAGTCCGCCTGCCGATGCAGGGGACATGGGTTCGTGCCCCGGTCCGGGAAGATCCCACATGCCGCGGAGCTGCTGGGCCCATGAGCCATGGCCACTGAGCCTGCGCGTCCAGAGCCTGTGCTCCGCAACGGGAGAGGCCACAACAGTGAGAGACCCACGTACCACAAAAAAAAAAAAAAAAAAAAGAATCCACCTGCCAATGCAGGAGACACGGGTTCGAGCCCTGGTCTGGGAAGACCCCACATGCCGCGGAGCAACTAAGTCCATGCGCCACAACTACTGAGCCTACGCTCTAGAGCCTGCGCACCTAGAGCCCATGCTCCGCTACAAGAGAAGCCACTGCGATGAGAAGCCCGAGCACTGCATTGAAGAGCAGCCCTCACTCACCACAACTAGAGAAAGCCCAAGCACAGCAACAAAGACCCAACGCAGCCAAAAAAAAAAAAAAAAAAGTACTTGGAATCATAAACGTACTGGTTATAGCAGTTGCTTTTTTTACTCGACATTTCCTGTATATTTTCCATGTCTGTACACTAGATCTAACTCATCCTTTTAAACTGCTGCTTCCTCCTTCATTTAATTAATGTTATTATGGACTGAATTATATCCATATGTTGAAATTTATATGTTGAATACCTAACCTTCAATGTGACTGTGTTTGGAGATGGGGCCTTTAGGGAGGTAACTGAGGTTAAATGAGGTCCTCTGATTGGGGCCCTAATATGATAGGTGTCCTTATATGAGGAAGCAACACCGGAGACCTCTCTCTCTCCAAGCAACCACAGAAGAAAAGCCATGTGAGGACACTGTCTACAGGTTGTGAGTAGAGGTCTCACCAGAAACCAACTCTGATGGCACATTGATCTTGGACCCATAGCCTCCAGAACTATGAGAAAACAAATTTCTGTTGTTTAAGTCACCCAGTCTTTGGTACTTTGCTCTGACAGCCCAAGCAGACTAATACAGATTTTTTTTTTTTTTTTTTTTGGCCGTGCCACACAGCATGTGGGATCTTAGTTCCCCAACCAGGGACTGAACCTGCGCCCCCTGCACTGGAAGTGTGGAGTCTTAACCACTGGACTGCCAGGGAAGTCCCAGATATATTCTATTTCATTCAATTAGTCTCCTAATAAGAGATGTGTAAGGTTTTTTTTAACATTAAGTATAAGGCACCAGTGATTTTCTCACACATTCATGATGATGGTTAGATACACTCTTAGAACTGAAATGGGTCAAAGGGAATGCACATCTTAAATCTGATACTGCCAAACCACCCTTTAAAAAAGTACTACCAATTTCTGTCCCCCCAGTAGGAGTGCTTGTTTCCCTAAACTGGAACCAGCCTCCCAGGTGAAAGTGCTCACTCATTCAACAACACTTATTCAGTACTTATTTCTGAATAGGACCAGGCACTGTGCAATGTGCTTAGGATACAGTGGTGAACAAAGGATTAAGTTCTTTCTCTCAAGGATCTGTATTCTAGGGAGAAACAGTTGGTAAGAATACACACATAAATCCACAAGGCGGTCTGGGAAGCTGTCTCGGAGATAACATCTGAGCAGAGACCCAGATGGAGACAGAAAACAAATCTTACCAATACTTGAAGAAAGAATGCTAAGAGTGTTTCATGGTTTTAATTGTCTTTTAAAAATAAGCAAAGTTGGGGGACTTCCCTGGCGGTTCGGTGGTTAAGACTCCGCACTTCCAGTGCAGGAGCGTGTTCTATCCCTGTTCGGGGAACTATGATCCCACACGCCACGCAGAGCGGCCAAAAAAAAAAAACCGCAAAGTTGGGAGTTCCCTGGTGGGCTAGTGGTTAGGATTTGGCGCTTTCACTGGAAACTGAGATCCTGTAAGCCTGAGAGGTGCGGCCAAAAAGAAAAAAAAGCGAAGTTGCAATTCTATTCCTCTGTATACACCAAAAGAATTGAAAACAAACAGGTATTCAAATACTTGTACACCAATGTTCACAGCAGCACTATTCTCAATAGGGCTACCACACACAGAAGAATAAACTAATAGAAGCTCAAAGTAGAGCCTTGAAGAATGAGTAGGAAACATCAGAAGAAGTGGAGAAGTTTCTAGACAGAGATGTTAGCAAAGAATGAAATCTAGGGACTGGACAGGGATGAGAAAAATAAGGCAGTAATGACTAGGAAGTAAGATATAAAATATATGGGAGGGAAGGGAAAAGATAGACACTAACTGGCACTCACTTTGATATAAAATGGATCATTCTATCAGCCTCACCAGATACAGCCATTCATTAAGAGTCCAAGGTTCAAGAATAGGAAAAGACCTTCAGGGACAAATCTAAAAACATAAAATGTGCAAGAAGGAAAAAGTTTAGAATGTTCTACTTGTGCCTCTTGCAGTGCTGCCTCTAGCTTTTGATTTAAGACTTATTTGTATGCTTTTCTCATCCTCTCTTGCAGATTAGAATTTCCTTTGGAGCGGAGACCACGTCTTTATCACTTAACATTCACAACAGCACTTCAAACACAATCTGAATGAAGCTGAATCTATTATCTCCAACTTAATCATATTAACAGAGCATAATCCCTCCAGTCATTCCGGTACAAAGTCAGGTCTCCACACACCTGTGGCCAGGGACCAGCCTGGAGCTCTACAATCACCCTCTCCTTATCTTTCTTGTCTTTTTCACCGCTGAGCACAGTTCAACCCCTCATTACACTCATCTAATTAGTATCCTAGCTAATATTTTCCCAGCCAACTCTACCCTCACACTTCCAGAATAACGTCCCTAAAATACAGTATTTTACTCTCCTTAGAACCATAAAAATGTTACAAAAAATAATTGATTAAAAATAAAGTCAAAATCCTAGCGTAGCATTCCTGACTCTGCTTTTTCTGCTCTATCTCCTCTAAAGAACATTCACATACCCAGCCCTCTCTTCACACTGAACTATTGAATAGTTTTAGGATTTGCCCTTTGTTCCACCTGGATGCCCTTGCTCACATGGTTCTCTCTGCCCCTGGAATACTTTATACTTCCTCCCCAGCATTTATAACTTTCTTTTTGCTTTATGCAGGTTTTCATCTTCTCTACTAGGCCTTAAGACCCTTGGGGGCAGGGTCTTTGCATCCTCCACACCTGCCTATCAACTGCTATATATCAATATCCGTGCAAGGATCATCCCCACACGTCATAGCACCACGCCCTGCTCAAAATAGAGAATAATTTAAATGAATGATGGTCCATGCTCCCCTCCCTCACCCTTCTGTCCAACGCAGAGAGAAAGTAAATAACAAATAGTTGTTGAATTTAATTGTTTGGACAAAAATGAAGGGATATGGCCACATCTTAAAAGCATATTCTAGGTGTTTCCAGCTCTAAAATCCTGACCCAGCTTCCGAGGTATCCCCCACCGAGATCTCTCCTTTTGAAATTGGATTCCACTGAACGCACACAGGAGCCTCACCTGGAGGACTGCTGCATATAACGTGGATAAGGCCCTTTCTCACTTCTGAGACGTGAGGGCGGAGGCGGAGGGGGCGGGACCTTCAGACCTGCCCAACAGCACTCCGAGTTTCAAGTGCCACCTTGTCCTTTCCCTAGCGTTGTACCGTTTACAACGCGCCATCACGTAGATTTCATCCTCGTAACAATCTCGTGAGGCAGAAATTCTCATCTCCCTAAAGAAACAAAATCAGAGATGGAGAAGAGAAGAGGCGTGGCAACGAGCCGCGGCGAGGAAGGCGGGTGGAAGCCCGGAGCGCGAGCTGGATTTCGTTCCTGGCTCAGCCCTGATCCGGCCTGTTCACTCGCAGCGGGAGGAGCGGGTCAGGCGCGCAGAGGACCCGAACGCCCTGCCGCTCTCACACTCCAGATGCTAACTCTCTGCGAGAGCCCAGACGCTCAGACTCGCTCCCTCAGCGCCCCCCAGGGCCCCCAGCGCGCCCGCCCCCTTCGTGACCCTGCCGGAAGTCCCGCCTCGCCCGCCGCGGCCGTCCCCCATTGGGCCCCGCGCCGGGGTCTCACCGCCGGTTGGCTGCTCGGCGGCGTGAGCCCTTGGCTGCCACTGCGGGCCCCAGGCGAGGGACCACATAGAGAGCCGCAGAGACGCGGGGTCCACAGCGGGAGGCGACGCTGGGGCCGCAGGGCGGGAGCGCCGCCGGCCGGCGGGACTTCCGCCACGGGACCCGGAAGGGGCCGCGCCGCCGCTGGTGGGAGTTGTAGTCCGGCCGTGGTTGGGGGGGGCCCGCGGCTCATGCGCGGTGCACCGAGGCTTGTTTCACATCTGTAACAACAGGTGAATTGGGCTTTTGATTCTCCCTTTTCGTGCCCCATTGAGGAGCTTCCCGCGGCCGTGGGTGGTCAGCGCGAGGAGGGGTCCGGGTCCGACCGCCGGCTTGGCGGAGAGTGGGGCGGAGAAGCGGGCGGGCCGGAGGAGCAGGCCGGGCATCCGAGGCCTGCCCGGGAAGCCGGCCGGGCCGAGCCGTGAGCAACCAGGCCTCGGCCTGCTGTTGCCATGGAGCCGGGGCGGGGGCGGGGGCCCGACCGGTCCGCCAGGGCTGGCCTCGTAGCCAGGGGCACCGCGGGGGCCGCGGGAGAGGCCGCTTCATTGGCGCAACGACGCCTCCGCCTCAGGGGATGCTCTGTTTCCCGAGGCAGGGCCTGGAGGAAGCCCCCGGAGTGCCCTGGGACCTTTGTCTGCCCCCGTGCCGCCTGGACTGTTCGTCCACAAAGAGGCCTGATGCATTCTGGCCCCCCTGGTTTGCCCCCTTTTGCACCGACCTTGTCACTGGGGGAGGCCAAGGGGTGAGGTGTTCTTTGTTTGCTGGTGGTGACTTGCCCCGTTTCGCAGGGGAAGACCTAATGCATGTTGGGTCCTTTGTTTGCAGTGAACTGGAGTCCCAGGGGTCCTCAGAGCCCCTGAGCCAGGAGTATGGCGTTAGCATGCTGTCTAATTAGTCCTCGTGTAGCAACACTGGTCACCGTAATTGTGATTTTGCAAGGCAGAGGTTGTCCACTTTGCAGCCCCCATCCACAGGGGCTTGTCATACGCTGTAGCAAGTGGACTGCAGATGGCCACTTGCAGATTCTCAACCTGTTTTTGGTTGCAACTTACTGGCCAGAGCGAAATGAGACTTTGATGGTTTCCCTTGCAGTTTCTTTAAAGGCGGTAATCCCGCCGTCATTGTGGGTCTTGACTACATTTTATAATTTACACTTAAATCTTGGAGTCTTGGAGTTTCCAGGAGGGAGAATTTTTTTTCCTGATGTAGTATTTGGGATTTATATAGTGGTCTTTATTTATGTAGCTGTTTTAGGTGCAGGAAGTACATCCTTTGCTGCATTTTCTTCCTATGTAGGTTGTCCCTTTACCCAAAAGATACTTACTCTCAAAGTGTTTTAATTTATGGAATCGTGGTCCAGAGTTTATCAAAGTTCTTTCCTCTTTCAACCTTTGAAGATGTCAGTATAAAATATTCTTTCAAAGAATGAATAGGCAACAGCATGATATCATGGAAACAGCATGATATCATGGAAATAAGTGGTATGGTATAAGCATGGAAAACTTTGGAGCTCAGTACCTTAACTGCAGGTTTGCATTCTGCCCTGAGGCAGTTATAGCATCTTGGGCAAGTTGTGTAAACTTCTCTGGGAAAATCTGCCTCAATTTCCTTCTCTGGGAAGGATATTTCCTACCTCACTAGGTAGTTGCATAGGTTAAGTGAGATAAAGTCTGTGGAAGTACTTTGTAAACTACAAAAATGGTACTTAGCATTCAATTTTGTTATTTTCCCAGTCTGGAAGAGCTTCTTTATCTACCTTAGATCGATTCATTTTATAGTCAGATGGGAGTAGAACTCAAAACTGAAGTAAGTTTTGCTCTGGGCTTGGAGAAAATGCTTTTGGGACTACACATCCCTCTTTACCATGACATATCTTTCTTGGTATCTTACAGGTGTGGATGTAGGGCAGCTCACAATTTGATGGGTATAGAGTGGGTCATGGCAGGTCCTGAAGTGAGGCCAAAGTGTACTGTGTGTGTTTCATGCCACTAACATAACTTGTCCTTGTTGTCAGAGTTAGTAGATGAATTTCAGTGGTCCGGAGCAACTTTCTTTCCCTGCGGGGGCCATCACTTTAGTGACCCAGCATTGTACTTCCCAGGAGGAGGCCCAGCCTCGTGATGAGGAATAGCAAAGTGAGAATTCAGCTCCAGTTCAAAAGCCCACAAAATCTGAGACTGTCACTGCTCTTGTAAGGTAAGTTGATCTAGCCATGCACACAAAGTAGTGGTGGGTCTCATGCCCAGCCACACTGTAAAGCAAAAGGCATGTATTGAATCCATTTGTGACTGTCTTGGAAGAAGGGCATCATTTTAAGTTATACCCTCTCTCTGTCCTTGAATCATCTCATAGTGATTCTGTCTGGAGTTAGGTTTCATTATGCAAGAAATCTGGACATAATATTATTTAACTTATCTCTAGTTTATTTTAGAGAAACTCTAAACCATAAAGGTTTCTAACATAATACTGTATAACCAGGAAGGCGGTTTTCTTTTAGATCTCTATGAAATTTTCTAGAGCTCTGTAAAATATCTCTAAAAGATCCTATGTTGAATCTCATAGTATATTTTTTTTTTTTTTTTTTTTTTTTTTTTTTCATAGTATATTTTTTAAGACTGATACATGAAAAGATAGTGTTATATGAGCTTTGGTTGGCGTGGAAAGGATCAGGGGCTTTTTAAAAAAGCAAAACCAAGAGTCTGTTTACGAGCAAATGAACTTAAAACTTCTTAGCAAGAAAGTATTGTTTCTTAAATAATAATCGCTTAGATGTTTTAGATTTTATAATATTCAGAGTTTCTTTAAAATTAGAATCTCAAGTTACACTCCTTTTCTTTTAATTTGGATAGAAGGAGTCTACAGAATGTAACTTATTAAAGTAAATTGTATTATTGTTGATATTGTATTGAAGTTTTCTCTCTGAGCTACCATATCCTATCGGCTGAAATTTCCGGCATCCCTGGGGGAGAGGAGGCCATCAGGGCAGACCTGCTATGGACCTGAAAGATTCGTCCCCAGGTCAGCCCTCCACCCCCACCTCCCCATGATTTGAGAAGGAGAGGGAATAGCAGTCAGGAACAGGAGTGTAGGCCCCGTTAGATTCCTAGTAATGTTGGACATCATCATGATTTGCTAAAATGTTGTGTAGATGTTTTTAAACTAATGCCACATAGGATTACTGCACCAACCCAAGAGTACTACAGTATTAGAAACATCTGTAGGGACTTCCCTGGTGGTCCAGTGGTTAAGACTCCGTGCTTCCACAGCAGCGAGCATGGGTTCAATCCTTGGTCGGGTAACTAAGATCCTGCATGCTGCATGGGGCAGCCAAAACAAAACAAAACAAACAAACGAACAAAAAAAATCTGTAGGTGTGAGTTGGAGTGTTTTTTAAAACAAAATTGTTAAACCAGAGGTGTTACTTATTTGTGTGTGTGTGTGTGTGTGCGTGTGTGTTTAAGTCTCGAGGTATATTCCTCAGTTAAATGTACTAATGAGCAAAATGCAGCAAAATTTTTGGCCAACAGTTGAACCTTAACTTAATATTTGTTATTTCATAGAGACTCCGCCATGAAAAGCTTTTTATTTTGAATCACTCTACAGTTACTCTTTGATACTGTCAGTCAAGTCCCATTCCTAGGGGCTTGACTAGGTTTTATGAAAGCCCAGTACACCAGTTTGTCCATAAGGCAATCATCAGTCCCATTTCCTGACGCCACATGAAAAAAGGGGTCCATGTAGGATTTCATTTCTTCCTACACGTCCCAGGATAACTGCAAGTATTGTGATGAGGTGGAAATATATGTCTCTCACGATGAAATGCATCCCTTTCTGTTTAGCAGGGATCAGGGAGTTTAGACAGAGAAAAGAAGAAAGCTCTCAATTAGAAACAAAGACATGTAATTACTTTGTTGTGGAGATGGCCCTTCCATCCTTAAGACTGGGAGCAGTTGGGGTTCATTAGTGAAGAGCTTCATTTTTCTTGTCTTCTGGACAGTGCTGTCTGTGTTATTGAAATCTTCTCTGTGGGTTCCTGGACCATGAGTATTAACCATTGCCTCTCGGCCCTCCTTCTTCTTAGGATTCCAGCTTTCCCTCCTGGCCAGAAATGTTCAGCCTGGACTCATTCAGAAAAGGTAAGAATGTAATTGTGCTTGTGGCCTCAGGCCCTTCCTCCCTGTGACAGGCAGCTATGAAGGCTGTGAAAGTCCCTCACCAGTGTGTAGTCCTTGGACCCCCCTCTTTGGGTGACTTTCCAAAGTCCTTTCTCAGCCTTCCTCTTGCATGGTGTTTATAATCCTTGCCACCCCTTGTCTAGGCCTTTGTGTACATTTGCCACCCCTCTCCTGCATATTCGCTGCTTATTGAAATCCTACTATTTTTCTGGGTCAGTGTTTTACACCATTTCCTCCATGAGCCATTCTTTTTTTTTTTTTTTTTTTTTTTTTTCGGTTCGCGGGGCTCTCACTGTTGTGGCCTCTCCCATTGCGGAGCACAGGTTCCGGACGCGCAGGCTTAGCGGCCATGGCTCACGGGTCCAGCCGCTTTGCGGCATGTGGGATCTTCCCGAACCCGTGTCCCCTGCATTGGCAGGCGGACTCTCAACCACTGCACCACCAGGGAAGCCCCATGAGCCATTCTTGATTCTGTCAACCAAAGACAATTTCTCTTCTCTCTGATTTCCTCAGCACCACATCTGTACTTTCTCGTGCTTAGTCTATCTGAATTACTCATTGCATCTCTAGATTAGAAGCTCCCCGCAGCCGGGGCCTGTTGTGCTCTTTTATTATCCATGGTACCTGGCATAGCATTTTGCACACGATAGACCTCAATAAAAGGTGGTGGAAATGGATTGAGTCATTGTTTTATATTAGTGGTTAGAGAAATTGTGGCAAGTCTTGAAATCAGTACCCTCCAGCAGCTGAGGTGAGAGGATTGCATAAGCAGTAGCAGAATTGAGACATGGCAGGGCAAGAGGGTAGCATTCAAGGGCTGCTTACAGGAAGAGATATAGGTGGTGAAGACTTGAAGGGGCCAGATCCCAAGGGCGTTGTATATCTTAGATAGGAGCAGGACTTTTCTTCTTTAAGGGAATAAAGAGTAAAAGGCCTGTGTCACCTGTATTGAAGCTGACTGTGAGCCTCCTAAGCTGGGCACATTTTACGAATAAATGAGAACCGTAACAGGCCATCCATAACTGCTGATGAAAAAGACCCTCCCAGTTGTGTCTCCTCTCCAACTTATGTTCGCAGAGGCCTGGAAAACCTTGGCCAGATGGTGCCCTATGTAACCCACTGAATGGGGCCAGAAGGAGGCTGGATGTTCCAGGTCTCAGAGCAGCCTCTTCCTGTCTCCTTGTTTGTCTTCAGCCACTCGATCTGTTTACATATTGCATGAAAAAATTAATCTGTCATCCTCGTTGTGTTGGTTAACTGTGTCTGGAAAGGGAAACATTGAACTTGAGTTTAGTGTGGATAGCACATTTTTTTTTTTGAGCTGAAAATTAAGTACATTTAATTGCTTTGTGTTTATCTTCTCATCAGTGGGCTTTGTTGTCCACCCAGTTGTAAAAGGATGAAGACAGGTTGTCTCCTGGTGGGAGCATCTGAATTAACAGTACTGATTTCATAAAGAGATGGAGAGCCCAATAAAATCACAGTCCTCCTCCTCCCTGTGACAGGGAAATGGTATCAGATGAGAGAATTTTGGGGGCAAAATTCCTTTCTAGCATTTGTGATTTTGCTTTCTAGGCTGGAAATTGATTTCTTCAAGACGTTTTCCTTCAGGGGTGACACTGTCAGCACTCAGCTTAGTGGGAGGCAGCAGGACCTCCCTGAGCCAAAGATGCAGACCCAGATGCCTGGTTCACATCTCACTTCTGCCTCTCGCTGGCCAAGGAGGGTTGGGTGGTGACCGAGCCTCGCTGTGCCTCCCTCCTTACTGTTTAAGTGGGCATAGGGTTGTTCCAAGGATCAGATGAGTTACTATGTGTAAAGAGTTTAGAACAGGGCCTGACACCTGGTAAATTCACAAATCCATGGTATTAAGTAGCTTCAGGACATAATAATCGGACAGAGTCTGATTTGGGACCTTGCTTTCCACACAGGTAAATGTTTTGGGTTTCTACCAAGAACCGTTTTATGCTTGAAGGTCTCTGGGAAAACCATTAATCAGAAAGAGTTGCTGATTTGAATATTTTCCTTCAGGCAAACCTGTCTTTTCATGGCTGTAAGGCTGAATGCCTTCTCCTGTCTTATGAATGCTGGTCTCTTTTGTGGTTTGCATCATGACCTTGGCAATTGGTCATGGGTGGCCTTGTGACACTTTATTGTTGTATAGGACTTCTTTATCTCTTATGGAGTTTTTATGTATTTCTTTGTTCCTCATGGTGAAATTATGAGCTCCCTAGGGCATTGTGACTCTTGAGAGAAAATTTAACATGGTATAAAGCTTGATTCGGACTGGCTAGCGTTCAAATCTGTTCCCCACTAACACTAACAAGGTGTTAACTTACCTGTTTCCCAGCCCCTATCTTCAGGGGTATAGTGAAGTTCAGAGATGATATAGGAAAAGCACTTGGCTGTAGTCTGTCCCCAGCCCTTAGCCATGGGTTGGCAGGCCTTTAATAAATGATAGTAGGTTGATCTATTTGGGGTACAGCCCTGTAGCCCATGTTTTTCTGGAGAGTGACAGCCTGGCCTCAACATGCAGTGTGCTGTGTGGCTGCAAAATTGAGCACCTGCTGTGTACAAGCCACTAGGGTGGAGATAGTTGTGTTTCAGAGATGCTTTCTGGCACTCAGGGCTTTACGATCTTAATGGAATGGGCCATTTGATGATTCTGAAGGTAATGGCCCTAGCAATTCCCTGCAGCATTGTGGACGGTGATCCACTGGGTCTTGGGGCTACCATCTTTCCTATTATGTAGTTAAACGGAGTTGCCAACGCCTCCCAACTAGAACACTTGTGTGCCTGGTAAGTAACCTGTTATTGCCTTCGCCAGCATCTTAACACAGGTTTCTTGTCTCTTAGCTGTAATGCCATCAGAATCAGGCCACAAAGAGCGAGCTGAGTCTTTTACAGTCAGCACAAAACTTTGAAAAATACTGTATCAACCACAAGAATGTGCAATTTTCCTCCAGCTCCAGTGGTCAGAAGCGGGCTCAGTGATGTTGTTGTGGAATTGTAACAACCTTCCCCCAGTTACTGAAAATGCTTAATGAGATAAAATAATCATCAAATCATTTATTCTCTTTTTTTCAAGCCAGCATCCTTGGATATGAATGAAGACCTTCCTCAAACAGGAAAGGAGAAGTTGAGTTGGTCATTTACAACCTTAGCTTCAAGGCAGAGCTAGAATTAGTTCCAAGATAACCTTGATCTTAGGCACTTTGTTCCAGAAGTAACAACATTTCTTCTGTAACAGTATATACGTTTTCTGCAAAATCACACACCTGCAATGTTTTAAGAGGGCTTATGGGAAAAATAGAGTTGAGGCTGTACACCTGCAACTTTATGACCAGAAGATGACAAAAAAGTCATTGGCACCTGGGAAGGAGGTTTGGACCACCAAAGCAGGCAGCTCAGTGGGATGCTACAAATGTACATTGAGCCTTCTAATTAGAATGGAGCTGGCAGCTGCTGAGATAGCGCAGGTGGAGGTGGAGCTCTGAGCCAGTGGGGCAGCCATTAACGGGTGTGTGCCGCTGGGAATGTGGAGGAAGGGACCTGAGTGCAAGTACCTGCCTTCCCCTAACATTTTATTATGAAAAAATTTCAGAAATACTGAAATGTTGAAGAAGTTGTATAGTGACCACCCATGTATCTACCACCTCGATTCCCTACAGGCACTTGATTTTAATTTTTAAAAAATACAGCTGAAGGGGCTTTTTCTTTTCCTGCTGAACATTTTCATTCCGCTCCTGCTTTTTAGTTCCCTTGCCTTAGAAAAATCAGATTTGAACCAAGGGTTCTTATGTTTACTGATATCGTTCCCCCGTTTACCAATTGTACATGAGCTAATTTGCATTATAGAAAGGGGCATCATTTTAGCACTACAGGCTGTTGCTCAAGTGTGTAGAATGTGTATGACTGTCTCTCCCTGCTTCTCTCCTGCCCCATTTATTATACCAAAACGTGTGGGGCAGAGAGAGCAGAGAGCTCTTGCATCTTTTCCCCCAGACCAGTGATTATCTGATGTTTTCACCATTTCGGTGCTTTTAAAGATCTTAAACCTTTCTTAGCCATACACTTTCACCTTCCCATGGAACACTCAGTGAGTGTCTTAATTTTAGTTCATGTATATCAAAATTTTGGAACTCCTTAAAAATATACTTTATGTACCCATGATGGGTAGTATTTAGTCTCCAAATGAATGGAAATATTTGGAATAGTAAATCATTAACTTTTAGAAAGAAGGAGAAGGCTGGTAAGGGTAGATCTGATATTGGCTCTTGGGGAGGACACCAGCAGTTAATTAGTTCCTCTTTCACCAGTTCTTAGAGGGAGAGAATAACTTGAGATCTGGTGGCTTATATGGGGGACCCATAGCAGATACAGGGGTAGCTTACATAAGTGGAGGACAGATAAGTGGAAGAACCCCAGTGATGTGCATGGTACTATGAGACTGTAGAGAAGCACATGGGATGGGCGTTACACTCATGGAGGGTGGCTAAAAAAACAGGGAGAGTTTGAGGGCTTTTTTGAGAGCCAAGAAGGGATCTGTACGAGGCTGTCACGTATCATGTCTGTATAAGACAATGCCTTCTTTCTGTGTGGCATTGGTGGCACTGTTTCTCAGAACCTGTGACTGGCTCCAGATACGGTCCAGCAGCTCTGCTGCCCAGAGCTCCTCACGGTGCTCTGGGGTGAGTCAATCCAGGGGTCTGTAACTGTGAGGGGTGAGAACATGTCACCCTGATGCCCTTTCTCTTTCCCCAGATCGGGCCCAGCACAGGCAGCGTCAGTGCAAACTTCCCCCACCCCGTCTTCCACCCATGTGTGTCAACCCTGCCCCTGGAGGGACCATTTCTCGAGGTAAGGGAGGAGCCATGCCTCCAGCACCAGGTTGGTCCAGGGACTGTGGGGAGGCGGGTGGCAGCAGGACCCCGGGTGCCAGGGCTATAGGCCTCTGGAAAGTGGGTGAGGAGTAGTGGGGTTAGCAGAGCTCTCGGAGCCCTCAGGGAGACATCATTTGGAAAGGTCTGGGTTATTTCATGATGCTGGCCGCTTGGCTTAGACCCTGCAGTCTCATCGGGCCTCCTGGTGTGACCAGGAATAAAGCCTAGGCTCAGTCTGGGTGTCTGGCACCAGTGTGGAGAATCAGAGGGCTTGGACCTTCTAGGCAGTCTCTGGCTCAGGTGCCTCAGAAAGTTCAGGGCACTTGCAGCAGGGCCAGAACAGAGAGCCTGACTCGGCCTAGTGCCCTCCACCTTGGAGGCTTTGGGGATGCCCGACAAATCACTTCCCTATCTCCCCCAGCACCTCAAAGCACTTTACTGACATTAGAATCTGTCTCTCAGTCCATTTGGCAAGGTAGGCTGTCCTTTTGATTGGGGAGAATGTCAGAGCTCCCTGACAGGTGACAGCTGACCTCAGATCCCACTGGTACCCAGGGATGGGGCCAGTAATAGGACCCAGGGAAGCATCTCTGCCCGTGAGTGTCTCTTCTCTTCCCTCAGACTTAGATCTTTTCCAGGTCTGCTAAGACCAGTGCTCCTGATGGCCTCTTGTCCTGACAGCTGCTCTTCCCAACTCCATGGGCCACCTGTTCACACGCCTCCCTCAGTTTTTTAGTGGAAGAACACTATTATAGTTCATAGAGTCTTTGCCTTATTTGGAGACAGCATGTCCACTTTAGGCTCTGTCTGTAAAGTGCTTTGAAGGTCAAGAGCTCAGGAAGGGTGTGGGGAACACACAGCACCTCAGTTTCTGCAGCACATACTGCTGCCGTGTTCCCATGTGGTTTCTACATGCACTGCCCTCCTGCCGCAGTGGCCCTGACTGTAGACAGCAGTATAGAAATAAGTACTTCTGGCCCCTGTGACCATTTGACTTAGGTATTAAAGAAATGCCACCCCCTACCGTTGCCAAAACAAGAGTTGATTGCCCTTTTTTCTTTCTTTCTTAAAATGCCCTGTAACTCGAAAAGGCTGAACGTTAACATTTCCAACATGGCAGGTGAGTGGCTCTGAGAGTGTCAGATGTGCTTTGGCTAAGCTTAAAGACGGTTAGTTGGGATTAACCAGGCAGCATGGCTAGGCAGTGCCTCCTTGAGCACATGCAGAGGAGAAGGCCGCTGCTCTTGGGAGGGGCAGCGGCTCCCTCTGAGGCAGCCCAACAGACCTGCACTGTCTTCCCCAGGGGAAGACAGACACCCCCCTCCCCCTGCCCCCCAGCCTGATTGTCTCCTCACAGCTCCACCTCCAGAAGGTATCTGGGTGTATGCATCTTTGCCTTCTCTTTCTTTTTTAAGCTATAAAGCCTTCTTGCCTCTGTTCCTTTATCACAGAAGCAACAATCTCTTAGTCCATGTGACTCTTGGACCTTTCTGCCATGCTTTCTGATTCCCTGCAGGCTTTGCTGGTACCTCTGTCCGGAAGAAGGAGGTGCAGGGCAGAAACAATCTCTCTGGTGTTCAAATAGGAAAACAATGCTCAGAAAATAGTGGCCACTTAAATAGGTTTCAGTGCCCATCAGAGTCAGATTTGGAATTGGAAAAAAATATCACCTCCTTTCCTAATCTACCCTTCCCTCTACGGCCAACCTCTTACCAAGGCCACATTCCAAAGTAAAGGGTGAATAAATTAAGAAACTTGCCCCCAACCGTCCCCTGCGAATCTTCCCCACCCGTGCAGATCTGAGATGTAGAGCAACAAGAAAGCAACATGGGTAACACGCCTTCTGGCAGGATTCTGGGGACCACAGGACTGGTCCTATCCATTCCCTGATATAGACGTGTCACCTCTTGGTGTGGTGGTTTACCTCAAGGGACCTTGGGGCTATACATACATGGATGGGAGAGACGTGAGAATGTGTCGGGTGGCCAGGGTGGCCACCCAGCCCCTGTAGGTCCCCTTACCTTTCTTTTTCTTCTTTCTTTTTTTTTGTTCCCCTTACCTTTCTTGTTGCCAGCCAGGTGGACCATTTCTTGCCATTTTGACCATCCATAAAATATCTAACTGTGATTAAGTTGACAGAATTTTGGCTGAGATGTCTGGTTTTTTCAGCTGTCAGTGGTCCCTCTCACTTTCCCTCCACAAGTTCTCTGGTCTGCCCAAAGTCCATACTGTCTTGGGCTTCCTCCTGTTGCTTTTTCCTGGGGCCTCCAAAGTTTAGAATCCTACAACATCCTCCTGTGTATTCAGCAGATCCTTTAACCTTAATTCCATGCTTCTAGATGTCATTGTTTAGCACTTTGAGTACCAGACATTGTGCTTGATCCAGAAGTGATGGCGAGATCTCTGAGCCAGTAAACCCTTCCTTTTTTCAGAACTTCCCTCCTTTTTCACAGGCAGAGGAGTCAACTTTCTCTCCCCAAAGAATGGAGAGTGGAAGAGAAAGCTTAATGTTGGTGGAAAGGAACCAGGGGCATGCCTGAGCCTCTTTAACTTTCTTCAAGGTCCTCTAAAGCAGGAGTCAGCAAACTTTCTTTAAGGATCAGAGAGTACACATTCCAGCCTTTGCAGGCCATATGGTTTCCCTTGCAGCTCCTTAACTCTGCCATTATAGCATGAAAGCAGTAATAGATAATACAGAAACAAGTGAGTATGGCTATGTTCCAATAAAACTTTGTTTTTAAAAACAGGCAGTGGGTGGGTTTGGTCTTCAGGCTACATTTTGGCCACCCCTGCTCTAGACCAATGGGGAGATCACAGAACCAGAATGGTTCCAAGAGCTGGTCTAAGAGTTGCCCTCATTTTACAAAAGGCAATGAGGTCTGCAGAGGTGAAATATATGCTCAAGGTGACACCAGCTGTTAGAACCCAGATGAAGTAAATGAAATAGGAAAAGAGCGTTCAGAGAACCAACTAGTTGGTTGGCATCACCTGACCTTTTTTTTTTTTTACATAAAATCTCAAATATCTGTTTGAAATATGTTTTCTAAAATAGAGAAAATAGTATAGTAAATCCCTATGTACCTATCACCTGGCTTGAACAATGAACAGCTCATGGACAATCTTACTTTGTGTGTATCTTTCCCCTTTGGCCTCTTTGGAAGCAAATCCATGAAATCATAGCATTTCAACCTTAGCCTAAGTGGCTGTCAGAGCAGAGTGCTATTCTGAGGGCTTCCTGAAACACCAAGATAGACCCAGGCCCTGCTTTGCAGATGAGGTTTAGGCTATTGCCTCCTTCAGCTTTCAGACACCATAATTTTCAAAATTTGGCCTCAGCTACTGCTGCCACTCCCCGGCTTGCTAAGCTTCTGGATTCTTTTGAGGGAATTTGGGCTGCTAACAATCCTTGAAAAGTACTCCTGAAGCTGGGTGGATGCCTTAGGTTTTGGCAAATTAAAGTGCCACTTGGCCAAATTCAAAGCCTTTGTAAATCATGTTCTGCCCCAAGGGTCTTGCTATCCCTATATGGATGATCTGGGTAGGGGTGTTTGACATGGATGGTGATGTCCCTTTGTGACGTCAGACCATTGCTGCCAGGGCCACCTTCCCTTTTTTGCCCTTTCCTGGTTAAAAACCCACTGAGAAGGGAATGGAGGAGCAGGAGTTGAAGCTGCCCCATTTTGCTCTGGCTCTGCTTCTAAGGGACCTGTCCCCTCTTGTCTCAGATCTCAGAGGGCAGAGGCATCTCTATCAGAGCACTCTGCAAAGCCCCCTTCCAAACATTCCCATTTTATATTAACCACAGTCATACCAAATGAGTAGAGCAGGTTTGTCCTAATTTCCCCCAGTAATAAAATGGCCCAAGGTTCACAGCTGACACGTGGTAGACTTGGGGCTAAGCCCAAGTGTTAGGACTCAAATCCCATGTTCTTGCCATAGGCCAGCAGTTCTGAATGTGATCCCAGACCAGCAACCTCAGTATTATCTGGAAACTTGTTAAACATGCAGATCTTGGGCCCTATTCCAGACCTAATGACTAAGAAACTCTGGGAGGGTGGCTCCCAGTAATGTTTTAACTAGCTCTTCAGGAGATCATCGGAATCACATCTAGAATTATAACACAAACAACAAACAGCCCCCCACTGCCAGCTGCACCCCAAGTGCACTGCCAACCTCTGACCAAGGCCTCCTTCCAAGGGATTGAGACCTTGAGGCCCTTGCTGTCACTGCCGCTGCCCCAACATGCAGATCCAGTCTGATTCCCACCTGACCCCAAACCCTGCTCCTCAGTGCCAGAAGAGGAAGAGGAATGAGCCTGGCCAGAGCCCAGGTGTAGTAGTTTGGAAGCAGAATCCCATCTGGCTTTCAAACGAGCACAGAACAGCAGCTTCAGACTTTCACTGCTGGAACAGCTCAATTCTTGGGCATAGTGTCCAAGTTGGGTACTTTACATCTTTGACTCCAGCTCTGGAGAGTAAACCTGGTTTGCTTATGTTCAAGAGGTCTTCCCTGTCCTGGCTCCAGATTCTTCACCAGGTTTACTTTGTAAGCCATTAAATGAGGTGGCTGTGCCCCAGCTTAGCAATGATCTTACGCTCTGCTGGCCGGGAGTGCAGGCCAATTTGCAAAGGCATGTGGGAGGTATTTACCTGCAATGGGTGGGACCTAGAGGGAACTTCAAGTTCATTTCCTTGGATGGACATTAAGCTGAGGCCTGTACTATTTCCCAAGAAGCCCCACTCTCTCTTCCTGCCTCAGCTTCAGATGACGAGTCTGTGGGTTGGATTTACTGGGGGAGTGGTTTCGGCAGGGTTCCAGCCTTGGTCTGGTCGGCCCACCGGTTGACTGGAGCGTGCAGCGCTGGAGGCCCTGGGCTGCGTGGGGCGGGAACCATGTCGCCTCGGTCCCGGGTCCGCCCATCCGGCAGGGGGCGCGCGGCGCCCGGGCCGCTCGCTCCTGCCCTTCTGCCCTGTCCCTGCCGGGCTCCGGAGTCGCGGGGGCGGGCGGGAGCGAGATGGCGGCCGCCAGGAGACTCATGGCGCTGGCCGCCGGCGTCTCTCCGCGCCTGCGGCCGCTGGCTCCCTACACCCCCGGGCGACAGGGACGCCCGCGCGGCCTCTCGACAGGCTGCATCCGCCCCGACCGCACGAAGGCGGCCGCTGAGGCGGGGGCGGCCCCCGACGGGCCTGAGGAAGGCGACGGAAGCATGGTGAACGGTGAGGGCAGGGGCAGCCAGGCTGCGACGCCCTTTAGTTCGGGGGATGACAGAGCTAGGGGCGCGGGCTGGGGTCGGGCCCTCTCTTGTATGGCTGAGACCACCATTCAGTGGCGGGCCGGAGCCCTGCTGTTGTAAAGCTCACACGGTTCAGGCCCAAATGGTCCCCAAGCGCGGAGGTTCTGGGACTGGAGCGCTTGCACCTGGCAACAATAGGTGATAGGTATGTACCACAAGGGAGTTGGGGGAAAACAGGTAAACGTCCAGTTCCTGCCAGGTCCGTGGTCAAGGGTTAGAGCATCAAGGTTAAGCACATCCTCGCTGTTGTGAGAAAGGCAAAGAGCTCAAAATACATCTGAGACTTCAGAATCTCGAATAGAGACAGAATGATTGCTCTAGTGGACCCCAGCGCGGCGCCTCCTGAATGGTGCAGGAAATGAAACTGGTAAGAGCATCCATGCCCATCAAGGATGGACAGAGAGAGCCAGCCTCTGCCCTATAGAGCTGGAGGGGGTACTAGGGTACGTCTGCTGTTATATGTGTGTCTAGTGGGCTACTTAAAGTTGGGTCCTCCTGTGGGATGGAACCCCTTTGAGTCTACTTACATATTGTTTCTCGACTACTCGACTCTCAGTTGCTTTACAAGTTAACATTTAGAGGGAGACAGGGCCAGGCAGAATCCTCCCTCTTGGCCAGATGACACAGGAGTCTGCTCCAAGGAAATAGCCTCAACCCAGGCAGCAGAGTTACAGCAGAACTCCTGGAGGAGCTTTTTCAAAATACAGACTTGCCTAACATCATTGCCATTCCCAGGTGCCCTGTGGGGATCAGGGTGGGCAGTGCTGTGAAGAAGCTCCCCAGGTGACTTACGATTGATGCGTGCAGGTGCACAGGTGCATATATGTACCCCCTACAAAATTACTTTTTGGAGCTGAATTATAATGCTAGAGACTGTGGGTGGAGAATGAAAAGGCTTCCCATCCCTTCTGCTGGTCTCTGACTCTGCATCTCTTGAAGGTCCACTCTGGTGCTTTGGGGCTCTTCCTTTAGTTTTCAGCCACTCTCAGCAGGCTTCTTCATGGTCTAAGTCCTGTGTTTGGCACAAGCTGCTTCTAGGTGGACATCTCACCCATTTGTGCTCTGGGATTGATCCAAAGTGCAATAAACCTCTCACGGTGTTTGATGTATCCCGCCTCCACTTGGTTCACTGCAGTGAACTCCCAGGAGGAATAGCTCATGCCCATGTCTAAGCTAAGGAGGTCTCTAATCAGTGTCCCTACACATAATCTGGCTCTGGGGTGGCCTTTTGCACGGTGTTGAGGTAGAGTTGAGAACTGGGGCCTGGTATTCAGACTCCACGGCCAACCCTCCCTGTTGTGTGTCTGTTATTTTAGGAGGGGCCTTGCATTGTCGTGAACTCCACTGTGTGTGTGTGGTCGATTTTGTTTTTTGTTTAGTGCGTTCTTTCAGACATCAGATTGGGGGCGTTGTTGCCATGTAGGCTTCTGTAGCTGATGTGTTAAGTTGGGAGCTTGGGTGGCGAAGAGGATCCTGGCTGGTTCCCCTCTGTGGTGTGGGGGGCGTTGGCCCTTCTCTTTCAGGAGATGATCGTGCATTGGCTCTAGCCCCACTGTCCCCTGTAAACCCTGAAGTCATTCTCCCTCCTTTTTAAGATGCTCCTGGGTGGTTTGGGATCATGAGCCAACATCCTCAGTATCCAGTCCAGGGTTGTCCTGATACACACCCCATGGAGTTTTTAGAAGAAAAAGCACAACTATAATGCTTTTGTTCTTATTCTCTTAGCTTCTAGGGACCTATTAAAAGAGTTTCCACAGCCCAAAAATCTTCTCAACAGTGTGATTGGAAGAGCCCTTGGCATCTCACATGCAAAAGACAAATTGGTCTACGTGCACACAAATGGACCAAAGAAAAAGGTAACTCTGCTGGTGGCAAGGAGACATGTTGGTCTGATTCTCTGGAAGGAGACTGGCTGCTCTTTTCTCTCTCAGAGTTCTTGTCAGGGAGGCCATAGAGTGGGTTTTCTGAATTGAGAATGGTCAGCAGAGAATCTCAGAGCAAAGCTAAATCTGGAGAAGAGCCTGGTTTAGGGAAGGGGAACATGGGCAAGTGAAGTGAGACGTTCCCATCTTGTGTAAGATAGGCCTCTGTACTGGGCCCTGGATTTGGTCCCTTCCAACTAACTGGAACTGTAGAGGGTTAGAGCTGATGATAATTCCTGCTCCCAGAGTCTTGTAGGTCCTGGGACCCACAGGAAGCATGTAGGCAAACCATTCTGAATGAAAATTTTTAAGGATAAAGATGGGTCCCACCTTGCCCTCTGGCTAGAACATGGCACCTTCAAGAAGCAAAACAGCTTGAGGTGGGACAGTGGCTTGAGGGTGGGGGAGTCTGAGCCTTCCAAGGAGTTAATGATGGGATTGGGGTTCTGTCTTGCACTCAGGCCTGCTGCTGTGAGGTCTACAGCTTTGCTGTTGATTCTCCATGTGGTTTGTTATAACTTTGTAGTCTAGAGAGGCAAGGGTCCTGATTCTCTCTTCTCTTCCTCAGAAAGTCACCCTCCACATAAAGTGGCCCAAGAGTGTGGAGGTAGAAGGCTATGGCAGCAAGAAGATCGACGCTGAGAGGCAGGCTGCGGCTGCGGCCTGCCAGCTGTTCAAGGTGACCCTCCCCTAGTGAAGACCATGCAGACCTCCCTCCTGAGAACTGCTTGAAGTGACGGTTTTCCTGGTGTCAGCTGCACCTAGGTTTAGGTTGGCAGGGTGTTCAAACCACTCACCTGTCCTAAGCCCTTCCCACCTTGTGGTTCCTTTTTTGCTTCAGCCAGTGACGGAATAGATTAATATTATTTTCTTGCCACTGTAGTTATCTACTTTCTGTGGTTTCAAAAACCACAGAGAAGAACCCCTTTATGGAGAACACTCCCTCTGTACACCACCATGGTGAGACTTCTATTTTGGTTTCTGTTTTTCTTTCCCTGTTATTTCATGTATTTAGGTTTTTCCTTGTAGCCACATAGTCCTCTCTTACTTACAATGGAAGAATAATAGTCACTTCTCTCACTTCCCAGTGGTTGGACGTGGGTTGCTCTCAGTTTTTGATTGCGCAGCATTTCCTATACCTTCATTGTTGCTCCCAGCCTTTCTTTCGATCCCTAATTGGCTCCCTTCATGGCTGTGCCAACCTTGAATCTTCCTCACATTCCTAGGTCTTTGCTCTTGACAAGGACAAAGCTGTATTCCTTCAGCTTCTCTCCCGCTCATGGTCTACAGACCTTCATTGTCACTGCTTCTCCTGGGTCTGAGGAGGCAAGGTCCCTTTTCCTGTCCTGGGTTCCCACACGACCCTTCTCTTTTCTGTGTCCTCTCTGTCTCCTCCGTCTTGTCTCCCACGCTTTTATTTAATTTTCAGATCTTTCCTCATCTGATTCTTTTCTGTAAGAGTCAAAAATTCTTCAGTGTTTGGGGATTCCCTGGCGGTCCAGTGGTTAGGATGCCACACTTTCATTGCCGAGGACACAGGTTCGATCCTTGGTTGGGGGAACTAGGATCCCGCAAGCGGTGCGGCACAGCCAAAAAAAATTCTTCAGCGTTGTAATCCCTTCCCCAGGCCCTGCTTCCCTGCACACAGCTCTCCGTGCTTGTGGTTTGCATTCTTTCCACTCCAGCATCACAGCCCATGCCATGGTTGCTGGTTCCCTTCACATTCTCATAGCGCCTGGTGATTGTTGGCTGACTGGGGCAGCTTTGCCAGGCTCACCAGCCTCCCCTCAGTCCTTGCTCTGCTTGAATGGTCTGTGGCTTTGGCACTGCGGGGCATTTTTTCTTCAGCCCCTGGGTTATACCTGCTTTCCTTGTCTCTGGGTCACTCTAGGCTCCTCTTCCTCTCCCACTCTCAGTAAACATCTTTTTCTGTACTCCTTCTGCCTGGGGAAATCTTCTCTCTCAGAAATTCAACCATCCTTTCTGTGTTTAATGTCTTGGAAACCTCCATCTCCCTTAGAGCACCTCTACCTCAGGGGTTCTCAATTTCGGGGGGATTTTGCACCCCAGGGGACATTTGGTAATGTCTAGAGACATTTTTGGCAGCCACAAGGAGAAGAGTGCTACCTGGTATGACGCCAGGGATGCTGCTAAACGTCCCACAGTGCACAGGCCAGCCCCTCACAACAAAGAATTACCTGGTCCAAAATGTCTATAGTGCCGAGGGTGAGGATGCTTTTCTGCCTGGATGTAGAAGGCACTTTAAACTGAGACCATGTGCAGCAAGTTGTGATCACATTCCTCCCCAGCCCGTTCTCTGTTCTCTATCTATGCTCATGGCCTTTTTTGTTTGTATGTTTGTTTAATTGTGGTAAAATACACAAAATATAAAATTTAGCATCTTAGCCACTTTTAAGTGTACAGTTCAGTAGTATTAAGTGCAGCCACGTTGTTGAGCACCCAGTCTCTAGAACTTCTTCATCCTGGAAAACTGAATCTCTATACCCAGTAAACAACTCCCCATCCTGCCTTCCCCCCAGCCCCTGGCAGCCACCATCCTACTCTCTATTTCTGCGAATTTGACTACTCGTCACATAAGTGAAATCATACAGTGTCCTTTTGTGACTGGTTTATGTCACTTAGCATAATGTCCTCAAGGTTCATTCATGTTGTAGCAAGTGTCAGAGTTTCTCTCTTTGTAAAGGCCAGTAATATTCAATTGTAT
The DNA here is from genome assembly GCF_003676395.1 of Aethalodelphis obliquidens. NCBI lineage: Eukaryota > Metazoa > Chordata > Mammalia > Artiodactyla > Delphinidae > Aethalodelphis > Aethalodelphis obliquidens. The sequence goes on from NW_020838055.1 coordinate 2,471,487, forward strand.
GTATATATCACATTTTGTTTATCCATTCATCCATTGATGGACTCTTGGGTCCACTTTTTGGCCATTGTGAAATAAGGCTGCAGTGAACAAATACCTCTTCGAGACCCTGCTTTTAATCCCCAGAATTGGAATTGCTAGATCATATGGTAATTCTGTTCTTAATTTTTTGAGGAACTGCCACACTGTTTCCATAGTGTACTATTATACATTCCCACCAACAGTGCACAAGTGTTCTAATTTCTCCACAGCCTCACTAACACTTGTTACTTTCTTTCATTTTATTTATTTATTTGATAGTAGTCATCCTAATGGGTATGAGTTGGTATCTCATTGTGGTTTTGATTTGCATTTTCCTAATGATTAGTGATGTTGAGCATCTTTTCTTGTGCTTATTGGCCATTTATGTATTTTCTTTGTAGAAATGTCTTTTTAAGTCCTTTGCCCACTTTTTAGCCACATCGTTTTGTTGTTGAATTATGGGAGTTCTTTATATATTCTGGAGAGTGTAGCCCATTCATTCCTTAATATTTGTACTCAAATTTGCTCATCTTTTTTCCTCCCAAACTAGATGTTTCTTAAGCATTGCCCTCAGGCTTGTTTTGAGGTGCTGACAGCACAAAGGTGACTGAGGGTGCTCTTGGGGCAGCCACAGCCCAGAGAGGAAGCACCCACATGAGGGGAGAGGTGCACCTCAGCCTCCTGAATAAAGCAGGCTATTCTTAAAGAGTGAGTAGAAGTTTTCCAGGAACAGGGATGGAGAGGGCACTCCAGATAGAGGGCTCAGAGACATGGAACCAGGGTGCACGCGAGCAACTAGCGGATTGTGAACGTGGGTCTGAGTGCTTGGCGATGGTGCGAACAGGTGGGCAGGAGCCAGAACACCAAGCCCTTAGGTGTCTCAGGTAGGAGTCTTGATTGATCCTGTGGATGCTAGGTCTGCTGACTGGTGGTAATTGGTGGAATGACAGAGCTGAGTTTGCCTTTAGGAATAGTCCCCAAAAGCAGTGGGGTCAGGCAAGACCAGAGACGGGGGCACAGGATAGGTGAGAATGCCAGTAGCAGCAGTGCAGGAGCTTTCTTCTGGGGTTATTAAAAAGCTGGAAAAGACAGTGACTGGTCAGATGGAGGAGGGAGGAAGAGCGGGTTGGTGGGGAAGCATGAGCCAGCACGGGGAGCCCTGGAGGGGAAGCGGGTTGGGTGGGTGTTCATCATCAGGAACACCTCATGGCCTTGTGTGTGGGGGGCTGTGAGTGGGAGGCAGGGAGGTAAAGCATGCTGGTGTCCTGGGGAAGGCCAAGGGCGAGGGTGCTGTATGTGTTTCCTGTATAATCAGATCGTCCTTGTAAGCAGGCGGTGACGTGATGCAGAAGCATGGAGGCTGAGCCTTGGGCCAGGCACCTGTACTGCCCTGCCCTGAGTGGCTGTGCTTTCATGCATGTGGATGTGTGTGGCGTGCCCTTTTCACATTCTCTGTCACAGAATCCTACTGTTATGCATCTGTTCTTCCACACAAATTTGACAATTTGTCAAGTGCCCAAAAAGTCTATCCAGACTTTGATTGGAGTTATGTTACATGGGTTAACTTAGGAGGCTTTTGTCTCTTTACTCAAAAAAGTTTCATATCAGGAACTCCCATATTTTGTGTCCTTTTACCAAGTTTTATACTTTTAAAAAATATGTAAATTTATTTCTTTAAGTTCATCTTAGGTAGGCTATGGTTATTGTTGCTGTTGTGAATAGAATTTTCCTGATTACATTTTATTTTTTTTTTTAGATTTTTTTGATGTGGACCATTTTTAAAGTCTTTATTGAATTTGTTACAATATTGCTTCTGCTTTATGTTTTGGTTTTTTGTCTGCGAGGCATGTGGGATCTTAGCTCCCTTACCAGGGATCAAACCCACACCCCCTGCATTGGAAGGCAAAGTCTTAACCACTGGACCTCCAGGGAAGTCCCTTCCTGATTACTTTTTTTTTTTTTAACATCTTTATTGGAGTATAATTGCTTTACAATGTTGTGTTAGTTTTTGCTGTATAACACAGTGAATCAGCTATATGTATACACATATCCCCGTATCTCCTCCCCCTTGCGTCTCCCTTCCACCGTCCCTATCCCACCACTCTAGGTGGACACAAAGCACCGAGCTGATCTCCCTGTGCTATGTGGCTGCTTCCCACTAGCTACCTGATTACATTTTAAATTACAGTTAGTTCTTTCAGAAATCTGAGGAGAGAATTGTTGTTTTTTAAAGATTTAATTTTATTTATTTTTGGCTGTGTTGGGTCTTCGTTGCTGCGCACGGGCTTTCTCTAGTTGTGATGAGCGGGGGCTACTCCTTGTTGCAGTGCATGGGCTTCTCCTTGTGGTGGCTTCTCTTGTTGCGGAGCACGGGCTCTGGGTGTGCGGGCTTCAGTCGTTGTAGCACATGGGCTCAGTAGTTGTGGCTCTTGGGCTCTAGAGCGCCGGCTCAGTAGTTGTGGCTTGTGGGCTTATTTGCTCCACGGCATGTAGGATCTTCCCAGACCAGGGATCGAACCTGTGTCCCCTGCATTGGCAGGCAGGTTCTTAACCACTGAGCCACCAGGGAAGTCCGTGAGGGGAGAGTTTTAAGAAGCGAGTGGTCACTCCTCGGCTTGTCACGAGTCAGGTGTGGCTGAAGCCGCACTGTGGAGCAGTGCCTGGATTCTGGCACCTGCCATCTACTGTCACATGGCTGTAATGTCTGAAACCCTCTTGATGCGCCTGGCTTACCCGTGTTGTCTTTACCACTCCCAACTTGAATTTCTTGACCTTGTGCTCTATTCACGTGCTACTCTTGTTCTTCTAGCTTCTTATTTTTTTGTTCTTTAGACTCTGTTTTTCTGCATTTTTCTTCTGCCTCTTAGATTTTTAGCTTCTTGAGGGCAGAGATCAGGTCTCATCCCTCCTGATGGTGCCCAGGGTGGCAAGCATGTTGCTTTGTACATGCTAGAGACTCGGCAAATGTCTTATTTGATTTTCTCTAGAAAAGAATAAAACTGTAATATATTTTAAAATAATATTTTTGTATAACTGGCTTTAAAAACGTTTGGTGTTATTTCTAGAGTATGTTCCCAGCATAGGATTCTTGTGTCAGAGGTATAGCTGTTTTATGGTGTAGACAACATATATCCTAATTGCTACACTCACTGAAGCTTTCTAGATCACTTTGTGAATGCATCTGCTTCTTGTTGCCCTGTGGGTTTTTCTTTGTTTTGTTTTGTTTCTTTGGTCTTTTGTCTTAATAGCTATAAGAATTTACCTTGTCATTTTCATCTGTTGAAGCTAGACATGTTAAGTGCTCTCTCTGTGCCCAGTTCTGGACTAGGGCCTGAGGTGAGTAGACAGGTGAAAAAGCATGGCTCCCACACATGAGGGACTTACGGTGTAACCGGGCAGGTTCCGAGCAGCCTGAGGTGTGAGGGTGGTATGGGCCCTCACAACGCCCCTTTTTTCCCCAGGGCTGGGGTCTGCTGGGTCCCCGGAATGAGCTGTTTGATGCAGCCAAATACCGCGTGCTAGCCGATCGCCTTGGCTCTCCGGCTGACAGCTGGTGGCGCCCAGAACCCACCATGCCACCTACTTCCTGGCGGCAGCTGAATCCTGAGAGCATCCGGCCAGGGGGACCTGGGGGCTTATCCCGCTCCTTGGGCCGGGAGGAAGAGGAGGATGAGGAGGAAGAGCTAGAAGAGGGGACCATTGATGTCACTGAATTTCTGTCTATGGCCCAGCAGGACTCCCACACCCCACTCAGGGATTCGAGGTACAGCCAGGGGCAGGGAATGCAGGGGAAGCTGGCTGCACCTTGACATGGGGTGGGGCGTGTTCCCAGGGAGTCTTCTCTGAGATGGGAGGGCCCCTGCCCCACATCTCAGTCCGCGTCTCTGTTATTCATTGGTATATCTACCTGTTCTTGGGGAAAGCCACTTGTGGCCATGTACTGTATGGCTGGGCTTTTGCGAAACAGCAGCACGGACCCTCTCTCCAGCTCACACTTGGGTCCTTCAGAGGCCCAGTAACTACTCTGCCTGCCCACTGCCCCTACCCTCCTATCTGTTTGGGGGAACTGAGGGAGCGCCAGGTGTGCTTTGTGTCTGTGAGAGGATCACAGGCCAAGTGGAAATGCCCCAGCCTCCTGCAACTATGCAGTATCCTAGCCCCTGGGTCTCAGAGCAGGTGAAATTGGCCCAGGAAGAGAGTGCTTTTTCACCTAAACTTTTGGTCCTCCCAGGGGGGGTTCCTTTGAAATGACAGATGACGACAGTGCTATTAGGGCTCTGACCCAGTTTCCGCTTCCCAAGAACCTTCTGGCCAAGGTGATTCAGATAGCGACATCGTCCTCCACAGCCAAGGTGAGCTGGGTCTCCTATAAGTGTGTGTGAGACTGGGGAGCTGTCTTGGTCAAGTCTGGTTTTCCTCCAGACCAGGTGGGAGGGAGACTACGTACGGGAGGGCCGAAGATGCCCGTTCTCCAAGCCCAGCCTGGGCCAGCTGGGGGAACTCCAGGTCCTTGGAGGGTTGAAGCAGCAGGGACAGATTGGAAGTCAGAACACTGGAGCACAGGGAGGGGGCTGGGGACTGTAGGAGTGGAAGACCTATATCTGTTCAAGGGTTGCGGGCAGGAAAGGAGGGTTTGGGGAGGGGGTGGCTGACTTGCTGAGGTTTTCATCTTTGTTGTCAGGCTGAGGGGCTTTGGTTAAGCAGAGCTTCTCTCCAGGTGCAAGGCCTTTTTGATCCTCCAGGATGTGCTTAGTTTTTAGCTTGTGTTGACAGCTTCAACCTGCAGTTACCATCATACCTGTTTGCTTTGAAAGTGCTGAGAGGACAGTGGACTAGGAGGGCAGGTAGTGGCATTGCCCAGATGCCATTCCCTGCTGTGAAATCATGGTACCACAGGAGAAGCAAGGCCAGGATCTGGGAGCTGCAGCCCCACAGGGCTGGCTTCTGCCTGTTCAGTGGCACTTCTTTTGTGGCTGATGCTTGGTACCTGCTCAGATGGGGGTTAAATCCATCTCTGTGTCCCTTGATATTCTGCGAACTCCTGGATGTTTTCATTCCCTAACTTTCTGTAACCATCTCTCTTGCCCTTTGTGTAGAACCTCATGCAGTTCCATACTGTGGGCACCAAGACCAAGCTGTCCACCCTCACCCTACTCTGGCCCTGTCCCATGACCTTTGTCGCCAAAGGGCGTCGCAAAGCAGAGGCAGAGAATAAGGCGGCAGCCCTGGCTTGTAAGAAACTGAAGGTGAGTGCAAGGTCCCTGGTGTGATGCATGAGATGTCTTGGAGCTCCCTGCTACCCTTGGCAAATGGTCCACTTTTCCAGGAAATGAAATCTACCACTGCCAGGCTTTTGGCCTGGGCACATTAAGTATCTGGTGTCCCAGCCTTGCTCTCAGGCTGTGGGGTGCTGTTTCCAGGGCTTCTCCACAGTCCCTGTGGAGGTGCTTTGCCCGTGAGCTCAGCCGTTTCAGCACTGTTGGCTGGAACCTGGGTGAAGCCAGGAGGAGACATGCTTACCATTCTGAATGGTATGGAGCTGGAGAAATGATGTCTTTGTTGAGGGACAGACTTGGTATCTAGAAAGATCTTGATAACTTGGGCTTTGTGGCCAAAACAAACCACGCGACGTTCATCTAGGATGAATATTGAAGGGATCAACATCCAGGTGAAGGCAGTGGGGCTTACAGCTAGCAATCACTTTGAAGCGGCTTTGGAGGTCAGCTGATAGCCCAGTTGTGGGAGTTACCTGAACCCGTGGGGGTCTGGTTTGCAGAATAAGAGAGGAAGGAGGCCCTGTTTTACTCTGAATGGTCGGATATACCTTTGGTGTACATTTGGCTCTGGGAACTGAATTTTAGATAGAGCTGATAGTGAGGGGTACCAAGATCCTGGAGAACTGAAGAGGGATGGGTTCAGGTAAGTGGTGAGAGGGAATGGATGTGTCATTACCTGTGGCTCAAGAGGACAGAACTAGGGCTAACTGGGAGAACTTCGAGGAAGTCTAAATTTTAATTTGATAGACAAAAACAGTGATGAACTTGAGAACTCTTGTTTTAGGAGGGTATTTCCACTGTCCTGGGAGTATTTAATTCAAATTTGTGAAAACTAACGTTGGAATAAGATTGCACCTGTCACCACTGTTCAGTCTGCTAATGTCCACATTTGTCCCCCAAAAAATCACTTTTCGTTGACTGGTTTTATTAAGCAACCATTACAGATTGAAACTGAAAAATAAATGCATTGACAAAAAACAAAAACAAACAGACAAAAAAGTGATGAGAAGACGACCCTCAGCATGTTAGAGGCCTGTCTCAGGAAGGAGCAAGCTTCTAGGTGGCAGCAGTGTTCTGAGAGCAGCTGACTGCCCACGGTCAGAGAGGCTGTAGGTAAATTCTCACAGTCCTGGGAAAGGACAGAGGGCTCCCCTGCAGCAAGGTGGCCCTGTTGGCACCTCTTCTGTTCTGGCACGAGGAGGCTGGGGAAGGGGATTGGTCCCTGTGCAGGTAGACTTCTTAAAGGAGGGAGTGTTTGCTCTGGGTTTTGGAGGGTGTGCGGAATCCGGACATGAAAGACTATAGGGGAAAATGACTGGTTTTCCACATTTGCCCAATGTGTTGGAATGCTTTGTCTTATTTCTGGTGGGTGGCTTTGGGCATATAGGGAAATAAAACAGAGAGTTTCCCTTCCAGTGGTTTATTTTATCAAGGTGCATAAGTATGTATTTCCGGGAACTTCCGTGTACGTTTGTACGGTGGACTGGGTGTCATGCAGAGACAGGTGGAGGTGTGGCAGCTGGACGTGAAATGTGGCAGGGGTGGGCGGGCAGCGAAGGCACAGGAGCCTGCGACTGGGTTCCGGGGTGGCTCAGGGCCTGGCCCGCCTGTCTCAGGTGGGGATTCACGGAGGTGAGCCTGGGCTGCTGTGGGGACTCTGGCTGCTCGGGGAGAGGATTCTCTGCGGCGCCCGTCTGTGCGGGTGGGGGCTGTAACACTCAGACACGCCAGGTCTGGTTTTGCTTGAATCATTTTTAACATTTTTTTTTTTTGGTGGAGACCTAACATTTTCCTGGTTCCTAATTTCTCCCTCCTGCACCATATTGGCCCAAACCCAAAAATGTCTTAGAAAAGAGGTTGCTCTGCACGACTTCTCTAAAGCTCCTGAGCAGGTCTGGGCCAGTTATGGGGAGACAGGCATAGACCAGCCTCCCGTGTTCCCTCTGCAGAGCCTGGGCCTGGTGGACCGGAACAACGAGCCGCTCACCCACGCCATGTATAACCTGGCCTCCTTGCGCGAGCTGGGTGAGACCCAGCGCCGGCCGTGTACCATCCAGGTGCCTGAACCCATCCTCCGCAAGATAGAGACCTTCCTAAACCACGTAAGAGAATCCCCACATTCCTCTTCACCTGCCCGCCTTCATCTACCCAGACCAAAAGCTTTCACCTGCAGCAGGCGGTAGTGACTCCCCGCTTTCCCCACTGGGGATGGAGCCTGGGCACACTTTTGCCCTGAGCAGTCCTGTCTTGCCCACGAGGGTCCCAGGGCAGTTGAGGACTGAGTCCTGCCCGGCGGGTGGGCCATAGCTTCTGGCCAAGGTGAATTGTGTGGAGGGGCTGGCTGGCTGTGGGTAAATGAGAAGAAGTTATTTCTCTTCACCATTTTGTTTGCCTCTCTCGTCCTCCAGTACCCCATGGACAGTTCATGGATCTCCCCAGAGCTCCGGCTGCAGAGTGATGACATCTTGCCCTTGGGCAAGGACTCGGGGCCGCTGGGTGACCCTATCACAGGCAAGCCCTACATGCCCCTGTCAGAAACAGAGGAGCTGCGTCTGAGCCAGAGCCTGCTGGAGCTGTGGCGGCGGCGAGGGCCGGTCTGGCAGGAGGCCCCCCAGCTCCCTGTGGACCCTCATCGGGACACCATCCTCAGTGCCATCGAGCAGCACCCGGTGGTGGTCATCGCCGGGGACACGGGCTGTGGGAAGACCACGCGCATCCCCCAGCTGCTGCTGGAGCGCTACGTGACCGAGGGCCGAGGTGCTCGCTGCAACGTGATCATCACTCAGCCGCGCCGCATCTCGGCTGTGTCCGTGGCACAGCGGGTCAGCCACGAACTGGGCCCCTCCCTGCGCCGGAACGTGGGCTTCCAGGTGCGGTTGGAAAGCAAGCCTCCAGCCCGAGGTGGGGCTCTGCTGTTCTGTACCGTGGGCATCCTGCTACGGAAGCTGCAGAGCAACCCCAGCCTGGAGGGCGTGAGCCATGTAATCGTGGACGAGGTGCACGAGCGGGACGTGAACACGGACTTCCTGCTGATTCTGCTCAAGGGCCTGCAGCGGCTCAACCCGGCCCTGCGGCTGGTGCTCATGAGTGCCACAGGTGATAACGAGCGCTTCTCCCGCTACTTTGGTGGCTGCCCTGTCATCAAGGTGCCCGGCTTCATGTACCCTGTCAAGGAGCACTACCTGGAGGATATCCTGGCCAAGCTGGGCAAGCACCAGTACCCACACCGGCATCGGCACCACGAGGTGAGGGGATACGCCCGCCCCGTCCTGCCCACGGCTCCTGGCCTTTTCTCCATGGATTCCCCTTCTCCTTCCCAAGCCTTGGTTTCCTTGCTAGAAATGGGAATGATCAGGCCTTCTTGACAAGGGTGTGGTGAGGGTTGGAGGTGATGTGTCACGTGCCTTGACCTCACCGAGTCGCGGTGGCCGTGTCCTGTGCACGACCCCTGGCCCCGGGGCTGTGACTGGCCTCTCTTCCCCCACCCCAGTCTGAGGATGAATGCGCTCTCGATTTGGACCTCGTGACTGATCTGGTTCTGCACATTGATGCCCGCGGGGAACCAGGTGGGTGCTTTTTTCTCTGCCCCGTGCCCACCCTGCTCTCCCATCTGCCGGGAGCCACTAGCTCATGCCTGCAGGGCCCTTTACAGGTGGGATCCTCTGCTTCCTGCCTGGGTGGCAGGAGATCAAAGGAGTGCAGCAACGCCTCCAGGAGGCCCTGGGCATGCATGAGAGCAAGTACCTCATCCTGCCAGGTGAGAGCATGTGTGCAAGGATGGTGGCCCCTAACACCAGGCTTGCCCTCTGTCCTGGGGAGTGACTCACCTGGGGCTCAGGGCCTTGGGTTTCTTAATAGGCTGCACTACTTTTTTGCTGGCTTTGTGACCTCTACTGGGCATATTACTGATCTGGACTTCAGTTTCATCAAAATAGGGTCAAAATCCCTGCCTGCCCTCATATGGGGAGGTTTTGGCTGGAGCAGTGCCCGTGACCAGTGTGTTCTTGCTGCCCACCAGTGCACTCCAACATCCCCATGATGGACCAGAAGGCCATATTCCAGCAGCCTCCCGTTGGCGTGCGCAAGATTGTCTTGGCCACCAACATTGCTGAGACCTCCATCACAATCAATGACATTGTGCACGTGGTGGACAGCGGTCTGCACAAGGAGGAACGCTACGACCTGAAGACCAAGGTGGCACCCATCTCCTGGCCCTGCCCCAGCCCAGATCTACCCTGGGCCTGTGTGTCTGGAGAAGGCCACACCTGTGGGATCTCCCTGTCCCTGCTGTGGGGGGCAGTTGAGGAGCTGAGTGAGGTGAAGGCCAGGCGCAGGGGAGCATGGAGGAAGGCGTGTGGTCTGTGTGGCTGCTCACCTGCCCCCTCCCCCAGGTGTCCTGCCTGGAGACCGTGTGGGTGTCACGAGCCAACGTGATCCAGCGCCGGGGCCGGGCGGGCCGCTGCCAGTCAGGCTTTGCCTACCACCTGTTCCCGCGGAGCCGGCTGGAGAAGATGGCCCCTTTCCAGGTGCCGGAGATCCTGCGCACGCCCCTTGAGAACCTGGTGCTGCAAGCCAAGATCCACATGCCAGAGAAGACGGTGCGGCAGAGGTGGGCGGAGTGGGCCCTGGGAACGTGCAGGTGGGGTGCGGGCTAACAGGCTCTGCCTCGTTCGTGCTGTAGGCAGTGGAGTTTCTCTCCAAGGCCGTGGACAGTCCAAACATCAAGGCGGTGGACGAGGCCGTGATCTTGCTCCAGGAGATCGGTGAGTGGTGCAGGGCTGGGCCGGGCTGCGGAATGGCTGTCAGGGGCGGGACTGACGGCTGAGCTTGCAGGGGTGCTGGACCAGCGGGAGTACCTGACCACTCTGGGGCAGCGCCTGGCCCACATCTCCACTGACCCACGGCTGGCCAAGGCCATAGTGTTGGCTGCCATCTTCCGTTGCCTGCACCCGCTGCTAGTGGTCGTTTCCTGCCTCACCCGGGACCCCTTCAGCAGCAGCCTGCAGAACCGGGCGGAGGTGGACAAGGTCAGACCCAATGCCTTTGCGTGGCCCTCTGTTCTCCCTTCCGGCCCTCTGCTCCCTTCGGTCCCGAGGTGGCTTCCTCTGGTCCCTGCCCTGTGACCCTGGCACCTGCCTCCCCTCCCAGGTGAAGGCACTGTTGAGCCACGACAGTGGCAGCGACCACCTGGCGTTCGTGCGGGCTGTGTCTGGCTGGGAGGAGGTGCTGCGCTGGCAGGACCGCAGCTCTCGTGAGAACTACCTGGAGGAAAACCTGCTCTATGCGCCCAGCCTGCGCTTCATCCACGGTCAGCGGGTCCCGAGCTGCCCTGAGCCCCTCCACCCTTCCCACTCGCACTGAGCCGGTGCACAGTGAGCTGTGAACCAGGGGCCCTAGGTTCACCCTGACTTTGCCTCCCCAGGACTCATCAAGCAGTTCTCAGAGAACATTTATGAGGCTTTCCTGGTGGGGAAGCCCTCGGACTGCACCCTGGCCTCTGCCCAGTGCAACGAGTACAGTGAGGAGGAAGAGCTGGTGAAGGGTGTGCTGATGGCGGGTCTCTACCCCAACCTCATCCAGGTGCTGCCCTGGGGAGGGGGCTCCAGGCCATGACCTCTCCTTCCATCCCAGCTCCTTGCTCAACCCACCCACCTTCTCCTTCATCCTTGCAGGTGAGGCAGGGCAAGGTGACCCGGCAGGGCAAGTTCAAGCCCAACAGTGTCACGTATAGGACCAAATCCGGCAACATCTTGCTGCACAAGTCGACCATTAACAGGTGGGGGACTGTCAGGCTGGGGCAGGGCAGCTCGGGTGGTTCAGCAAGGGGCCTCACTCAGCTCTTTGTTCCCTAGGGAGGCCACACGGCTACGGAGCCGATGGCTGACGTATTTCATGGCTGTTAAGTCCAACGGCAGCGTCTTTGTCCGGGACTCCTCCCAGGTGCACCCACTAGCTGTGCTGCTACTCACCGACGGGGACGTCCACATCCGTGGTGGGTACCTGCACACCTCCTGCCCCACCGCTTCTCCGGCTGCTCTGCCTCCTCAGGGGTCCGGCCTCACTCACCCGGGCTCCCCGCGTCTCTCCCTTCCTCTAGATGATGGGCGCCGGGCCACCATCTCCCTTAGTGACAGCGACCTGCTGCGGCTGGAGGGCGACTCACGCACTGTGCGGCTGCTGCGGGAGCTGCGCCGGGCCCTGGGCCGCATGGTGGAGCGGAGCCTGCGCAGCGAGTTGGCTGCACTGCCGCCCTGCGTGCAGGAGGAGCACGGGCAGCTGCTTGCGCTGCTGGCGGAGCTGCTGCGCGGGCCCTGTGGCAGCTTTGATGTGCGCAAGACAGCTGACGACTAAGCCCCGTCTCCGCTGGGGCCATGTACAGAGTGCAAATGTTTATTTAAAATAAAGTTCTATTTATCCCTTGTGAGCATCGCTATCCGCTGGGGCTCCCCAAACCAAGAGGAAGAGTGAAGACTCAGAAGGGAGGGCCCCAAAGTCTTAGGAGAGCAAGGGGCTTGGAACCCAGCCCTCAGGAGCTTGAACCACTCATGCGGGTTCTTGGCTTGTGCTGCTTGGCCCAGTCTAGTCGTCTTTGTCACAGCCGCGGTGGGAGGCAGTGTCCTTGCGCGTGCAGCAGGGCCCGCAGCCTGGATCCTCTCTGGCTGGCTGTCACTTGCTAACCCAGGCAAATGGGGGAGGGAGAAGTTCCACAAGCAGCCTTAACCTTTGGTCACAGCCACAGATTCACAGACGAGGGGCTGAGGTCAAGACTGCACGCTGCACCCCAGTCCCTCAATGCGAGGGGACAAGCTGGGGGCTGTGGGGGCCTCGGATGCTGAAGACGTAGACAACCAGGACGTATACAGAAGACAGGGCCTGCGTAGTGGGACATACGAGCTTTATTTGTTCTGGAAATCATAACAACAATCACAGATCAACATGGTTAACGGCTGAGCCATAAGCAAATGGGGAAGTACAGAAACGTTCCAGCCCCAACAGCTGCAGAATAGAACACAGCACACAGGGCCTCTGGTCCCACCTGTCAGGGCGGCCTTCTCAGCTTCTCTGGCTTGTGGGACCCTTCAAGGGAGCTGTGCCCAAACCACCTTTCAGAACACTGACCACTCCAGCGCCCCCTAGAGTGCTCTCCGCCGGGGTCACCTCTCCCACCCCTACCTTTGGCCAACGGAGTAAAAGGACCGAGAGCTTGTTGTCCACCCCAGCATCAACACAGGTGCAGGTACCTTTAGGCCCAGCACTGTCACCCCACTGCATCTGGCACCCCACCTCCCACTGCGTTCTCCCAGTTTCATCTCACCCTTTCTTGCAGACAAAACACGGATGCCCTGATGTCCCTGGCGCCGTTGAAGCACTGTGTGGACAGTCTCTGGCCCTGGGAGTGCTTTTTCCACAAGACCCCTGCAATTTCTTGGTATGTGCTTGGGGAGCTGGGGAGATGGTGTCGAACCTCCCTGGAGAAAATGCTACCTCAGAAAGGGAGAGCACCTGCCCAGCCCAGACACCCTCCCTCTACATGGACTTCAAATCTGATCCTAGGTCAACAGCTCCCACCTTCTCAGCGCCAAGGGATGCCAGAGGAGGAGGTGGGGAGTGTGAGGGGCCAAGTCTGCACTGCAGAAAATGCTCTTCCAGAGGAGAAGCCTTGGAGACTCCCAGGCCATTTCACTACAAACTGTTACGTTTTAATCCTTTATTAGAAACCATGCAAACTTTAATACAAAAAGTACAAGTGCAATAAGAATCTTCGTGTCAATACAATTCCCGGGACTTATCATTGCAGCCATCCCAAGACCAGGCCTAACCAGGACACACCCCTTAGGCTGGCCTCTCCTCTCCTCTCTCCCCTCTCCAGTCAGGCCGTAAGGGAGCCTGGATGGCCCATCTCATGTACTTATTTTTAAATTTCCAGACTTGATTCCCCACTATCCACATGAGTTCTGAACACATCAGGCTCCCTGGCAACTGAGGGCTCGAGTGTCCTAGGTTGGAGGCTAGGAGGAATTTGACCTCCATGGCCCTTTCCAGCCCGACCTTGTCTCCCACCAGATCCCAGGGAATGAGACAGACATAGATGCCAAAACCAGCCTCTTGGTTAGAAAAGAAAAGCAGCATACACACAAAATGCCAGAACCACCAGTCCACACTCTGACCAGCCCCTAGCGGTCCCTGCCTGCCCTCTAGCCCACAGCCCCCCACTGCACCTGCCCTGCCCACACCACCTCCGGGGCCGGGGCCCCAAGCTGCCCAAGGCAGGGCAGCCTCCAATGCCTCACCTCCCAGCTGGAGGCTTCAGGATCTCCCTTCCCTGTTTCCTTTAACACCTACCAACGACTTTCATTCAGACATGGCTTCAACCTGCAAAACTACTCCACCGGTTTTCAGGTTATTAAAAAAAAAGATAAAAGTGTGACAGCAGCTAGGTAGGTATGGGAAGCAGCGGGGACAGGCAGCATTGCCCCTGACTAACTTGGGGGAGGGCAGCAAGAGGTGCCTGGTGCCACCTGTGAGGTGGGCACCACTGTGGGGTCAAAGGAAGAGGCAGTGGCTTAGCAGGCTTCAGGGTACGCAGTTAGCACCCAGCCATCACGGGGACGTCCACTTCCACTCTTCCCTCCAGATGGACCAGCGAGGAGGGAGGGTATGTCAGTTTCTCTTGGGTTTGGTCCAAAAAAACCAAACAAAGAGGAGGTTGGACTCCGGTTCCCCCCACCCAGATCCCAGGAGGTCCTGAACTAGCCTCCCCTACCCCACTTTCCACCCAACCTTCTCCGCGGAGCAGCGGCGCAATGGTGAGGACGGGGGAGTCAAGCAGGGAGCCGGGTCTGGGGCCGGGAGTGGAGGGAGCACGGGGGTGGGGCTGCTGCCACCCTGGGCAAGTGAGGCAGGAGGGAGGGAGGGAGGGAGGGGCCTAGAGGGCAGCCCGGGAGAGGGAGCTAGGGGCCCAGGTGCCTGAGCTGGGGCCGCCAGGGAAGTGGAGGGGGGCGGGAGACAATGTCGGCCCCGTGGTCGGTGCGGGCCCTGGCGTTTGCCCGGAACGTCAGCCTGTAGGTCTCAATCTGCAGTGACACAGGAGGAGGGAAGGGAGAGGGTGACGGGGGAGACAAGAAGGGGAACACGGGGGACGGAAGACGAGACCAGAATGTCATCATTAGATGCCTGGAAAATAAAAGGTTGCTTCGTTAAAATTCAGGCCACACTCCGGTAGGAAAACAAAGGAGTTTCAATCTGCAGCCAGTGGCAGGGCCCCTGGCTGGCCCTTAGGCCGAGCCCAGCCACTTACTTGTCTCCTGGATCTGGCTGTCCAAGGTCTGGGCCTCCCTTTGGTCACCACCCCCTGCCAGGGTGGTGTGGCCACTGAGGCCACTGGCTGAAGTGGGGGCGCCAGCTTCAGGCGCTGCCTCAGGGATGGCCAGCTCCTCCCCAGCTGGGGGGCCCGGACACGGAGGGGCCTCGCTGCCACCGCCCTCAGTCTACAAATGAAACAGTGGGGGAGACAGTGCAGGGTCAGTCGGGGAGGGCGTGGGATGGTGATGGTGGTGGGTTTCACACACAGTCCCCACCCCCGCTGTTGCTGCTCCCCATTGGCTCAAGGTACAGTCACCTGGGAGTCTAGACCAGGTGCCCCCCCGCCCCCCCCGCCAGACCAACTCCTGGCCTGGGTGGCAGGGTGCTGGGTAAGAACTCAGGCTCTGGGGCAGTAAAGCAGTGCAGCCTGGCTAGTGACATGCTCTGAGAGCCTCCTCTGGGAGACGAAAGGCTTCGTGAAGCCTCTGACATGAGAGGTGAAAGGTGCCTGGCTTCTCAACAAGGCTGATGCCAGATCACAACACTTATGACAGCAGATTGTTAGCAAAAAAGCTAAGGAATCATCTCAAGTTGTGGGTCTGGAGCCACTAGGGCGAGGGAGCTCCGGGAGCTTGAACCAGTTCCTGAGGGGTGCAGGCCGCCACCTCAGACCTAAGGGATCCCAGGGCACTCCCTGCACATGCGAGTGTTCGGAGAGGCTTTCTCGGCCATTCCTGGGGCAGCGCTGCCCGTGTATCCATCATTCATGCGCCCCTGACAGAGGCCTCCTCTGTGCTGGGCATCTTTCTGGGGCCTGGAGACACAGGAGGGAAGAAGGTGTCCAAGGAGGTGTGAGGGAGACTGGGGGGGCCTGGCGAGGAAGGCCTTGTGGTGGCCGTGGACACCCAGTGTGAGTCCAGAGCACAAGAGGGAGGGCTGCTGGGAGGCACTGGCGAGCTGGCACACCTGTGCTGGGAACGCCCAAAGGCGACAACAGGAAAAATCAGAGCAGTGAAAGAAGCGGGCCTCTGTGTTAGAAAAATAGTTCCAGAAGTGATAAGAAAGGGAGGTGATGTGAGTAAAGAAAAGACTTGCGGTCAGAAAGGCCCAGGCGTGAGCCCTGGTCTGCGTGCACCCGTCGTGTGGCCGGGGACAAGTGACTACACCCAAGTTAGTGCCCCGGGGGTGCTGACCAGAGAACAGCCCCTCACAAGGTGTGGAGCATGTCCTGAGAGGCTGCGACAGAGGGAGCTAGTCCGGGCTTGAACGGAGCACTGAGGTGGGTGGGACAAAGTGTGGGCTGGGATGGAGCCGCGCTGCGCGGTCAGATGCAGGGGAAGGCCCGGAGCACTGCTCATGTCCCCTCTCCCTCGCCCACCCCTCCCTGAGCAGCTGCAGCCACCCTCAGGCTTGGAAGCCGGCAAGGCGCTGCCCCCACGGCCCTGCTACCCGATGACACGGAACAAAGGACAGACAGCATCTTGGCAGACAAAAGATCTCACAGTACTGTGGAAGGAGCGCAGAGGGAAGAGAGGGAGGGAAGGGAGGAGAGGCCCAACCAGGATGGGAAGCCTGCCGCCTGAGTGCTCTCCAGAGCCCGGCCCGCGCAGGCCTCCAGAGGGGTGGATGCCAGGCCTGCTGTCACGGGCAGTAAAAATGTGCCATTCCGCTCCCAGGCCCAGAACAGAGCCTGACACAGAGCAGGTACCGAACACTCCCGTCTCAGGAGGTGCTGCGAGAACGGTACCACACAGACCCCGGCCTTGTGGGGACCTGCACTCCAGCCCTGTCCCTCTGAACATGGCTGAGATGGGCTCAGAAAGGCAGGCCACGGCTCTCAGGAGAACGTTCCATCTCCAGCTGGACAGGTGAGAGGTGACCGGGCTGGGGCCTCTTCACCTCTCCTGCCTCGCTCAGGACTGATGACAGACGATGGAAACAGCAATGGTGTGGGTGAAACATGACCCCTGAAGAGACTGAGGGGCGGTGACAGGTGCCCACCTGCTGGGACCCAGACTCCAGCCGCACAACCCCACCCCCCAGCTGTGTCCCCGCCAGGACCCACTCACTACCTTCACGGCACCTCCTGCAGGCAGGTGGCCCACGTTATCAAGAGATCCCACCTTCGCCTGGGCCTTCTCCTTGAAGTTCAGCTTTTGACTTTCGATCTTGACATCTCCTCCACCTGGAACCAAACAGAAATGGGTCACTGTGGGTGGCAGAGAAATACCCCTACAGGCAAAGCCAGGAGGCTGGCCAAGGACTGGGATGTGCCCAGTATAGAAATGGGGAAAAAGTGACCTGCTCTGAGGACAAAGGAAGAGGCACAGTGAACACATGCTTTCAGCCTCATAAACACCCTGTTGGTCAGGGTCAAGATCCTGGAATCCTGGTTTTCCAGCTGCCACCACTGATACTGGAGGAGAGGAGTGACTTGCTCAAAGTCACCAGCGAGCCAGTGAGTCACAGGATGGAGTATGGTCTAGGTGAGCAGTTTAACTGAATCTCACTGTCATGAAAAGAAGGGAAGGCAAGAGGCGGGAGCAGAGGGGAGGCAGTCTGTACACAGGCAACGTTCACAGCTCAGCCAGAGTGAGGCCATGGGATCAAGGGCCAGAGCACTGTCACTGGCCACCCGGCCCCTCAGCTTGGCTTTCCCTTGAGCCCTTCTTCATTCTCCCATCTCCTCCTGGCTCATATCACCAACCTCAACACCTAGCTGCCTGCCAAATTCTCCAGGTATCCTACCCACTGGATTTCTGGCCCCTTGCAAAAACTGGACCTCAAGTCACTCAGTGTCACTAGGGAAGGAGGTATCTCACAGGACTGGATTTTCCAGATAGAAGGAAAAATGAAGGTTAGTTAAGGGGCAAAGTGTTTTGATCCTTTGACACAGAACACCTTCTAAAATGGATGACAGTTTTTGCTGAGAGGGAAGGGAGTTTTCTTTGCCTTCCCCTTAACTGGCCCGTGGCGTGGCGACTGATCTCTGAGACACCAGACCTGTCAGCCAGTGTGCCTGCCACTACAGATACGGCACTACCCCAAATCTGCTGCCGACCCAGGGTCCAGGACACACGAGGCTCTTAGGGTACAGCCGAGCCAAGAACGCAGGCCCTGCTCAGACAACATTGCCAGTGGCTCAGAGGCCTCCACGGGGGCGCCAGGCCACCTGTGCTGCTGGCAGGAGAGTCTGCATTGCTGTAGTGGCAAGATCCACATGGGCAGGCCGAGGCGGCATTATTGAATGGCTCCCTATCTCCTGCTGGAGCTGCTGGTGGATGCTTCACTGCTCGAGAATACCCTTTGCTCCTGAGTCTGACAGGCAAGACCCGACCACCACTCTCCAGAGCTCCTTCAGCACCAGCTCCTGAACGCTTGCCTGGGAGGCTGAGAAGGGTTCTTAGCCCCTAGCGTACCTTTCCCCTAGGCCTAGGTCAACAGTGCCATGCACACAGCAGGTCCTCAAGACGCTGCTGGTGCAAATGGCAAACCTTCCACACTGTTCCTCCTCCAACTAAAAGGTTAGTGCCCAGAATCCCCCCTCCCTGACAGGGACTGAGGACTACGTTGTTTCTACTGCTGTGCCCTGGGTGTGTGGCTCCAGGAATCTTCATGGAAGGACAGAGACATAGGGGTGAAACCTGGGACAAGGGAGGCACCACTCACCAGGCTTGTGCTTAATGTTAGCCTTGGACCCACACTTGGAGGAGACCTTAGAGATGTCCACCTTCTTGTTCTGAATCTGAACCTGAGGAGAAAAACACACAAAAAAGTGACTGCCTCAGTGAGAGAAGGTGTACTGCCAGGTCCAAACCCATGCTCTCTTTATAGTCTCCAAACCCGAGGTCAGAGGCCGCCTTCTCCAAAGGCTTCCCTGGCTCTAACCTCACTCCATCCCTTCTTCATACCATCTCTTGAAGGGACCTCAGCACCAGCTCTACACTAATCGCTTCAGGTGCTCAATCATCACCTACAGCGTACCTACTACCATCAAAACAGCAGCCTCTACTCTGGCTCATCTTTCCAACAAGGCTGCAGTTCTCCCTAAACAGGAGCCTGGGGAAATGCACTTTTCCCAGCCACAGATCTGGCAGCTGCTAAAGCAAGCCACCACGTGTCCTCGGCAGCAGTGACAGGCTCATCTTGCGCCATCCCTGAGATGACCTGTGAGGAGTCAACAGAGGTCACTCGCCACGGCTGGGCTCTCGCCAGGGTGTGGAGTCCACACATCTGTTGACAGTGTGCCACAGCTGAACCTAGTCCTCAAAAAAAGAATAGTTGATAAGGGGAAGTTTCGCTTTATAGATGTATTCCAGCCAATAAATGAAGAAAGGACAGGATAATTAGAGTCTCACCACAGTGCACCTTCACTGAACTCATGGTTTTGGGCATCAACAGCCGCCAGCATCACGAGGAGTGAGACGACGAGAAGAGTAAGACATGTTTCCTGATAGAAACACCACCACTGCCTATGAACGTCTTGCAAAAATGTGGGGAAAAATATCAAGTCTGAATCAATCTAAAGAAAACTGTGGGTGCCCATCATCGGATGAATGGATAAAGATGTGGCACAGATATACAATGGAATATTACTCAGCCATAAAAGGAACGAAATTGAGCTATTTGTAATGAGGTGGATAGACCTAGAGTCTGTCATACAGAGTGAAGTAAGTCAGAAAGAGAAAGTCAAATACCGTATGCTAACACATATATATGGAATTTAAGAAAAAAAAATGTCATGAAGAACCTTGGGGTAAGACAGGAATAAAGACACAGACTTACTAGAGAATGGACTTGAGGATATGGGGAGGGGGAAGGGTGAGCTGTGACAAAGCGAGAAAGAGGCATGGACATATATACACTACCAAACGTAAGGTAGATAGCTAGTGGGAAGCAGCCACATAGCACAGGGAGATCAGCTCGGTGCTTTGTGACCGCCCGGAGGGGTGGGATAGGGAGGGTGGGAGGGAGGGAGACGCAAGAGGGAAGAGATAGGGGAACGTATGTATATGTATAACTGATTCACTTTGTTATAAAGCAGAAACTAACACACCATTGTAAAGCAATTATACCCCAATGAAGATGTTAAAAAAAACAATAAATAAATAAAAAGAAAACTGTGGGACTAATGAATACGTTAAGTGAAACCATGGGGACATCCTCAGCAGAATCCAAATTCTAGGACAAACCACTCAGTTTACTCTGAAAAATATTACCGTGAAAAAAGAAAAAATGAACAGGGAACTTGTAGAGTAAGAGAAACCTAAGATTATAAGATGCAAATCAACCAATCACAACTTATGGACCTTACTTGTTTCCTGATTAAGCAAACCTGTTTAACATGCTATGGGATTTTATATACATATGTATATTAGAGTTCTTATCTTTTAAAGTTACATATTGGAATATTTGCAGATAAAAGATATAACTGAAACTGGCTTCAAAATAACTGGGGTGGGCATTTATAGATAAGACTGGCCACAAAGATTAATAAATGAAGCTGGGTAAAAAAGTACATCCAATTCACGTTACCATTTTCTCTACTTTTGTATATGTTTGAAAATTTCTATAATTAAAAGTTTTAGGGACTTCCCTGGTGGCGCAGTGGTTAAGAATCCGCCTGTCAATGCAGGGGACACGGGTTCGAGCCCTGGGCCAGAAGATCCCACATGCCGTGGAGCAACTAAGCCCGTTGCGCCACAACTACTGAGCCTGAGCTCTAGAGCCCACGAGCCACAACTACTAAAGCCTGCGTGGCCTAGAGCCTGCGCACCACAACGAAGAGTAGCCCCCGCTCGCCACAACTAGAGAAGGCCCATGTGCAGCAACGAAGACCCAAGTCAGCCAAAAATAAAGTAAATAAATAAATTTATATATATAAAGTTTTAAAAAGCTTAATTGCATCTCACTAAGTTAACAAAGCCTCTGAGACAAGCTCTGCCTTCCCAGGCTGGTACATAGAAGAGCCACAATCCGCTTCCAAAAGATACCCCCAACCTGCTCCCCTAGCCCCCGGCCTCCACTGACGGCTTTGGCTTTAGGGAGCCACGTGCTGCTGCTCTGGCCTAGGATGTGTGTTTCTCGTGCTAGCCCCAAAGTCGCCCGCAGTGACGCCTGGCAGCCAGCACCAGCCTGTTCACCACCACCCCGGCATTCTCGCACCTCGCTCAAGCCGTGTGCTCACGTGATCTGCCCCTGGCCTGCAGGCCGCTGCAGGTGTCAATACTGCTACTGAAGTGACACTGCCAACAGGTCTCAGAACCCATTAACATACACACCCCTCCTTGCAAGGGTGAAATGGAATTAAAACTGCTGCAACATTTAAACTGGGATCAGCCACAGAAGTAGCTGCTATGTTCTCACCCGATGGCCTCTCAGTTCTCAACAAGAGGCATGTTTATGTGTACATGGGGACATGTGGGGAGTACTGACCAGGATCCTGTTCCAAGCCACGAATCCCTGTGGTAACCCCAGAATTTCTCTCTGGGGTAAGGAGGGCCCTGTGGGGGAATGGGGTTAGACGCGTACGGCTGGTGGCCACCCTTCTTATACACAGGTATATTTATGGTGGCTTTATGGAGGGGCTGATGGAAGGCAGGACAGCGCCATAGTCCAGGCTGTTTACCCTCATCTTCCCACTGGAAACACTGTCACAGGCATTTTCCTAATGCTCTGCTGTTTAAGGAAACCTCCTAAAATGAAAACTCTTTTAAAAAGTACATTCCCTCACCAAAAAAATCTTGTTTGAAATCATGTGTAGGCAGTGTGGGAAGACCATACTAGGTGACAGATGAACGAGGACTATTTTCAGAGCTCTGACATACACCACACAACATATATAAATGCATTTCTGTGTCACACACACACACACACCCACACACCCACACACACATGCACGCAACCCAATTCCCTCAGAATCCCTGTTCACCTTCCGTTTGCATCTAGGCCAAAGCCTGAGAGGAAAAGCTAGGGCCAGTGCCTACCTGCGCCCTTCACGGGTTGGATCTTTCTCACCTTAACCACACACTGCCTTTAAAAGCTTCCCCCACCTCTGCCTTCCCACACTGGGATGGCTGATCTCTGGCCAACTTCCAAGTTGGCCAAGAACCAGCCACCCGAGTGCCAAGGATGCAGTTTCTGCCCACGCCAGGAAGAGCCAGTGGTGGGGAGATGACCAGGAAGGATGTGCAGTAGGGGAGTTGTGCGGGGGGAAGAAAGAGGTGTTCTATGTTTGCACCCTCACAGCAGAACTGCAGGGTTGGGCCCTCTGTAAGCCATGGGCAGGACGACATGACCACCAAGGGGGCAGGCGGACAGAGCCTAAAAATGAAGAGGGTAAGCAGAGCAGGACTTAATCCAGGTCAGGAAAGAGAGGAGAAGGAACTGAATGAACCCAAGGGAGATCAGGACAGGGCAGCTCTCTCCCTCTTGCGGTGGGAGAGAAGCTAGGGGAGAGGCGGTGAGGGCAGGGCTCTGTCACAGGGACGTGGAAAATGCAAGTGTGCTCTCCACATACCAGATGACAATGGTGATCTACACCATCTCTCCCTAGACCAAGACCTCCCTATGAGCCCCAGTCACCTGTGTCCCTAACACAGATCTTAAGGGTGGTACAGAGTAGCAGCATGATAAACAGGATGTCTAGATGGGAGAGAGAAAGAGCCAAAAAGAAAAGGAAATAGGAGGAAGGGGTTGGAAAAGGTAAACAGTGGGGGAAGGAGAGCAGAAAGAAAAGAGGGGGAAGGAAGCAGGGAGAGAAGAGGAGAAAGAGCAGAGTCACAGAGATGCAGGGAGGGCACAGGACGGGTGGGAGCACGTGGAACACAAACTCCCTGCTCTACAACAGCAAGGACTCGAGGATGGGCTCTGGAGAAGTCCGGACATCTGTCTCCAGGTCAGGACCACTGCACCCCCAAGAGCGGACTCGAGACAGACCGTGTCCCTCAGAACAGGTCTCTGAACCCCTAAGGCCTCCCACCCACAGGGGCAAAAGATGTCAAGTGGGTGTCACCCAGCTGTCGTTTAGGGCTCACCAGAAACACTCAGTCTGAACACATTTGAGCATCGGGGTCCCCCCGACTCCGCTCGCCCGCCAGGGCGGGGCGGCCCTCTTTCCAGGGTGCCTCAGACACCAGCGGCCCCGAGCGCATACTTACATTACCACCTCCAGGGACATGCTTAATATTGTCCTTGGAACCACACTTGGACTGAATATGGCTGTAGCTCACTTTTTTGGAGACTATCTGGACCTGGAGTGTTAGAGAACAGAAAAAACAACACAAAGGGAGAGGGCTGGTTAGAACCGACACGGGGCAGGCAGTGAGTCCACACGTGACCACGATGAGCTGCAGGGAGTGCTGTTAAAACCCCACCTTCAGCAGAACTGCTGTGGAAAAGCACAGGCCAAGGAACTGGAAGGAGCAGGAAAGGGAGTGAAAACACGAACAAACAACACAAGGACAGAAGATGTCGCCAGAGTGCTACATGGGCATCCTCACTGCTCCTGGGGGCCGGCTGCAGTTCACAGGGTGCAGACAGCAGTGGCCCCAATGCCCACTCAGCCACGGCCCACCCCCCGCCTGCTCTCTCCCCGACGCTCCTCTCTGCAAGGGTCCTGCTCATCCGGACCCGTCCTCACCCAAGGACGGCACTTCCCTTAAATCTGGGGCCTGGAATCGCTGCAGCCAGACCTGCTCTAGGAAGCAAAGGCTGTGTGGAGAAGCCTGGGGCCGCTGGCTCACGGCCCAGATCTGACGCTGATGGGAAGGAAGGGACCCGAGGCCGCTGGACCTGCTATGCAGAACCCTGGGCACCAGGGGGCACAGGCCGAAGCCACACTTCCACACAGAGCCCACTTGTCTCAGGACTCAAGAAAGCACAGTGCAATTGAGGTTTAAGTCTAGTCTTCTTTTTGATTCCAGGGTAAAACCCCTTCCACAATCCTCCAGATGCCCAATCCTGTGCCCTGTTTCATGTGTAAAGAGACTAGGCTCTGGGCAGGGCTGCAGTGAGGCACAATCTGGGGGGGGCACCTGCACAATGTGTTGTATATAAACGGCTCCCCCTGGAATGGAGCAACACAAAGGCTCAGGATCCAAGATCTGGGACAAATAATTCTTTTTGAGCCTTCTCAAGAAGGAATAGTTGCCAGCGTCCTTCCTTCCTTTCCTTAGAGCACTTCACAAATGATGTAGTAGCCCCCAAACTGAAGGGTTCTCCCCAGAGTAGAATCTATCCTGAGAAACTCCAACTGTTCCTTGCCTTCTTTACATACATCAATGATGAACAACTGGTGAGCAAACCACTTTCCTAATGAACCAGAGACCTACAGGACCTCTAGAAGCTCCCAGGAACCATGGTGCAGCCTTCCCCACCTGCCAACCATACAAAGTCCTTGCCCTGGCCACCTACCTGCCACAGATAAGGGCAGAAGGTTCCCGGGGCAAGAGGAGGGCCCTGGCTCCAGGGTGTGGAGACAAGGGGAAAGAACCTAGCATTTCCCCGCTGCATCCAGGTGACGGTGCAATCCCTATGCTGAGTGGGTTTTCGCTGGGAATCAGCATCCTAACTTTCAGTACAGAGGTCCTTGGAGAACCAGGACAAATGAAGCTATCTCCACACCCAGAGGTGTTGAGAGGGGCCTTCAGTTGAACTTGAAGGACAGGGGCTCCAGGGTTCCTATTGCTGGAAGGTTACCAGTGCCACGTCTTACTGAGGAAGAAGCTGGGTACTCTGTGTTTGTGTACATAATGGGTATGTTTCAGATCAAGGTCAGAGTGAAGGTAGTGACTGAAAGTGTTTGGATCCATTTTATCCAGCTAAATAAATATTCCCTAAAGGGCTAGTGGGCTCCTAGCTCTGTTAACTTTCAGGTTAATAGAGAATACTTTCTGATGCCTGAGTCATCAAACACAGAGGAAGGAACACAGGGAGAAGTAGAAACTAGTTAAGGATAAGAAAAAAGTGCAATAGAAGGGAAAGTGACTGAGGCTGGAAGAAACAGTTGACCATCTTTTTACCTTCAAGAGGTAAGAGTCTAAATAAAACTCACTTTCCCAGCAGGCGGTTTCTGTGCACTGCCAATTGGGCCGGCTGCTTTAGTGACTGCGTTAGGTTCAGGCTTTCGAGCTGGAGCAGCTGCCTCTGTTTTTTTCTCTACTTTGGCCTGGATGGAGATAAAGGGAGGGCAAATTTCAAACCAAGAGGACAAGAGCCCAGATACAAAGAAGGGAAGAGGGCTGAAGGGGACTCGCATCCAGGCCAGGCCACCATGCAGAAGCAGGTCACCCTTGCTCCTAGAAAAAAACCACCGATTTGCCAGGGCAGACCAAGCTGGAGGGAGAGGGGCTACAGACCAGACTTGAGACACGAGGAAGAGATCAAGACATCATTCGTGGAGAAGAGGCAAGAAGGAGGCTAAATGAGCGATTCTCTTCTGAGTGTGTACTAGGGTTTTCAAATCACAATGTCCCACCCCCCTGCCCTATGTTCTGATATGCCCCAAGCAAGCTGCCATGGTCACAGGGAGCTATTACTGATGATGGGAAGTGCCACACCCTCAGGTACGTTGGAACAGAAAATACTTTCATCACCAGACTGAGTTACTGAACTCTCCACCAAGACCTCCTGCAACTTTTGCACCATGAAAACGTAAGAAGAGCATGGGCCAGGGTGGGAAACAGGCAGGCCATCACCACCACAGCCCCAGATGCCTGGCTGGGTACGTTAGAGCCATAATCTCTTGTCAAAAGCAACTCTTGGGCCCTTATCCCAGTTTTCCATCAGTGTCTTCCAACAGCACCAGGATTCTACTTCATTTTGGACCCTCTTCAATTTTTTAGCAGCTCTGGATTGAAGCAATTTAAGTATCCTATCCTGAGTGGCGGGTGGGCGGGGGGAGGCGTACGCCGGTGGTGGTGGTTTAAGTGCTAGAGAATGAGGCAGGAGGTGAGAAGGTTGCTGCTCCCGGGACTTTGAACTTGGACTTTTGCCACCACCTTTTCACACATAAAATCCCCGTGGCTGCTAATAGTTAACAAATAATTCTGGGATGGATGCACCCAGAAAGTCCTTAAAGTGAAGCGCTGTGTCCAGCCATGCTTCTCCATCTCAACACTCTATCACGGTCCTTTGTTTAGGAAAGCCAGGGGCTCGCAGCAAGTCACCCTGGCCACAAGAGGACACTAATCCTCGTTCAGACAGACTCTCCACCCAAGACACAGCATAGGGAACAAAGAGGTGGTCCATCTTCTTTCTGCCTATCCTGCTGTTCATAGTGCAGGCGTTAGAAACAGAACAAACCAGGTTCCCGCCCAGTGTCTCTCACCTGTTCAAGGCTCAGAGGCCTCCTCTGTTTGTTTTGTAAAGCAGAACCCTTTTTCCTCCAAAAGTGTAAGCCTAAACCCCAAAATGCAGAACAGGAGAGGAGAAGAGAAAGCTCAGAGCCACCTGCTTGCTGCTGCTGGGAGGCGGAGCCCAGGAGGAAATTCCCTGACGCTGAATCCAACGTCCTGACTGCTCCCTGCATGGTGGGCCCTTTGGGCTGATGCAAGGACATGCCTGGGAACGGTGCTTAGATGTGGCAGAGGAAGAAGCAGGGGCCAGCCTGCTGAGGACTCCAAGCTCCCTGGACTCACCCGGCCTCCTCCAGGCTGGTGCTTGATGTTTTCCGTGGAGCCAACCTTGGAACGGACATTCTTCAGATCAGGGGCAGAAGCATTGGTAGCCACGCGGCCCAGCCTTGGGGCAGAGGAGCTGGGCTTGGCTGCCGTGGGCTTCTTGTCCACGGAAGGAGTCCCAGAGGGCCGGGGAGGGGTGGCTGTGGGCTTGACGCGGCTGGGAGTCACCCCTGCTGGGGGTGCCGCCCCAGGGACGGCGGCGCTTTTCTTCACGGAACTGGTGGAGGTGTTCTTTGGGCGACTCACGTCAGCTGCAAAGGTGGGAGTGAGAGATAACGGGTATGCAGGGAAGAGAGCAAAGGGAGCCTTAAAGCCATGGAAGAGGTGGGGGTTTAAATCTGGGATCCACGAAGCGGGGGATGGGGTCTTACCTGGTGCAGACTTCGTAGCCATCTTCTTGATGTCTGCAGGTTTCCCCTCAGTCTTGACCGCTGCACAAATGTATACTTTTTAACATCACGATTAACAAAATAACCTACTGAATGGCTCATCCAAAACTGAAATTCATGCATTCATTCAACAATTACTGAACTGTTTGAGCCAGGGGCTGTGCTAGTATCTGAGAATAAACTAGTAAATCAGACAGCCGAGTAAAGACCACGCCCTGATGGAGCGTCCAAGGCCAAGCACTGTGTCTTACTCTTTTCTACAGTCTTGACAATGCCTTCCCTTCTACGTGGACTTTCTTTGAATGGCCTATTTCTTATCATGAAAGTCCACGTGCTGTGGAGTTACTAAGAAAGGAATAGTAAATTCTACCTTGGAATTCATGAGAATCCCCTTCACTCAGGATTTTTCTGGATACACATACTTACTAACCTCACATGGAGATCGAGGCTATCACTTTTCAACAGACCTCATTAAGGACTGGTGCACAAGCAGGTCTGCACAGATGTCTGTGATGCCGGCTGCTGCTATGGCTGGAGCAAAAAGCCAAGGCCCCACCCTCCTCCCCACTGGTTCCCATGGGAGGGAAGCGCAGTACTCACCAGCAGGCCTCTTGGGCAGGGGTGTAGAGGGGCTCCTACTGCTTGGCCCAGCTGAGGCAAGAGTGGCAGCTGCTGTGGCTTTTGGAACAGTCTGGGTGCTCTTGGAGCCAGGCCTACCGGCCAGGGCAGAGACCAGCTTGGATGGCGAGGCTGGCTTGGATGGTGAGGCCCGCTTCTCAGGAATCTTTGCCTCTGCAACAGGCTGCTAATAGGAAAGTGGGAATAAGAGCTGCAGGTCAGCAATAGGCCGAGGAAGTCACGCCAAAGGATGGTTCCATATAAGCTTATGCCAGAAATCAGGGGTACTGTGGGTTTGGCACCACTGATAGGAAATATATGTGGCTATATGATCAAAGTCCTCCACACAACATGAGAAATGGCTATGTAGGGTGCCGTGTGATCGGGAATCAGGAAACAGGGAGTCAAACCACCTGAATCCAACCTGAACCAGTGAGAGTGAACAGCCCTGAAAATATACCACACCACAAAGTACATCTGCCTCAGGATCCCCTGCATTAAATACTTATGTATTTAAGGTATTAATATTTGACCAGAGATCAAACAAATACATAAAACAAAAAATTTAAAATGTTCAGTCAAATTCAGCCATTCTTTTGGCTAAGATGCACCCAGTGAATTCTGAACAGGATGGAGCTGCAGCTGGAAACTGCGTTGACCAAATCAGTCAGGTCTAAGCTGTAGCCCCAGGCAGGACCCCAACTCACAGTGTGATCTTGGGCAAATCACTGAGCCTCTCTGGGCTTTATTTCCTCATCTGGACAAAGGAGGCTGGAACAAAGGATCGCTACGGACCAGCTTTGATAATAAGTGATGTTAGGGATGGGAGGATGAGGATTCTGTAAGAGCACAGGGACAGTAAGAAGGGGCAGTGGAGGGTGCAGGCCTGACCAACAGAGGGAATGAGGAGGCCGATGCCACAGTTCTGACTGAAAGCAAAAGGGAAAAGCCTCTCAAGTGCAGACACAGGCCATCTGGGTCACTCTAGCTCCTCTTCCATGGAGGCTGGGCATGTAGTCACTATCAAGGAAGGGAAGGAATCAATACAGCCTGGTTTCTACAGGAATAGGCAATGAACAGACTGTTTTGATAAGCAAATATACCATGTTACTCAAGAGAGTAAGCCAAACCACAGACAAAGGGGATCCAGCTCTTATACTCCAAGAGAAATGGCCACACAGAGGGTAGTATGTTGGTGGAGACAAGCAGGATATTGCTTAACTGGAAAATCAGCTAAGGAGGTTCTCAGAAATTAAGGGCTGGCAGCCATTTAAATAAACTCTAACCCTGCAAATGCAGGGTAACGACCATTCCTACAAACGAAGGGCCCAAGCATGGTGTTAAAGAACCCTAAGGTTGGAATCAGGGGAAGTGGTCCAGCTACCAGCTCTGTCTCGAGCGTGTCGTGGGATTCCGTGCAGAGGGACTCCTGCTCTGTTTACTCTAAAATGTAAAGACTAAACCAGATGCTCTCTGGGGTCTCCTTCAAATTTTCAATACTATGAGTCAGAATAATCGGGTGGGGTCTTATATTTTGCTAGTAAGAGTAATAATAATAAAATAAGTTAGAAAAAAGTTGCTTGAGATAGAAATCTCTAAAGGATGTGATGTTCTTTAGACGTCAGGCTTTTGGCCTCAGCAGGCTGCAGAACCAGCCTGCTCTCAGAGTTGGAGTCACTCTCCTGTTTTCTCAACTATATTTTCTCCTCTGCCAGAATCACAGATCTTATTTTTTCTGAATAGTTTTTTCCCCTTTGTTTCCTCCTATAAATCTTTCTACCAAATAAGGAAAAAAACAAATTTCAGTAGGCTTTAGTTTTTATTCATCTCTCAAAATGTTTCCATCTGTTTCTTATCTAAAAGATAAATAACAGTCATCATTATGAGGCACATCACCTCTTCAGGTCAGCAGCATCTCAAAATGCTGTCTAAAAGCTGCATGGCAAAAAGACAGGAAACAAGAGTGTTGATAGAAGCCCTGAGCACCAGTGTTGGAGTTAGACCCAAGTTCAAATACAGGCTCTGCCGCTTATTAGCACTGGACTACAGAAAGGTTACTTAACTGAGCTCTGAAATGAGGATACTAAAATCCACATTATGGGTTGTTGAGAGAGAGAATTAAAAGAGTTAATGTCTATAAAGAAATCACTACAGTATGCTTCATTTTTGTTATTATTACAGAGTGAACTTCACTAGAGAGTACCCCCTCCTTCCCATGGCCTCCTCTGTCTCCCCCAGGATTTGCTGCTAAGAAAGTGTCAGGGAGGAGCTGCTGCCACGGCTCCAGCCACCTTCCCTCTGCCCCCTTATTCAAATAAATTGTTTTCTAAACATCAAGAAAAGCAGTGTCAACTGGGTAAATGAGGATCAGAAAGCTTTACGAGATTTTATAATTCCTAGTCTATACT
The DNA here is from genome assembly GCF_003676395.1 of Aethalodelphis obliquidens. Taxonomy (NCBI): domain Eukaryota; kingdom Metazoa; phylum Chordata; class Mammalia; order Artiodactyla; family Delphinidae; genus Aethalodelphis; species Aethalodelphis obliquidens. Next base: position 2,501,180 of record NW_020838055.1, read on the forward strand.
AGGATTTCTCTGTTTCTTGGCCAGGGTTGTCAACCTAGCTGACAATTCCTAGGTTCCACCAGTTTTCTTTACAAGATTAAATGAAAACACTGACATTTTAACATGGTAAACTATTCCTCATCATGATTTTAAAGAGTAATATCGGGGCTTCCCTGGTGGCGCAGTGGTTGAGGGTCCGCCTGCCGATGCAGGGGACATGAGTTCGTGCCCCGGTCCAGGAGGATCCCACATGCCGTGGCACGGCTGGGCCCGTGAGCCATGGCTGCTGAGCCTGTGCGTCCGGAGCCTGTGCTTCGCAGCGGGAGAGGCCGCAGCGGTGAGAGGCCCGCGTACCACAAAAAAAAAAAAAAGTAATATCAGGCTGACCTAAAGGCCCTTTTCAAAGAAAAGAAGATATTAGAAAAGGCAGTCACAGATTCCACCCACCCTCTCCTCCAAGAACAATCCTGTGAAGCTACTGCTGTTCCAAACTGACCCATTTCTAAGCAGTAATGTGTGGGTGACCCGGAAAACTGAAAAACTGCAGAAGGAGCCCAGTGAGAGGTAGCCTAATGCCAAAAGCAAAGTTAAGTTACCACCTGATGCTGGAATCTGCTGGAACATAAGCTGGAAGAGCTAATCACTAATCAACTAATGGAGGAAATTCACTTCTGCGGGATGATTAAGCAGAAAGACAAATAATTGAATTTGACTGGGAATTTGATGGCGGAATTACACCAAAAATGAGTATATGATTGGCATGTGGAGTGGGGAAACTGGTTAACCAGTAATGTAAACAGACAAAGAGTGAGGAGGAGCTGGGAGAAAGGAGGAGCCAGAGCAGAGGCAAGAGTGCCTCCAGCCAGGGCAGAAAAGGCACAAAGGAAAACAGGCCACTGAATTTCATGGCTGCGTCAAAGTGATTTGCGTTACCCTTCCCCCTTTGCCCTCTCCTTTCCCCTAGTCCACCAGCCTGCTTCCATGTCTGGAAGCAACAGAGTCTGACTACCTGACCCTCGGAGGGGAAAACTTTTCCCTGGCACGGTGCTCAGGTGACTACTTACCTTGGGCTTCCCGTCTTTTGAAGGTAAGGTGGAAGGCCTGGCAGTGGCAGCAGCTGGGCGTTTGGGTGGGGCAGCCGGTGCTGAGCCTGAAGCAAGGCTCATGGGTTTTTTATTCGACCCACCAAAGGTGGTGGGAGCTGGCTGCTTAGGGAGAGAAGTGGGCTGTGTTTTGGCTTTCGATGTTGAAGTCTTTGCAGGTTGAGTGGTGGCCAAAGGCTTTAAGTTGATTTGTTGTTTTTTTTTAAAGGCCAACATCAAACACACAGACAAGAATAAAAACAAATTTAAAAAAAAAGTATAAACTGCACAATTCAAAGTAAAATTATAAGCAATGAGGATAGATGCAACTGAAAATTAGCACTCCTTTCTTCTGAGCTCAGTAAATAGTGGAAAGACACCAGGATGCAGATAAAGAAAACTGGGAATTGTTTCTTAATGACAGTGTCACAAATTCCAGCAGTTTGGCACCTGAAGATTTAAATTCAGTCGTAACTTTAAACAATTAACTAACTTTTGAAGCCTGCAATAATTCTGTGAAGAAAGTCACCAGCAGGTGATTAGGCTATTTATTATCTGCACCTCTATGAGGCAATATCAACGTCCTGTTTTAAACCCACACTAAAATGTGGCATTTGTACCTCGCAATAAGTACCAATAGATGTCTGGAGCTATGATCCACCTTAACAATCTGTGCTCCTTTTTCATTAACAGAGACTTCAGAATGGATTTCTGAATAATTCTGTAATTCCCTTTATTATTGTTGTTAAGGGAAGCAGAAACAACATCTACAGAACAGATATTCAAGATAATACGGTCAAAAGCAAAAGATTTAAAGGTTTGAGTTAGGCCACCATGGTAAAATGGGAATATAAAATATTTTCTAAGCATGTCCAAACTTGAGGAAGGACTCATAATAGCTCAGAAAAAAGAAATTTCATTTGCATGATTCAAGCAATAATAAGCAGAAGATAGTTTTTAAAAATTACAGCAGAAGACAACCCACCATTCTGGTACCTACCTTTGTTTTCTTCTCTGGGCTTGGTGGGAGCTCCTTGTTTGGAGGGGTGGTGATGTCATTTCCGGTCACACTCCCAGTAAGCCGTCCTTCTTCTAGTTTGGCTATTCCTAAAGGGGGAAAAGTTATGCTAAGCAAATGTTTTTCACACCCATTGTGAAAATGCAAGTCTTTGCAGAGACACACCACTAACTAGCACTTCATTCTGAGAAAATCCAGAGCTATGCTGCTGAAAGTGGTCAAGACTCCCAAGTCCCCCTCACTGTGACGAAGGACAGTTTTAGACTCCAGAGATTCAAGCAGCCTGTCCCTGTGGAAAAGCAACTTAACTAGGATTTGCACAAATGCTCAGTGGAAGGAAATGGCCCTTGAAGTTTCGTTTCCCTTCCCTGGAGACCGGTAAAGGGGTTCTGTCACCCAACCACTAACTCCCAGAGCACATAGGGGACAAAAACCACTTCTACTAGAGTTTATCTCTTGGAATAAAGGTTGCTAAGAGATGGGATAAGAGCCAGAAGATCATCCAATGTCCTCCCCTTCCTTCCTTTCCCTGTAAAGCACCACTTTATGGAGGATGTGAGATGAACTTGATCTGGTTCTAGCAGTGACCCAGATTTCCAACAAGGCCGAGGAGACCCATGAAATCAGATCCAGGGCCAGAAATAAAGTCTACAGCCTAAGGCTACGCCCAGCAGCACCACTGTGGGGAGGTGACTCCAGATTTCAATAGGGCTATACCAGAAAGCATTAAAATACCATGAAATTTATAACCTGGGTGTGGGGAACACCTTTCTAACTGGCACAAAATCTAGAAGCCAAAAAAGATAAGTTGGACTACAGAAAAATAAAAAGCTTCCACGTGCCCCAAAAAACAATACGAAAAGTCAAAAGGCAAATGATAAACAGGAAAAAAGTATTGAACCTCACATCAAAGACACAGAGCTTATTACATAAACTACTCCTACAAATCAACCAACTCCTATAAAGGCCGAAAAGAAAATGAACAGGAAAAATGGCCGAAAGAATATGAACACAGTTTACAGAAAAAGAAATACAAATCACTTTTGAAAATATGAAAAGATACCATTTCTAACCTAACATATTGTCCAAAAGTCCTAAAATCTCAAAGTAGCTGCTGGGGATAATGTGAGGACATACGCTGCTGGAAGTGTGTGAAATGGTACAAATCAGATGCAGGGCAGTCTAGCAGTATCTCCGAAAATTACAAGTGCAAATAAATTCTAATCCAGAATTACAATTTCTGGAAATTTATCTTAGAGATATATTCACATACCTGCAAAATAGCAAATGTGTATGGTCGTTCACCAGAGCATGGTTCCTAAAAGCAAAGGACTGAACCCAGAAGTCTGTTAACTGAAAACTGGTTAAAGCATATGGCAGAAGTATCAATGTTATCTCTGAATTTGAAAAAATAAACCATGACTGATAGGGAACGATCTCTACTCAGTGAAAAGAAAAGCAAGGCACAGAACCGTAGGTATAACATGAAACCATTGTCTAGAAAAGACAATACGCTTCTATTGCAAATACACTTGTACATGCATTTTAAAAAAGTCTTTGGAAGAACGATGATGAAACAAAACAATGGTGACTTAATTTGGGGATGGGGTGGAGGACCAGGCACAAAACTAGGGAGCGTTAGGAGGCTTTATTTTAAAACTTTTTGTTTTGAAGTAAAGATTCACAGGAAGTTACAAAGAAATGTACAGGGAGGTTCTGTGTACCCTTTACCCAGTCTCCCCCAATGACACCCTGCATAACTATAGTATACCGGGAAACTGATATTGGTACAATCTAGAGAGCTTATCTGACTTTTCCAGTTTTACATGCATTCATTTGTGTGTGTATGTGTGTGTGTGTGTGTGTGTGTGTGTGTGCGTGCGCACGCACATGCACGTGCATGCAGGTGTGCGGGTATGTAAGCAGTTCTATGCCGTTTTATCACATGTGTAGCTTTATGTAACCACTACTAAGAATCAAAACATATTAATTGTTCCATCACCACAGAGCTCCCTCATGTTACCCTTTTTTTTTTAAAGCCACCCCACTCCCTCTGCCTTTCCAATCCCTTAATCTCTGGCAGCTATTAATCTGCTTGCCATCTCTAAAATATTATTTCAAGAATATTATATAAGTAGAATCACACAGTGTCCTACTTTTTGTAGCTGGCCTCTTTCACCCAGCAACACGCTTCGGAGGTGCATCCGTGTTGTACATGAGAAGTCCACGGTGTGGCTGTACCACAGGTTAACCGTTCACATACTGTAGGACATTTTGGTTGTTTCTGGCTGTTTGCTATTATAAGTAAAGCTGCTACGAATATTTATTACAGGATTTTGAATAAAATAGGTTCATTGTTACCAAATGGAAATGCAATTAATTGTTTCTTACATGTTGATAGTGTATCCTGTGACACTGATAAACTCACTAATTAGTTCTAGGGGTTGTGAGGGTAGATTCCTTGGAATTTTCTACATAAACAATCATATCATCTACAAACACAGCCAGATTTTTTTCTTCCTTTCCAATCGATATGCCTTGTATTTCCTTCTCGTGCTTTACTGTGCTAACCAGAACCTCCAGTACTATGTTAAATAAGAGTGATGACAGCAAGTATCCTTGCCTTGTTCGCAACTTTAGGGTGAAAACATATAGTCTTTCACTATTAACTATGATGTCAGCTGTAGGTTTTTTGTAGATGCTCTTTCTCAAGTTGAGGAAGTTCTCGCTCTATTCTTTGATGAGAGTTTATCACAAATGGGTGTTGGATTTTGTTGAATTTTATGTGTTTATGATTTTTCTTCTTTAGACTTTTGATATGGATTACACTGATTGGTTTTTGATTATTGAACCAGCCTTGCATACCTGGAATAAATTCCACTTGGCTGTTGTGTATAATCATCTTAATATACTGCTGGGTGTGATTTGTTAGTACTTTGTTAAAAATTTTTGCATCTAAGTTCATGGGAGATATCAGTCTGTAGTTTGTGTGGTACTGTCTTTGCCTGATTTTGGTTATCAGGATAATACAGACATCATATAATGAGTTAGGAAGTGCTCCTTCCTCTTATACTTTCTGGCAAAGAATGTGTAAAATTGGTGTCAATTATTCTTTAAATGTATGGTAAAATTCTCCACTGAAACCATCAGAAGCTTTTTAATTAAAAATTCAATTTCCTGGGCATATACCCAGATGAAACTATAATTTGAAAAGATACATGCACCCCTATGTTCATAGCAGCACTATTTACAATAGCCAAGACATGGAAACAACCTATATGTCCATCAGCAGATGCCACGGATAAAGAAGATGTGGTGTGTATATATACAACAGAATATTACTCAGCCATAAAAAAGAATGAAATAATGCCATTTGCAGCAACATGGATGGACCTAGAGATAATCATACTAAGTGAAGTCAGTCATAAAGAGAATGACAAATATCATATGACATCACTTATATGTGAAATCTAAAATATGACCCAAATGAACATATCTACAAAATATAAACAGACTCACAAACACAGAGAACAGACTTGTGATGGCTAAAGGGGAGGGAAGGATTGGGAATTTGGGATTAGCAGATGCAAACTCATGTATCTGGGATGAATAAACAAGGCCCTACTGTATAGCACAGGGAACTATATTCAATATCCTATGATAAACCATAATGGAAAAGAATATTAAAAAAGAATATATGTATATATGTATAATGGAATCACTGCTGTACAGCAGAAATTAAAACAACATTGTAAATCAACTATACTTCAATAAAATAAAAAATTTCAGTTTCTTTAATAGCTCTTCAGGTTACCATCGTGGTTGAGTTATGGTAATTTGTGGGTTTTAAGGAATTGGTATATTTCTTCGAAGTTATTGAATTTGTGAGGATAAAGGTGCTCCTAGTATTCCCCTATTATGCTTCTAATGTCTGTAGTGATATCCCCTGTTCCTGTTATTGGTTGGTTGTGTCTCTTTTTCACCTTTGTCAGTTTTGTTAAAAGTTTATCAGTTGTGTTGGTTTTCTTTAAGAACCAGCTTTTGGTTTAATAAACTTTCTTTTCTGTTTTATTGTTTATAATTTCACTGATCTCTGCTTGTTTTGGATTTATTTCATTCTTTTTTTTTAGTTTCAGAGTGTTGATCTGAGACCTTTTCTCTTTTCTAATGTAAGTACTTAGTGCCACAAATTCCCCTCTCAGTACTGCTATAGCTGCATTCAACAAATTTTGACATGTTCCTTTTTCTTTTCCTTTGGCTGCGCCACAAGGCTTGTGGGATCATCCCCCAAACAGGGATGGAACCCCAGCCCCGGCAGTGATATCGCCGAGTCCTAACCACTCTACCACCAGGGAACTCCTGATATGTTCATTTTCATTCAGTTCATTGTATTTTTAAAATGTCCTCTGAAAACTTCCTCTCTGACCCATGGATTATTTAGAAGTATACTGTTTAATTTCTTAGTGACTGAAGATTTTCCTGTGGTCTTTCTATTATTGGTTTCTCATTTGTTCCATTATGGTCAGACAATATATTCTGCATGATTTCAATCGTTTAAATGTATTGAAGTTTGTTTTATGACCCAGGATCCATCTTGGTGCATGTTCCACAGGCACTTGAAAAGAATCTACAAACAATAAATGCCGGAGAGGGTGTGGGGAAGAGGGAACCCTCTTGCACTGTTGGTGGGAATGTAAATTGATAGAGCCACTATGGAGAACAGTATGGACGTTCATTAAAAAACTAAAAGTAGAATTACCGTATGACCCAGCAAGCCTACTACGGGGCATATACCCTGAAAAAAACATAATTCAAAAAGACACATGGGGCTTCACTGGTGGCGCAGTGGCTGAGAGTCTGCCTGCCGATGCAGGGCACACGGGTTCAAGCCCTGGTCCAGGAAGATCCCACAGGCCGCGGAGCAACTAAGCCCGTGTGTCACAACTACTGAGCCTGCGCCCTAGAGCCCACGTGCCACAACTACTGAAGCCCACGCGCCTAGAGCCAGTGCTCTACAACAAAAGAAGCTCACGCACCACAACAAAGAGTAGCCCCTGCTCGCCACAACTAGAGAAAAGCCTGTGCACAGCAACAAAGACCCAACGCAGCCAAAAAAAAAAAAAAAAAAAGACACATGTACCCAAATGTTCACTGCAGTTCTATTCACAACAGCCAGGACATGGAAGCATCCTAAATGTCCACTGACAGATGAATGGATAAAGAAGATGTGGTACATACATCACACACTATGGTACATATATACCACATCCGTATATGGCTGGAATATTACTCAGCCATAAAAAGGAATGAAATTGGGTCATTTGTAGAGATGTGGATGGACCTAGAGTCTGTCATACAGAGTGAAGTAAGTCAGAAAGAGAAAAACAAATATTGTGTATTAATGCATATATGTGGTATCTAGAAAAATGGTACAGATGAACATATTTGCTGGGCAGGAATAGAGAACGGGAGGGTGGGATGAACTGGGAGATTAGGATGGACATATATACACTACCATGTGTAAAATAGATAGCTAGTGGGAACCTGCTGTATAGCACAGGGAGCTCAGCTCGGTGCTCTGTGATGACCTGGATGGGTAGGAAGGGTGGTGTGGCGGAGGGGGGGGGGTTTGGGGTTGGGAGGGAGGTCCAAAAGGGAGGGGATATATGTATACATATAGCTGATTCACTTTGTTGTACAGCAGAAACTAACACAACATTGTAAAGCAATTATACTCTAATAAAAAAAAAAGAATATTCTGCTGTTGTTAGGTGGAATTTCTATAAATGTCAAGTGGATGCTGTTGTTTGATGTTACTGTTAAATTCTTCTTTACCTTTACTAATATTCTGTCCAGTAGTTCTATCAATTGCTTAGAGTGGGATGTAGAAGCCCCCAACTACAACTGTGGATTTGTCTATTTCTCCTTTCAGCTCTACCAGTTTTTGTTCATTGTATTTTGTGTGTGTGTGTGTGTGTGTGTGCTGCGTTGCGTCTTCGTTGCGGTGTGTGGGCTTCTCATTGCAGTGGCTTCTCTTGTTGTGGAGCATGGGCTCGAGGGTGCACGGGCTTCAGTAGTTGCAGCAGGCGGGCTCAGCTGTTGTGGCTCACAGACTCTAGAGCGCAGGCTCAGTACTTGTGGCGCACGGGCTTAGTTGCTCCATGGCATGTGGGATCTTCCGGGACCAGGGCTCGAACCCATGTCCCCTGAATTGGCAGGCAGATTCTTAACCACTGCGTCACCAGGGAAGCCCATAACTTCTATTTCTTTGCTGAGATTTTCTAGTTCCATTTGTTTCAAGAGAATTTGTAACTTCTTCTTGAAATAATTTTATGATGGATTTTAAAATCCTTTTTGTATATTAGCAGGTAATCACTATTTAAATTTAGTGTGCAGGTAGTTTCAATAACAATTTAGTTCCCAGGGCCCTTGTAGTGCAATACAGGCCTGCTGTGTTTTTCTGGTTCCATGAGGCTGTCACTCAATCCCTGCTGGTGTTGCCTGCAAGGGCTCAAGGCACTTCCCTGGGACAGATGGTTTCACTGGGTGGGGGATGAGTGATGCTGGACCCACGGAATGCAGACTTTCTCCTGGCCTGATTTCTGGCTGCCTGATGCTGGTGGACTTCCTGTTTTGAAGCCACTGGGAGCAGGAAGCACCTAACTGGCCTGATGATGGAGGAAAGAGTGTAGCAGGAAACCTACCTACCTTTCCTTCTGCTACTGGGTAGAAGGCTGGTGCCGCTGGTCACCTAGTGGGGACAGGGGATGAGCTTCCCTGCCACTGTGGGTGGATCAGGCCTGCAACTGCTGCCAGGTGTGAAGTGCACAACAGGTAGGCCCTGATGACCTCTGCTGACACTGTACCTGCGAGAAGATTGAGTCCACCACCACTGCTGGATATGGGGAGGGAAATAGGGCTTCCCCGTTCCTGGTCTTTGGTCAAAAGAGAGCAGGTTTTTCTTTCTTTCTTTTTGCCTTTTCTTTTTCTTTTATCTATGCTTGTTGGTGATTCCAGGTTGTAGACACCCTCCAGTGCCCAGACAAGGACACGTGGAAGATTAAAAAGAAAAGCCAAGGGAACTCACTGCACTGTCCTTCCTCAAGTCCTGAGCCCTACCCAGCCTGCCCTCTCCCTTCTACCTTTCAGATTCCTTTTCTGATTATCTGGTGCATTCTTTCCAGAGTATTTAGCTGTATTTAGAAGAGATGAACAGGAAAAAGTGAATCAATGTCACCTTCTCTTGGAAGGAGATTTTCTAATGTATAGCATTTTGTACTTTTTGATGCTTGAAACCATATGCATTTCTAGTTGAAAACGGAATTTTTTTAGTTTTAAAAATATAAAGAAAGAAAACCACCCCCACCATGCAAGGTATTGGTAACGCCTCTGTTATAGAGCAAGCTGAAAGAATATCTCACCAAATGTCTGACTTGTTGCCACTGGCCACTGGCATCAGACCACCATGAACATTTTTCAATAAGCACAGGATTTTTCAGCAAACAACATGAACACTTCATGAAGTCTCACTGCTTATGATATAAACATGCAACATCTCAACCTGCACAAGTTAAGTGTCACCCAGTGAAAAATGCATGACCGCCACATAAGCAGAAACCATAGTCTTCCTCCCAGATAGTGCTTCTCACCATGAGCCTCCTCCTTTGCTTCCGGGGTATATACCAGCCAACTGCTAGAGACCACCACCCAAATGTCCCTACATTTCCACAGAAGAATGTTCACAAAGAACACAAAACTGCTCCCTTCTGTTGCATCTTTCCATTATTTGTACTACTACTTGCTGGAAAACCCAGGCTCAAAATCACAGCATCATTTTTAACTCCCCCCCGCCGCCCCCCCCCTTCCACACCCAGTTTTCAAGTCCAGTTGATTTCGCTTCTGGTATACTTCCCCTATCACGTCCTCAGTAGTTCACCTTTTACTACTACATGTATCCAACTGTCATCATGGGATTTTTTTGCCTTCAATCCTCTGTCTTCCAGTTTATCTTTTCTACTGAGAACAGGTGAATCCTCTCAAAGCCAAATTTGGGCCACTTTATTTATTGTCATAGGCAGTCAGGACAGTTTTTTGAACATGGGAGTAAGGTTTAAACAACTCAGGGAACAACTAAGCTTGGGTTCCAAACAACTTTCTAGATTTGTTATCCCATTATTTCTTGCCACAGATGTACAGATGGCTTTGGCATATTTGCTCAACCCACATCCTTCTCCAGAGGAGCCCCAGATGAAGTGGGCAGCTCAAAATGGCCAAGACTGGTGAAGAAGGTTTTGGTACCTGGCACACAGGTGACTGGACCAAGCTGAGACAATAAGATATACTTACTCATTCTTTCCCTAAAAGAAAGAAAATATGAAAACTATAGCCAAGCAACCTTGGGTTCCTGAGATATAAAGTAGGGCACAGAACCCAAAACCATGGCAACCAATGTCCTGTACAGACCAGAGACACAAAGGAAGCAAAAAGTAAGAGACGGCAGAGAACAGTTTCCAGAAGGGAAGAGAATGGAACACATGTTCAGGGCAAAGCAGAGGTCCTAAGTGAGACACACAATGGCTGTAGCTGGGCTACACTTCCTGAAATAGGATTCCCTGAGATTGTCAACAAATAGCTTTTTATAAATTTGAGTTCCTATGACTGTGTTTCTGTTCTTTGAAACTAAATAATAATTAAGAGAAGCCCCACAAATACTCATCATTGTTCTTTTACCTAATGTGAGCTGTCTGAGCTTCATACCTTTGCCTGGAAGGCTTTCCCTCCACTTTGTTAGGCTTCCAAGGCCACCTCCTCCCAAAAGTTTTCATGATTCACAATCCTCTCATACAACCCCCACCCCCCGACCCCTGCCACCCCAACTAGATCACAAGTCGTTCGAGGATAAGGACAATATCCAGGGCCTAGGTAGTGGCATATGATAGGTATGGTGAACAATGAATCCTTATATAGCTTTATCTACATAGAGTTTAGCAGTCAGCATTCAAACATTTATTAGGTGAACAGATCAGTGAGGTTTGTCAGTCATCTGACATTTTTTTCCTACCAGCGTGAACTTCTCTTAGTGTGAACTAGGACAAACTTGTTCTGAAATAAACAAAAATCTTCACTCATTACCACCTAGAAGGTATACGGCACTGAACTGGGCACCTGGGGATCAAGCAAAAGATGAGACAATCCTATCCAGGAGGCCCTTACAGTTCTGCTACAGTTAGAAGGAAGCGACAGCATAGGACACCTGAGTCTTATCATCTTGGAGTCATAAGAAATCATGGAGGAAATATGACGCTTTTTTGCCCACCTCTATTTAAAAAAAAAAAACACGCCACACACCTGCCAGTCTTCAAGGGTCCTTTCCACTTACCCTTCCCCCTAGAAAATACCACTTCTAATATTAAGAAAAAAATGAGTAAAACATTTTTGTAAAAATGTACTGAGAGGTATAAATACTAGAGGAAATGGTTCCTAGGAAAAGAGGCTATTTTTATAACAAACAAAACACATATTGTAAATCTCCATTAACTAGCTTGTGAATCACGGTCCTTTGTGCACAAACTGGACTCAGAGGAAAACAAGCTTTTGTAAGACCACCAACAATAAGACCCGTGGAGAGCTGGGGGTGGGGAAGAGAAGAAAGGGCCAGGAAGAAAGACAAAGCGGCAGCCGCAAGGACCGCAACATTTAGCTGTTTATTAACCACAAGTCTCTCCACTGTCCACTTTCCCTTTCTTCCCCTTCTCCCCACAAATCCTCCTAACACACATATACAGAGAGAAAACTAGAAGCAAGACCGGGTCAAACATGAAGAACAGGAAAAGAATATTAAATAGCCAGCTTTAAAAGGCTCTTTTTCAGCTTGAACAAAAGCAAAACGTTCTCAAAAGCAAAACGGAAAACAGAGCTTGCATCCAGGCTGCGCTACTTAATGAGAGGAGGTTAGTGCTGATAAAGCCATTGTGAATCCACAGTGACAGATTTTCAAGCAACGAAATCAATCAGTTGTGATTGGATGATTTAGGGCTCGGGAATCATCTGGTTCAAACCAACAGGGAGCTGAGGGGTGGGAGGATGGGGGGAGGGGTGGGCAGGGTGACATGAGGTCAAGTAAGGGGCTCTATGTCTTACGCCTACCCCTCTCTGATGGGATTCAGACCACACCCTCAGTCCACACCATCTGTCACACCAACAGACGTGCAGGTTGACCCAGCTAGAGTCACTTTGTGCACTCTCTCGCATCACTCTCCCCAACCTTCCGATGCAAGGGAATTCAGCTTTCCCTGGGCAGTCATAGACTCCAAGCAGGAATGAGCCGCCTAACGCTCCTGCCGGTAATCTGCCACTTTGGTTCCTTCCTTGCCGTCTGCTTGTTCCCCATGGAGACAAAATTTAGAAACATACCATCACGTGGGGTCTCTTCACACAGGAACGATGGAGTGCTCTGGGTTGTGGTGACCTCAATTTCCTTCTTCCCTGCCAGAACTGTCTGTCCTGGCCGTTTCTCACCTCCTCGGCAGACTTGGAAGCATGAATCCGCTCTAGTTTCACTAGTATCTTCTTGTCCTTTTTCCTTGCTGCTTACTTCAGGAATCTGCTCCAGCTTACCATGGAGATAGAACCCAGCAGTGCCCAGTTCCCTCTTCCCAGAGCTGCTGCTGCTGCTGTTGTTGAAGTGGGTCAGTTCTTCTCTCCTCTTGGCCACTGGTTCCTCGCAGTTGAAAGGAGGTATCTCTTCAGTAGGCAGAATGGGCAGTTCTCCAGGGTTCAATTTGTGGCTGGCTGTCTGTTCCTCAGCCACCGTCATGGAGCGCCTAATGGCAGGAGCCCCCAGTTTTTTGGGTGTGGGACTCAGCATTGGGCTACTGGTGAGGAGTAGCAGGCCAGAAGAAAGCTCTTCTTGGGCGGGAAGTTCAGGATACTTATCTGCAAGGTTGACAGCTGGGGGGACTGAGAGATGAGAGCACTCAGACAGGGCCCGGCGCATTGCCTTTTTCTGCTGGGGGGCTTGGTCAAGCAAAGCCCCCTCCTCGGTAGAACTCAATTTCTCCAACTCCTTATCATGGTCTTTGATATGAGAGCTGGCATTCACATAGTCCGGGGTGAACTCGACCCTAGTGATTGGTGGAATGGCAGTGGGTGAGTGCGCAACAGTGGGGGCTGGGTGGGCTACAGCCACCGCTAGGGAGGACTCATATTCGAGCTGCCCAGAGCTATCACTCACCACCCCAATCACCCGGCAGCCAGCAGGGATGCCATTCTCCTTTCCTGGAGTTCCTTCCCTTGAGTGCTGAGGGTCTTGAGCCACTGACACGGGATGGAAGTTGGGGTTCCAAACACTGGTTTCCTGCTCCTTAACATACTGGGTGGGCATGTCAGCAGCCCCAGGGAAATGCAGATCTGGCTGGCTCTCTGTCTCCGGCACATTCTTCCCTGCCACCGTCCCCGGAACTATAGTGGCTTTGTTTTTGTCTGGCCCCTCTCTGGGTCCCAGATGTAACTCGGCCGTCTTCTGGTGCACTGAGTTCCCCTCCAAGGGATGGCAGCTGTCTGCAATCACATACCTGCTCGCAAGGTGACCCGAGGTGGCTTGATACTCCTTGTCCTGCGCTTCAATGCCGAGCTCTTTGTCTAGCTTCCCCTCAAAGAAGCAGAGCTTATTCTGCTCCAGGAAGCTGGCATTCTTCACAAGCCCGTCTTTCAGCTGCCCGTCCATGCTGACATTCAGCCCGATCTCATTCAGCTTGCCCTCTGTCCTCTGCCACTCAAACCCAGCTTGGCTCATTTCTTTTGTGGAATCCACCCAGCACTGTGCAGGCTGGCCCTGACAGAGCTGGCCGGGAGTGGCAGTGCGTGAGGCTGGCTGCCTGTGTGAGAGCGACATCGCCTCTTCCACGGCTCTCCCCGCTGCTCCTGGAGCTCTAACACCACCTATGATCACAGAGCTGGCAGTGACATCACACCAGCATTCATGACTAAACCTGTCTTTCGCCCAACACTCCTCTCTCCTCAAGCAGTTGGATGATAAATGTATTTATTAGTGTGAAAGGAACGAAGGAAGAAGGAAGGAATGAATGAAAAAGAAAGAGAAAGCAAGGAACCTGCTCCTTTCTGCACAATCGAATGCCACTGTTAAACTGAAAATGTAATTTCCTGTTAACTGGCACTCTGTTTAGATCTGCAATTTAAAACACGGGATGGTGCTAATCTGGGTACTGAGGATAGTAATGATGCCGGCTTTCACCAGTATAGACACGTGTGTACCCACACACTCGCTTATGTGACACTATGCCCACACTTCCACTGTCACCTACTCAAAAAACTGTTTTAAAAATAAGACTGATTTGCCAATCCTAAGCCATAACCCTTAAAGAACAAAGACTCCAAAAATCTGCTCAAAATTTCACTTAAAACAAAGAACCTTAATGTAATATCAAAATTGGAGGCATTCATTTCTCAGAGGAAGAGTAGTTTTGTTGTCATAACAACTTATCAAATTAACTTGAAAACTGACTTGCGTGAGTCCCCAAAGCCCAGTGAGAGCTCCATCTTGTAGCTCTGCATTGTGCAAGAGTCTAATAAGTGGTTCATTTAAAGGTTTCAGTGATCAGCACTTTGGGGACATGTAACCAAGTTGTAAGACACTTGTGTGACAATACATCCTCGCATTTTTACTCCTGCCCCGATCCCTCTTAGTTTCTTGGACAAGATGTGTCTCTCCCTCCTACACCAGCCCTGCCTGCTCTTTCCAGCCTGCTGATGACTTAGTTGCCACGGGAACACACTGCAGCAGTTCATCTTCCTCCGACCTCTAGGACTTAGGGACCTTGGCTATCTGTGGCTTGGGGTTTTAGCCGCCCACCAGAGCCCACTGCCCCCATTTAACTCAGCATAGTCCTTTGCTGCCCTGAGCTTTGAGTTTACAAACAGTACTTTCAGGATTGAGGTACCCACAAGAGAAAATTCTTGAAAAAAAAGTTACACTGAAAGGATAGGAAAAACTCTGCCTTGAACAAAGCTGATTTTTGTTGCCTAGCCTGTAAGTCGCTAATTGAAGTAACATAGGATATTGTGAAAGTCTATCAAGAATACAAGAGAAGGGCTTCCCTGGTGGCGCAGTGGTTGAGAGTCCACCTGCCGATGCAGGGGACACGGGTTCGTGCCCCGGTCCGGGAAGATCCCACATGCCGCGGAGCGGCTGGGCCCGTGAGCCATGGCCGCTGGGCCTGCGTGTCCAGAGCCTGTGCTCCGCAACAGGAGAGGCCACAACAGCGAGAGGCCCACATACCGCAAAAAAAAAAAAAAAAAAGAATACAAGAGATGGGTTTCCCTGGTGTCACAGTGGTTAAGAATCCGCCTGCCAATGCAGGGGACACAGGTTCGAGCCCTGGTCCAGGAAGATCCCACATGCCGCGGAGCAACTAAGCCCATGCACCACAATTACTGAGCCCGCGAGCCACAACTACTGAAGCCCACGTGCCTAGAGCCCGGCTCCGCAACAAGAGAAGCCACCAGAATTAGAAGCCCGCGCACCTTGCCTCAACTAGAGAAAGTCCGCGTGTAGCAATGAAGACCCAATGCAGCCAAAAAAAAAGTGAAGAGATTACCAAGGCCCAGCCCAAGAAAGCTTCCTTAACTGGAGCCTCTGTCCCCATTACTCAACTTCTCTACTTGCTATTCATACCCTGCACATAATATTCTCAATTCCCAACTAGAGCGCAAGAACCAACCCTAATATGTTTCCTGCGTTAGCATCAGTACCTAACACAGAGCTATGTTCATGGTCAGGAGTGGCAATGTTGCAAAGCTGGAAAAAATGTGAACTTAACCTCTGTCCTGAACATTAACTGAACTCATATATACCTCTCCTTCCCCTTGACCTTAAGTAGCTTAGCAGCAATACATGCGAAAGCACAATAAAGGTTCATTAGCAAGAAACTAGGGTCACCTTACTCTTCAGCAAAGCTCTCACCAAGGAAGAGCAAGGAAGGATGTATAATAAAATGAAAAATGAAGGTGGTGCCAGGAGGGTCATGATTCTAATTAGTAATGGGAAAAAATAAGAGATGAGTCTTGGGTATATAAAGGCTTGGTGATAAAACATGGTCAAATTCTGGCTTTCAAAGAATGACGAAGGTGTGTCTTTATTCCTTAGCAATTGTCTGCTACTATTTTCCATTCTCAAGTGGACTTACATTTACGTTGGTGTCCTGTTACAGTGCTCAGCACTGTGAGTATCCCTTCACTGCTGCTTCTGAGCGGGCAAGCTGCTTCACTAAGAAAACATGGAGATCCAGAGGCTTTTACAGAGGGGAGGGGACAGAGTGGCTTATAGTTTGATTACACTATTGCTTTGCAACACGTACCAAGGAAGAGATCACACGGAACAAAAATTAATGTGTTTATTTCTCCCCAATGAGGTGACTGCTACCTGGATGACAAACAATGAGAAAAATCTAGTACAGAATAATTAGTAAAATCTGAGGATGACCCTGTCAGTGCCCTAGTCCAATTCAGAATTACAAACACAATCTCACTCAGGAATGCACATTCACCCACGGGAGAGAGTTGCATCAAGGAACTCAACCCCCCCACCCCGCCCCCATCACTGTGATATTTTATCAAGTTGGCAGATGAGGAACTTACATGAAGTCTTAGAAAGTTGAGTGTGCCCAGGTAAAAAGAAATGTACTTAAGAACCTGAAGACTTAAATTCTAGACTCAGTTGCCACTAGAATTCCTTGCCTCTGGGTTCTGCTTCTACTTATTCAGAACTCACAGAAATGTCACCTCCTCTGTAAAGTCTCCTAGACCCCTAACTCCTAAACTGAATCCTTAATGTTTACACAGAACTATACTTGTTCTACTTCTTCTTAGGATTTGGAAACTACACCATAATCTTCTCTGTATGTGCCTTTCCTGGAAGCTTCTAGAAGGCAGGAATAAGACCTGTCCACCTCTGCTATGCAGGTGCCCAGCACAGTGCTTGATACAGTGCTTAAGTAGGCTCTCAAAAAAGTTCTGCTCAAGGAGGAATGGACGGATTCCTTTCACGGACTTCTATCATTTGACCTGATCTCTCCCATCGTTAAACTCATGTAGACAGGTGCTGATTTCAAATGTCCTTTGGGCTGAAGGTTTTTAAGTTCCATTCCGTCTGAGTCTGAGGAAAGTGCATGGACTCCCATGTGTCTGGTCAGAAGGCGACCTCTCTTTTATCAGACTGTATAACAACTTGTCAAGCTTCCAAGGGCTCTGGCACAGCTTGCAGGTCTCTGATCTCAGCAGATGCACTGGCAGATGTTTCTGGTTTTGCCTTGTGCCTTGAGCTAGTACTCAACCTGTTCAGGGCCTTGGTTTTGATAAGCTCCACAACTGGTTTCTCTGCATTCTTTCAGTTACCAAGGCAACAAAGCTACTTTCCAGATTGACCAAATGTTCCCTGTTACTGTCTCCAGGAAACAATTTCTAATAAATTATCATTACAATGAAAGTCGATACGTCTACTGATTACAATGATGGATGACACTCTACTAATAAAAGCTGAAGACTGTGAAGCTGCAATCTAGTTTCTTACCTGGAAGAAAATGATGTTTGTTTATATATAAATATACATGTATGCAAAAACATTTCAAAACCATATTCTACTAAATCTTAGAAAAATTTCTTAGTACATGTTTAACTCAAGAAAATCGTGATTCTTCCTGATTAACTTTCAAAAGTTGGGAGGCAGACAGAATGAAAAAACTGAAGCTAGTAATCTGACTTATGTGACCCTTGATAAAGGTAATTCATTTACCAGGACCACAAAATGGAGGCCGCCCCCGTGGCTTGGCCCACAAATCTAAATCGAAGTCAGCCTGCACTTCACTGTCAAGGAAAGCACCTCACTGTCAAAGAAACCTAAAACACACCAACAGTCCTTCGAATCAGCTTCAGCTAGCTCACCTTGCCCTAGAAAATTGGACCTGTTAGCCTTATAAGGAAACCCCAGACCTCCTAGCCAGTCATGCCCTATTTCCCCCAGTTGCCGCTTATAACGCTCTATAAAACTCGCTCTTGCCCAGAATCCCTCGGTAAGAGCGGTCCACTGTTGTCCGCTGTACTCCCCTAATCCATGGATTGTTCTCCCTTAAGTAAAGGACATCACACTCATTACTAAATTGCATTATTTTTGTCATTTAACAGGCAAAAGCATTAAAATGCTTACAGATGAAAAGTCCCCCAAGAAGTACAACTTGGAAATTCCAGGCCTTTTGAGTACTGAGCCTAGCATAGCCTCCCTGAAAAAGATAAGAGATTCATGCAAGGAAACTAGGTAAAAGCCCAACTCCCTCCACCAATTACCTCCAGTGTAAAGTTTAAGATCCTCTGCTCATGGAGGTACACACGACTCTCAGGACCCTTGAAGAGCTTACCTTCTTTTCTCCCCAATCTTGTCTCAGAATGTTTCTCCCTGCTGCCCACATGATGTATATACCAGTCACACCCAAATGTTTGCTAGTCCTCAAATATTCCATGCACTTGCACTTCACTATGCCTCTGTGCAGTCTATCCCCTAGAATGCCTTACCCTGCTTATCAGCTCTTCAAACTTCCAGACCCATCAAATGTCACCTCCTCCAGTAAGCTTTCTTTTGCTCTCCTAAGAGGACTTACTTTCTGCTCTGTATTCCCATGGCATATAGCTCATCCTTCTATTACAGAACTTCTCTCACTAGAGTAAAATTATCTGTTTATGTGTTTATCTCCCCACTTTGGAATCCTTGAGGAGTAAAAGCTGTGGCTTCTTGATCTACCCTTAGAATGTGGGAATAATTTTACCTGGCGTTTGCTGAATGAATGAATGAACTAAATACTAAAAAATCCAAATCATGTTGAGTGTTCACTATCAGCAGAGCAATAGAAAACGTTTATATGACAATCAGCTTTTTGCCTAAACTTATACAAATTACATCGTTGCTGAACAGTTTAAAAACTAGCAATTTCAATCTGCTCACAGCTGAGATGACCTACGCAATGTCACAGGTAAAAATACGCATGGACGTCCCCTCTACTGTCCACTTCATATTTCAAAGGAGTAAAAATTTCTGCAACACCAAAAGTAAGAAGCAAGTTGCATTTGCTTTCTTAATCTTCCAGTGCTGTCAGCCAGAGGATAAAAGTGAGGGAGCGTGAGGGGAAGAAATTCCTTTTAAAGTAGAACAACCAATAATTGCTGGACTTGTTTCACAGAACATTTAGATGCTCTGGCTCAAATAAGGTGAACAGTAGCACAGAACTGTTTGAGGGTTAAGAGTTTAAGAGAGTGCTGAGCGTATAGTAAGTTTCAATAAACAATAACTGTTTTTAGTTACTGAACATATAGACTCTCCCAATAAATTTCATTAATATACAGCTAGTAAGAAGAAAACAAGCCAGAGAATGAGAGGGTAAGTGGGAAGAAAGCAATTAGGAAACTTCACAAATGGCACTACATTTAAGATGTGGCGCAGTGGGTAAGAATCCGCCTACCAATGCAGGGGACACGGGTTTGAGCCCTGGTCCGGGAAGATCCCACATGCCGCGGAACAACTAAGCCCAAGCACCGTAACTACGGAGCCTGCGCTCTACAGCCCACGCGACTAGAGCCCGAGCTCCACAACAAGAGAAGCCACCGCAATGAGAAGCCCACGCACCGCAACGAAGAGTAGCCCCTGCTTGCCCCAACTAGAAAAAGCCCGTGCGTAGCAATGAAGACCCAACGCAGCCAAAAATAAATAAATAAAATTTTTAAAAAAAGATATTACCAAATGGGCACTTCTCCAGTTGTAAGACTGTAGTGAGCTCTAAGATTACAAATGATTTTTTCATCTGCTGAGCATATTTTATTTATGTACAAGGGCCTTGAAACTGTTAGGATTTGAGGTTTATAAATTACTCCAAGTTTCACACCAAAAGAATTTCCCACCATAAACTGATATTCCCAGCTGTTGGAAGACTGTTGATGGGCTCAAGAAAACTGAAGAAAAAGAAATGAAGCCAGATAAAGGGAGAAATGGCTCTCACTATGGCAAAGGGAAGGGCCTATTTATGGAGACCCATGATAACTGTCCCTCTCACAGAACAACATGCCAAGTGCACTGCCACTCACAGCTCTCCTTGGCTTCCTTCCAGGGGAGCGACTACTATGGAGCCATCGCATATACCAGAGTCCAGTAAGGATCGCCCTTTCAACCTTGCTCTTCCCTGCACAAAATACACGGTCCCAAAAGAAGTCCTTTTCGGACAAGTTGAGCTCAGATTTCCTGAAGTATCTCAATGTTCCTTACTTAGAACAATATGCATAATATGTGAAGAAACCTTCTGCTAAAGTTTCCCTAAACTTTAGGCATGAAAAAATAACAGGAGAGGAACCATTAAGCTGAAAGAGACTTCAGCAGTATATTCACTTTCCCTACTTCCAAAGAAGATAAGCGTAGCAAAAGGTAACTCAATTATAATTTTAAAACTGTCATTAGACATCATATACAGTAAAGCTCTAAGCTGGGTGGTAGGGAGAACACAGGAATAAATCAAACACAGTCTCTGCCTAGAGAATAAAATGCTAGACAGACTTAAAAGACCTAGATTCTAATCCTAAATTAGCCTCTGATTAGTTTATGTCCTCATGATGTGTCTCCATTTTCCAACTAGAAAAGTGCTTAGTTATAGAGCTTGGATATTAAAATTTTAAAAATATAATTATTAATCATTGACCTTCATCTTTTCCTTTTTAAGAACCTAAAACTTCTGGAAGGTTCCTCTGAGGCAAGAATGAGGAAAGCATGGGCCTTAGAGTCAGAACGACTTGGGTTTAAATTCTATTTCTGCCACTTCACTATCAGTGTGACTTTAATATGGAGAGCCTCCATTTCCTCACGTGTAAAATGGAGAGAATCCTTCAAAGTTCTGTTGTGTGTGTGTGTGTGTGTGTGTGTGTGTGTACACGACTATCCACCTACCTATCTACAGACAACTAGACACTTAGTATTCACTCAATAGGTGGCAGATGCTATTATTTTTATGGACACCACTAATAATATCTTTACTGTCCGAACACTGAAAACCATGGGTAACACCATCCGACCACAGGAGAGTTAACATGAATGATTCGAAGTGAGGAACAAAAATAAAATTTACCAAGGCCAGGTCTATTACCAGGCATGCATGAAACATCAGAGCCCATATGAACCCATAAGGGGTTACCCTGCCTAGTTCCCTATCACAAATCCAGGCACTCCCCATTCCACTCAGTCCCCTGCCTCAGAGCCCAGGCTTGCCTAAAGCTCTGCATCTGCACATTCACCTGCTTTCTGAACATCTCTGAATAAGCATTATTAGAAACATACAAGATCTTGGGAATTCCCTGGCAGTCCAGTGGTTAGGACTCCACACTTTCACTGCTGAGGGCGGGGGTTCAATCCCTAGTCAGGCAACTAAGACCCCACAAGCCGTGAGGCCAAAGAAAAGAGAAGAAATATACAAGATCTGCACAAAGAAAGCACCAGTGAGGGACTAAGACACGTAAACCTGAACATGTGATGTTACTGAATATGGCATGTATTACATGTTGGACAGAAAAACTCAACATATGCAACAACTCTCCCTAGGGTAATCTATATTTAACGTGATTTCAAGAACAAGACTGACTGGATTTCCCCCCCCACAAACCTATGAGCCAACTGTCAAGTATATATGAAATAATAAACAAGCAAGAATAGTCAGGAAGACTCTGAAAGATAGGGTGACATGTGGGGCTAGACCTATTAGATATTAAAATATATTATTAAGCCACATTGTGTTACTTAGAGCATGACAAAGGTGGCATTTCAGAGGGAGACAGAATATACAAATGTAGTGAGACAACCAAGTAATCATATCGCATATTTCATAAACGAAATACACACACACACACACACACACACACACACACACACACACACACACAGAAACAAATAAGCAAATTCTAGACTGATCAAAGATTAAAAATGTGAAAAATTTAAAATATTTTTATGAACTCAGAGCAGGGATGGCTTTTATAAACTGGATAATAAAGGAAGTCATTTAAGAAGTAAAACACAAAATACATTTATACCAAGTAATAATTTTTTACCTATTAGACTGGCACACCTCAACAAAGAAGAAAAACCACACTAGTAGGAGAAAGTACAGGGGAACAGGTACTGGTCTATGCTCAGGGTGGGAGTATAGTTCTGGTGCAGCTCTGTGCCCCTATGAGGAACAATTTGGCAACAACTATCAAAAAGATAAACATATATTCTTCAAATCAGAGGTTCTAACCCAGAGCCCCTTTTTATTATACAGATGTATTTGTATAAGTATGTATGTACGTAAGTATGACATTCTGTATATACAAGATTAGTTTACGCACCTTGTTTCTAATAGAAAAAAAAAAGGAAAACATCTGAACATCCATCAATAAAGAAGTGGTAAAATACATTAGGGTATCTCCATACAGTGAAATACTATACAGCTATTTAAAAAGACTGAGGCCCCTTTCTTTGTACTGATTTGTAAAGAGCTCTAAAATAACTAGGTTTACAAATCAAGGTACACATCGGTATGCATGATATGTCTCACTTTTATAAAATCAGGAAATATATATATCATTGATTCTTTATGCGTAAATTGTCTGAAAGGAAGTGTAAGACATTGTTAACACTGGTTGCTGGAGAGGGAAACGTGGATGGGGGTTAACAGAGGGAGGCAGACTTACATTTTACTGCATATCCCGTTCTACCATGTGAATGTATTAACCTATTCAAAAGTTAATTTTTGAAAATTATAATTTTACCTACCAAAATAAAAAAAGTATAGATTGTTCTTAGGGAAGGGGTGTGATAGAATTTAGAGAAGATATTTTGTCCAACATACATCACTCCCTCCTCAGCCACTCTACAAGGCTACTCCTAACACATGTCGCTGAGGGTGGCCTGGTCAAGGTAGGAGCCCAAAAGTTCTACAGCACCTGGCTTGCCTCCTCAAGAATCACAATAAATCCTCTTCCTACATTTTTCAGTAATACTGAGCTAAAAGAGATGCCTAAGTTTCAGAAAACTTACATGTTATCCTTTAATTACCACTGAAACCAAAGAACTGGTCTAGAACCTGAAACTAATGAACTGGAGAGAGGGCTGGGAATCTTAATGAAAGCTGGAAAGCACTTTACATACAATATCATTTTCTGCCTTGGCAACAGGGTAGCTAATGGAAGATAAAAACGGAAAAGATCAGAATGTTTTATGCAAATAATAGCTTCTAGCATTCTCTACTCACACGACACACGTTCCTTACCGGGTACATATTCATGCATAGCACAAGCTTTACCCAAAACAAGTCCATACCATGCAGAACACCATCTCATGATGAAGCCTCTCCAAAAGCCTAACTGGCTACACCAAGGCCAACCAGTGTTTTTTCATTTCTGGAGTTAGTAGCTGCATCATGCAAGCTGGGAAACAGTGATTAAGTAATAGCATCATTTGTAGGCTGTGAACAGCCTCAAAGGCCATGATTAGATGTATACTTTTCAGGGGAAAAAAAACCCTTAACATTTCTAAATCTTAAAGGAATCATCATCTTCTCAGTCTCCTCTCAATTACTTCACTGATTAGAGGCAAAAAGGGCAAAATTATGAGGAATCCTATATGGGCAAGTTTTACAGACTTGCCCATGGATATGGACTATGTTTCATGGACATAGGCTATGTCCAAACTCTAACCCCTGTGAAACTGTGGGCCAATGGCTGTAAGCAACAAACTGCTAAAAGATAGAGCTGCATCACTGAGAGATCATTTCCCACTTCTAGAAACACAAATAAAGTCTGTGCTTACCAATCTGGGTGGAGGCTACCATAAGGGGTTCATTTTCATTCAATCCAAAAGCAATTTGGATATTTAGTCCCACCAGCACAAGTTACATATGTATACTGGAAAAAAAAAATCCCACACACACAGCTGGACATGAAATGTTTTCTTTCCTCTTGTGAATCCTTATACAAAATAATGATATGATTAAAATTTGGCTGTAAACTTTACACATAGGAGGCACACTTTTTTTTTTTTAAATTTAAGAATATCATGGATGGTGATAGACTTTCTGCTAAACAATTTATTGTTTGAAATTCAACTTCCCCTGAAAGTCAAGGTTCAGTGCTGGGTAAAAAGGCATGCAACCAAGTCACCAGCCTCCCAAGCTGGACACAAGGCATGCCTTCGCTGCAGAAAACACATAATTAGCAGTTACAGGTCTTCATGCCAACAAACCAATGGTTAACAAGAATGATTAGAGTCTGGATGGAACCAAAGCACAAGCTCTTTGCCTTTCTGATGCTGACCAAAAGCCACAAGCACACACATTTCCCCACGGCAGGTTCATACCACTGGACTTGAGTTGCTTGGATCGCTCTCGTTCCTGGACTGTAGATTTTGGTAAAAGTGGAGTGAGTCCTCGGGACTTGGTGGGTCTCATGTAGCCTTTCATGGGTTCTGCCGCTCTGCTTTTATCTTCCTTCTTCCCTTGTCCCAGTGCCTTCGGTTCAGATTTTTCTGTCATTTTCTCAGGTGCCTCTAAGATCTTGTCTTTGGGTTCTGGGAGTTGAAGAGCCTTGGAAGCAGTCACTACTAACTCATCTACCACCCTTGAAGGAGTCACTTCAACTTTGCCATCTAAGACACCTGACTGGAGTTCTGGTGGTGCCAAGGAAACACATGCCATTTCTCTGCTTTCAGAATCCAGACTGATTTCTTCCAATTTATCCTTTTCACTTTCTGGTGGCAAAAGAGTCGTATCTACCTCCTTATTCAAACTATCTGGGCCCTGGGAATCTCTATTTTCAGCACGTTGGTCCTCACAGAAACTGGGCTTTTGTGCTTTGTCTCCCATTAGGTCAAGAATTGGAACTGGAGCAGAACCTTCCTCAGACTCTTTCTGTTTGTTTACTGGACATGTTGGAAAATTACTGCTATCTGCACATGCTTCTAGGACTCTGACCCCACCTGCCAGGCTTTGTTCTTCTATGAGCACGCCAGAAAGAAGGTGGCCCCCTGCTGGCTCTGTGGTTTTCTCTACTGAGTGCTTTGATGCACCACTGGGCACTGACTCAGATTCTCCTATCACATGCCCTCCGTCTATCCCTGCTTCGTTTTTCATGGGACCAGCAAGCTCACCTTTATTCTGAAGACAGCTAACTCCATGGTTATTAACTGTTTCTATGGCTGCTGTCAGAGTTAGGGCAACTCCTCCTGTGCTTGTAGAGGGCATAACAGCACAGGGAGCCTTGGGTCTTTCTTCAACTGGGACTCCAACTTTGCTGCAATTATCTACCTCTAATAATTTGGAAATCTGGGCTGGAGCTGTCTCTTGCCTGCTTTCTGCCAAGGTGTCTGGAAATGAATCACTTTCCTTTACTACTTGAAAAGTAGAAGGGGGCAGTTTTTCACAGGCTGCTGATTCCTGAGCCTCTAGGGGGACTGTCTTATTCATCAATCCTGGTGGTGTTCTAGGGCAGGTAAATGTAGTATTTCTATTTTCATCCACATAGCCCATTCCTTCAATTCTGTGGTCCCCTATGGTTTCCATGGGAACATGTATTTTTGTTGCATCTATCTTATTCTCCAGAATGTGCTTCTCAGGGAAACTATTTTTAACCTTTTTGCTTTTTCCATCATTACTCCTTTTATTTGGTTTGTCAGCAACTGCAGTATGTCTCTTGGCCACATCTGTCTTATTCTCCTCAGACAGTACTGAAGGAACAAATCCTGCCCCCTGGATTTGGTCTTGGCAGCTCACATCTGTCACCTTGGTAGCTGGTTCAGTAACAGCAAAATCCTTGCCTGCGCTTGTTTTGTTCCTGCCAAGAGCCCCAAGCTTAGAAAAATTAACCTCAACATTTCTACCCTTTTGGTCAACTCCTTCCACTGTGGGTGTATCTGATATACGTGAGAACAAAGGGTCATGATCTATGGGGAAAGTAAGTTCTAATTCTCTGTTTTGATGGGGAGTACTACCAATATCCCCACGCTTCCCTACAAAAGGTGGGTTGAGGATTTCTTCCTTCCTCTCCATTCTAGCAGGCTGTGTGGAATAACTATTTTTAAACTTTTTGTTTTTGTCTTCACTGCCTCTTTTTGTAGGCTTTTCAGAAATCCAGGGAGCTGCCTCATGATCCATCCAAGGACATTTTTCCTCCTCGCTCTGGTTGCCGACACGCATGCCTATGGCTACAGCTCCTCTTTCTGTTCTAGCACCGGAAGTCTGAATCACGCCTGACCCATTTCCCAAAGGAATCAACGCCTGCAAGGTGCCTGCCACCCTCAGGTCAGTCATCTCCTTAGGGTCCCGCATCACCACTGCCTCAGTGAGCTCAGCCACGGTCCCTGGTTGCTCTGAAGAACCCAGCCCCAGCTCCCTGCTTTTATCCATTCTTTCCATTTTAGGCGCTGGCTCACTTGGCACAAGAACAATCGTGTCCTTGCTGTCCTTCTGGCTGTCCGCAAGCCACAGCAGCTCAGACCTTGCTCTCACCTTCCCAGAACTTGCTCTCATCTTCCCAGAACTTCCCTTTCCCTTCCTGCTTTTGCCATCACCTGCCATTCTCTTAAATGGTTCATTCCCTAGTCCAGGAACCTGAGCTAACACCGTGTCCTGTGGCTGCTCAGAAGCAAAGATGCTGTTCTCCTGTCTTTCCTTGGGAATACTTTCCTTTTTTAGTTCTTTAACCTCTTCAGCTCCCTCAGAAAACTCTTTCTGTTTGTCATTCTGCAGTTTAGTCATTTTACTTTCATCACTCCCTTCTTTTAGACTACTTACTAATGGATTACCTGCTGTCAAAGTGGGTATGGAATTAGGCAGTTCTTTTGCTGCTTTGGGTTTTGAAACTCTACCCTCAGCCCCTTGGTCCAAGACAGGAGAGCAACCCTCTTTGGGTCTGATCTCCAAAGGAATTTCTACTTTGTGTGAAAAAACTTCTGTCAGGGGTCCTTTCAGATTGAGGGAGCCTACTGTCTGGCTTTTATCCACAGGAGTCTCGAGGTAGGGTGCAGGCTGTGGTTTGCACTCATCTTGCTGCAGCAATTTCTTGTCTTGGCTCTGTGGTGCTGACTTGTTACCTCTCACCTCTGCCTCTACTCTCAGTTTGGGCTGAGAATTTACTGCAGTTTTCGGGGGTTCTTCCAAAGGACACAAAGGAATGCTGAGACCCTCGGAGGCAAAGTTCTCAGCTACCAGTTTGGCTGCCCTGGAATCAATTTCACATCCCTTTTTCAAGTTTTCTCTGGATACCAGCCCATGTTCTGTGCCCACAGTGGTAGGCTGGCTGGGGGGAACACCTGACTTTTGTGGGTCAGTGGCAGAGGGATGACCTTTAGGCTCATCTGCATTGTCATCATCCCAAGGTCCCCCAGCCCGGGGCTGAGAGTATCTCTTTTGCTTTGGTTTCTTCTTTTTTTTCTTCATCATCATCGGTGTTCTTTCTATATCCCAGGACTCCCTGCCAAGATCCCTCTGGGGTTCAAGGAAGTCACCATGAATAGTTTTCCTCTGGTTCCCAGGCTCACCACAGGAAGACGAACCAGAAACCCAACCCAACTCAGACAAAGGGCAGGGGCCCAGCCCAGGATCAAGAGTCTTCCGTGGAGAAGAGCCTCCCAGCAGCTCAGGAGGGACCCTGGCAAGTCTGGGCCGGGCAGGCCGGGCGGGCCGGGCGGACCTGCGATCACTGGGTCTGCACGCTTTTTTGGCTTTTGTGGGAAGGGTACCTGCAATACATGAAGTTGGCCAAAATTCCAAACAGAAAACCCCTTGTTATTGTTTCTTTAAGAAAATGTCCATTTAGTGACTCATTTAAGTAGTCTATTTTCACCAACCCACATACTGATTCATTTAGGAAAAGTTTTTTTCCAAAACATTTCTCACTCTTAACTGGGATTAGTAAATATTTAACAAAAATCAAAGATCATCATCTTGGGTAAAGACTTTTTTTTACAAAATGTATTTACAAAATATTCAAAACTTGATAAAAGAAATTCAAACAGCGATCTTCTAATCTGTATAATAAGCACCTACTGCCTATAAATCTCCTCTGATACTTATTTATATTTGTTATTATTTTTAATAGGTACATAATTCCCAGGATAGTAACAAGATGGTAAGCTCCTCTTTTTGGTGACATTGATTAACTGATTGAATGAAATATGTATGATTTTACAATTCTAAGAGTCTGTCACCAATATTATACTAATTACTTATCAGTATTATACCGATTACTTGTTAAACAGACCAGAAGGACAGAATTATACTACTTTTAAAAAAAAAAAGAAAGAGAAAAAGAAAAGATACTGAATTAGTATTTTGTCCAGAGAAAAAGTCACATTATTTCAGAACAAGAGCCTCCTACTTTGAAACACAAATGTGCTAGATTTCAATGTTCTGTCGCTAAAGGTACTTCCCAAAAGACAGAGATATATACATAATGCCAAGTATAGGATAATGAATTAAAACAATTAGGATGAGCACCCTTGGAAAAGTTTCAGGAAGTCACTTAGTCCAACCTCCTGCCTCTAAGTCAATGAATGCAGTATGGATCCAAGATCCTGGAAAGAGACCCGGTGAGAGCAGGTCTAGGACAACTCTTGGCAAGTTTGGTGCAATAAATGACCTCACAGAATATTAAAATATTCAAATAGTAACTTTTGTCCTTATCTTTATCCCTCCAATGTCCTCCAAATCCTACCCTTTACTTAATACCTCAGGCCAATTATTGTTTTTCCTGAAAAATTGCTAGGCTTTAGCAACCCACAGCATTTATAACATTTAACTTGGCAATTAATCAGCAGCTATTTGGTGCCATCTCTAATACTATTTAATTCAATTATTATATAAATCTTTGGTTTCAGAGTTCACGCCTGGGAACTTCTCTCACCATCCAGGCTAGAAAAGGACCAGGACCCAGGCCTAAGTATCTGTGTGCCTTAGCATGGTGTATACACAATAAGGACTTGAGAAATCTTTAATGATATGTTGAGTCACTAAAACAACATTTTTAAAAATCATACATTTATTTAGCTCCCACTTGGTGCCAGACAGTGTTCAAAGCAGTAGAGATTCCAAGTGTAGCAAATCTTGGTCCCTGCCCTGAAGTTCACGATCTCACCACAATCACAGAAAAGGAGGCAGAGAATCACTAAGTTGATAATCATGTGCACGTGCTTCTGGCTTACCATCAAAAATGTGTAAAGCTCACTGAAATCTGTTTAAGAAAGAGAGCTGACTTCGTAAACGGTCCTGCTGATCACCACCTTATAACCAGGAACAATGTCTTCCACCATCTCCCCATCTTTCCCAGTTTAAGCGTTTTCAAACAGGCCACTTTGTTTTCCTGACATACCTGAGGTCTCTGAAGGAAGTTCAGAAGGTTGACTACTGAATGGTTTCTTTTGCTCTAGTTCCTCTGACACAGAATCCTCATCTGTTGGCAAGTTGTGCTTTTGGCCCATGGCTGTGACTGCTTCTAAAGGTAAAAGTAAAAACCACACAGGTTTCAGAGAAGCACCATTTCAGCTACTTCTCCACCTTCCAGAAATTGGAAATGGACACAGTTTTTGAGGAATGAGGGACGCTCCTATTAGGGCAGGAGAGAAATGGAGTGGCAGTTGGAAGGGGGAGGAAAGGGGGAGTTGGGAGGGTTGGGTTTTTTTTAAAAAAGAAGGGAAAAATAACAAATGTTTTTACAGTGGTGGGAATGATCCAATGTAAAGGGGGAAAAACATGGTGCGAGGCAAGAAAAGAGAATGGCCAGGGCAATGTGTGTAAGTAGACAAGAGAAGACAGGATCTAGTGCAAGACAAAGATGCTGCCCCTCATGACTAGGAGCAGGGACTGTTTGCTGATGGCAACAGCAGGGAAGGCAGAGTCTATGGATAAAGATACAAGTAGTTAGGTAGACGAGTGAGTGGAAGTTTGTGAATGTTCTCTTTTATTGCTTCAATCATCTATAAGAAAAACAGGAAGATGAGCAGAGAACAAGGATGGAGAAGGTGTTGGCGGTTGGAGGAGGGCAAAGGTGAGAAAGAACTGTTCAGGGGAGCAGGAATGTGTTTAGACTTGCGAAGTACAGTGTGACTGTCTTTATTTTACCTGGCATGACGTTTGTCCCTTACCCTTCTGGAGGCTACACCCTTGTACACAAATACTGCAAGTAAGCATAAGCCCATACCTGCTGATATCATGAGAGGAGGTACAGCTGACTGTCCTTCATCCTGGAGAGATTCTAACTGGGAATCCTCACTTGTTTCTTCCTGTGTCCATGCAGTTTCCATGTCCTTAACAGGAACTGGTGCCACCTCTGCTTCTGAGGATGCTGCAACATCCTTGGCTGGAGCCACATTGTTGGCCAGGGTCACCTCCGTTTGTAGGGGTAGAGCCACATTCTTGCCCAGGGCCATCTCTGTTTCTGGAGATGAAACCACGTCCTTGCCCAGGACCACCTCTGTTTCTTGAGGTGGAGCCACGTCCTTGCTGAGGGCCATCTCTACTTCTGGGGGTGGAGTCATGTCCTTGACTGGGGTGACTTCTGTTTCTGGAGGTGCAGCCATGTCCTTGACTAGGGCCACCTCTGTTTCTGGGGGTAGTACCATATCCCCAGTCAGGGCCACCTCTGTTTCTGAGGACAAGGCTACCTCCTTAGCTGAGGATATTTCTGTGGATGACACAACGTCCTCATCCAGTGGCACCTCTATTTCTGAAAGTGATGCTACACCCTTGGGTGGGGCCGCCTCTCGGTCTGTAGGTGGTACCATACCCTCAGCTGGGGCCAAATCCATTTTTACAGGTGGTGTCCTCTCTGCTTCTTTGAATAGTAGTATGTCCTTGGCTGGGGTTACCTCTGTTTCTGTGGGCAGTACCATGTCCTTGGCCAAAGACACATCTGTTTCTGTGGGCAATACATTGTCCTTAACTGGGGTTGCCTCTGTTTCTAGGGGTAGTACCACGTCCTTGACTAAGGCCATATCTGGTTCGATGGATGATTCCATGTCCTTGGCCAGGGCCACATCTGGTTCGGTAGGTGGTTCCATGTCTTTAGCCAAGGCCACCTCTGTTTCTGTGGCTGGCGCCACATCCTTGGCCAGGACCATCTCTGATTCTCGAGATGGTGCCATGTTAGCAGCCTTCAGTCCCATCACCATTTCCATTGCTTTTGTTGGTGCTCTCTCTTCTGCTGATGCCATTTCTACCTCCTTAGCAGGCTCTAAGGGAAATAAATTGGACATTTAGGATCCATCATTGTCTGCTCATAGCTCTTCATTCAAAATTTACTTTCTTAGGGCACAAGAGTATCTAGCTTTTGTGACCATAACATCCTAAACATAACTAAAAAGCTGTCCACTTAATGCCTTTGTGCCTACTCTTCGACAGTCCTAATACTTAGAAGAATAGAATACTGGCAGAACAAAGAGTGGAGGAGGAAAGGCAAAGGAGAGAAAAAAACACAGGTCCAAAAAAATCAACACAGGTACACAATTAGTGTCAGAAAGGGAACCTGTGGGACATCAAGAAAACCCCCCAGAGTTCTAAATCTGCCCTGAATTACAGAGGGATTGTCTTTGCCCACTGGCCCTAAGTGTTGTATTTCAACTACAACTTAATTCCTCCAGCTTTGAAATCAGTAATTTAAATTTAAAAACATCTGTGACAGTTGTGAAAATTTTACCTAACTATACTGCTGCACAAGGCTCAAAAATGTTTGATGCTTTATATTGATTATTGATACTGTAACTATTAAGTGATAAACAGGGATCCTAACAATGTACCTGCTGTAGGCTGCAGAGGCTGTGTAATGGCCTCAGGGGAAATGAAGGATTCTGAATGTGGAGGGTTTGGAGCTTCCACAGGCCACCCCTGAGGAACAACAGCTGCAGGAGCAAATGTGTCACAGGGAAACACACCTAATATTGAAACACAAATACATTTTTCAGACTCAGTCAACACTGGGGAAAAAAGACATTTGATATTTAAAACCAGCTTTATATATTGCCATAAAGACACAGGCCAAAAGGACCAACAAGAAACAAAGCAAGAAAGTTTTAAAGTAAAAACCGCTGACATTCTCCAGGTTTTGGCTAATTGTTAGGCTGCTGCCCTGCTGATTGACACTGACTGGCCACCTTCTACAATGTTTTACAAAGATTCAAAAACACCAAAGAATAGGGAGGGTGGGAGGGAGACGCAAGAGGGAGGAGATATGGGGATATATGTATTTGTATAGCTGATTCACTTTGTTATAAAGCAGAAACTAACACACCATTGTAAAGCAATTATACTTCAATAAAGATATTAAAAAAAAAAATAAATAAAAAACAGCAAAGGACGAGTTCTTGCTCCTACATCACAACCAACAGAACGCAACATACAGTAAGGGACAGTGAATCAATTCCTCATCTGTACAGTGAGATTAACATACAACCCTTTCCAACATTAGAAGACACTTTTGTGAAAATGCTTTGTAAATTATTAAGAACTAGACAGATGTAAAAGCATTATTATTATGCTGTCCTCTGCCAGACCTAATATCACATGGGATTTAGTATCGCCTGGTCCTTGCCATCAAGATTATTACAATTTAGCTAGAGAGGCAAGATAGACATATATCAAATAAAGTAAACTGTGTAGTATGGACTAAATGCTATAAGAATTTCAAAAGAACCATGAGACCAGCACAGTCACAGAAGGCTTCAGAGGAGAAGCAAGAGCAGGAAGAGAGGGGAGAGTAGTCAATTTCAAGGATGGAGAGCTCACTGAGCAAAGAAAAGAACGAGGATGCCAACAGGACAAGAATGTTTCTGGGACTATGAGATTAGTCTGATTCAAACAGATCTTGTATACCAGAGAGGGAAAATGGGATTAGAACAAACAGTAGACGAAAAAATCCAGAAAACCAGAGAATTTAGAGAAAAAAAGTGTGTGGGGGGGAGCTGTCTTAAGGTATTAATCATAAAAATGAGACATGAATACAGAACAGGGAGTCAGATGATCAGGTATATTCAGAATTAATTTTAAAGGAGAGCAGGAAGTCTGATAGGCGACCACTGAGGTGGTCTAGGTATGAAGTGATAGGGGCTTGCATGGCGTAAAGCAGAGGGAGCAGAAAGGAAGAGAAGAAAGATGCTGTAAAGAAAGAAGTCAATGCAACTAAGTGACTGCCTAGGTAGTGAGCTGAAAAAACAGGAGTCAAAGCCAAAATCAAATCAGGAGACTAGATGGATTGCATCAAAGTCAACTCATTTAACATCCTTCTTGCAAGAGATCATCAGGCCAAAGAAAAGCATAAGTGAAACATACAACTACTAGCCAGGATCTTTACAAATACAAAATTATAAGCATTATTTGAAGTGGGACTTACTGATGATGGGTACTGAAGGAAACCAGAACATGTTACCCCAAAATATGCCCCTTTGACATAAAAATTTTGAGCTGAGGGCAATTAAGCAAACAACAAATTGAGAAAAAGCTCCTCCCTTTCTGCCTGAAGGCAGGATATAAATTTTCCTTTCACTGGCAAGAGACACTTATCAGGCCAGAGAGGGCACCAAAAGAATATGCAAACAAACCTGACTCCATTAGTTCCCTCTCATATACTTACCTTCCCGAAGTATGACTCTTGGAAGTGTAAAACTGCTTTCCTTTATCCTGTCATTTCTCTACAAATTTAATATTCTTTGTTGAGGATGCTACACAAACTGAATTTCTTTCTTTTTTAAAATAAATTTATTTATTTTGTTTTTTTGTTTATATATTTTTGACTGTGTTGGGTCTTCGTTGCTGCACGCGGACTTTCTCTAGTTGCAGCGAGCAGGGGCTACTCTTTGTTGAGGTGCGCCCGTTTTCCTTGCGAAGCATGAGCTCTAGGCACATGGGCTTCGGTAGTTCTGCCACGCGGGCTCAGTAGTTGTGGCTCACAGGCTCTAGAGCGCAGGGTCAGTGATTGTGGTGCAAGGGCTTAGCTGCTCTGCAGCATGTGGGGTCTTCCCAGACCAGGGCTTGAACCCATGTGCCCTGCATTGGCAGGTGGATTCTCAACCACTGTGCCACCAGGGAAGTCCCAAACTGAATTTCTAAGCTACACCTTTGAGTTACTTTCCTCCCATGTGATGTATGTTGCATGCGTTAATAAACTATTTGTTTTTTTCTTATTAACCTGTCTATAGAGTCTCAACTGAACACCAAAGATGGGTAGAAGTAAAGTTTTGCCTGCCCTACAGTACCTTGGCCACATTCATGTTAAGTTATACAAAACCAGGAATGAGGAAACTACTAATTGATAACTAAGATCTGTTTAACGTTTAGTTTACCATGTACCAGAAACTATGCGAAGTACTTTTACATAAATTTTATTTCATCAACACCACATCTTTAAGGTAAGAACAAGTGGTGGCCCCATTTTATAAAGAAACCAAAGTTTAGGGAGGACATAACTTGCAGAAGGCCATGAACTAATAAAAATGTGGAGACAGAACCTGGCCCTAGGATATAGGATTCAAGATCCCATGAGAGGAGGTGAGCTGAACCTGAGCAGCCCAACTATGAATTCTCTGTGACTAATCTAGAAGGAGCCTTGTCAGAGCCAGAGCCCCTAAACATGACTTTGCCTAGTGATTCACTTCAAAGGTGATGGGTGAAAAGCCAAATTAATTGATGGAGTTAAGAAATAAATCCAGCTGGAGAAGTCATACCATAACTGTCTTTCAGGGGATCATTTTGTTCTGCAGATGCTGAAGCACTGGTTGTTCCACTGGGGAGAAAGAGCAAATCTTCCAGGCTGTCATCATGGTGCATCTTAAAGGGATCTGGAATAAAGAAGGAATTTAAAACTCATTCCCATTGAACACAACTAGAAAGATTATCATTCCTTTTTATCCTCTGATGAATACTGATTAGCTACATGTGTGTCGTCAACAGTGAGTTAAATATGTTGAGATAATATGTGACTGAATGTGGTAGGGAATCAAATATTCATTAATTCACTTGAGACAAGTTAAAAATACATAATCTCATATTCTCTAAGATTTAATTATCTAAATCAGACAGCCAACAAATACATAAAACTAAAACTACAACTAATGCTCGAGTCTATAATATATTAGGAGGTGAGAGTACAAATATAAACTTTCAATATGTATTTACAGAGCAGACATTCATTTTAGGTTATTAAAAAAAACACACACACACAGAACAAGTAAAAGAGACATTTTCACCTCCTGTGGAGAGCATGAAGAAAACTGCATTTCAAAAGCTGTCTGAATGAGACAAGGTGAACTGCTGGTACCTGGAAAGAATGAACTCTAGACTCAGGAGTTGGCATGAGTAAAGGCACTGAAAACATCAGGTAAACTCTGCACCTTCTTACATGAAAAAAGAGCAAAGCCATTTAGGCCAAGCAAGAATTCTGCTCTCCAAGGAGGCCATCTCGAAATGCAACACACATCTGAATTAGCCTGAAAGTTTATAAAAACACACTGCTGGGCCCTAAGAATCTGCATTTCTAACTAGTTTCTCAGGGAATGCTAATTCCCTTTAGGCACTTCCATTGTCAGAGGCAGCTGCACTGAAGTCCAGGCTTTAAGTGAATGTTCATTCCTGTGGCTCTGAAGCAGCTGCCCCTCCCTCTTATAGTAAGGGATTTCAGGCTTAGGGGAGAGCACGGCACTGCAGAATATGAACGAGCAGAAAGGAAACTGAGAAACTGCTGGGGCTGGAGGAGGCCCCAGTGCTGCTGCTTCAGAACAGCAGAGGAGCTAGAATCTAGACAGATTAGAAAGCTTCATTCTCCCCAGTCTTAACTTGGTTTGGGGTACCTGCTGCTTGCTCTGCCTCTCACACTTCCACTGAAGGAAAACAGGACACTTAAACCAGCAATGAGAATAACTGTTGTATGGTTCGCACATTAGGAGGGGAAGAATGCTAAATCACATGTAAAAATCAAAGATTTCTACAAAGTTCTGTCATTTATTCATTACTATTTTACTAGGTGCATATGATATGGCAGACCCTGTGTGTTCTAAAAACCCAAAGATGTATAAATCAGGGTTGAAAACATTTAGGAGATGGATATACTTTAGTTCAAGTCAAGGAAGGTCTTCACTTGAAAAATATTTAAGCTGAGCACTAAAGAACTGAGTGGTTGCGGGACAGAGGAAGACCTTTTCTTTCTCTACCTACATACATTCCCTCTCTTAGTGATCTCATCCAGTCTCACAGTTTAAAATTCCATCTATAAGATGATGACACTCAAATTTGTATCTCCAGTCATCTCAACCTCTCCCTTTATTTCCTGACTTCTGTATCAAACTGCCAACACTTAATGTATAAAATAAAGCCAAAATGTAACCTGTTTCCCAAATCACTCCTCCTACAGTCTTCCCATCTCTGATGGCATTCTATCTTTTTGGTCCAAAACCCTGGAGTCATCCTTGGTTTCTCTCTTTCATACACCACATCCAAGTTGTCAGGAAATCCAGCTGACTTGACCTTGAAAATGTCCCCCAGTGGGCTTCCCTGGTGGCGCAGTGGATAAGAATCTGCCTGCCAATGAGGGGACACAGGTTCGAGCCTTGGTCCAGGAAGATCCTACATGCCGCGGAGCAACTAAGCCCGAGCACCACAACTGCTGAGCCTGGGCTCTAGAGCCCACGAGCCACAACTACTGAGCCCGCATGCCACAACTACTGAAGCCTGAGCTCCGCAACGAGAAGCCACCACAATGAGAAGCCTGCACACCGCAACGAGGAGTAGCCCCCGCTCACCGCAACTAGAGAAAGCCCGTGTGCGGCAACAAAGACCCAACACAGCCAAAAAATAAATAAATAAAATGAAAAAAAAATGTCTCCCAGAATCTATTTCTTCCCCACCTCCACTACAGTTTCTCACAAGGCTGCAGTGAAGGTACTGCCCAGGGCTGTGATCATTTGGAGACTTGACTGGGGCTGGAGAACCTGCCTACATGATGATGGCTTACTCACATGGCTGTTAACTGGAGGCTTCTGTTCCTCCCCACGTGTGCCTCTCCACAGCAGCAGCTATCGCCAGGGTGAGTAAACCCAGTGTGACCAAGACAGAAACTGTAGTGTCTTTTGTAATCTAATCTTAGAAATGGCATACCATTATTTCTGCCATCTATTCTATTGGTCACATAGCCCAAGCATGGTACGATGTGGAAGGTGACTACACAAGGGTGTGAATACTAGGAGGTGGGGATCACTGGAGCCATCGCCCTGAATCAGTAATTAAAAACTACTCACAAAGAAACGCCCTGGCTGAGATGGCTTCCCTGATGAAATCTACCAAATATTTAAAGAAGAATGAAAATCAATTCTTCACAAACACTTCCAAAAATATTAAAGAGAGGAGGATACTTCCCAACTCATTGTATGACACTAATATAAAACTAGACAAAGACATCTCAAGAAAGGAAAACTACTGACCAGTATCTTTTCTGAACATGGATGCAAAAGTCCTCAACAAATATTTACATATGTGCCAGCATATAAAACTCATTATATACCATGACCAAATGGGATCCATCTCAGGAATGCAACATTGGTTTAACATCCAAAAATCAATTAATGGAATACATACATAACAACAGAATTAAAAAAATAAAACCACATGATCATCAATAGATGCAGAAAAATCACTTGGCAAAACCCAACACCCTTTCACGATAAATCAAACACTCAACAAATTAGGAATAGAAGGCATTTTCCTTAATCTGATAAACGACATCAACAAAAACCGCACAGCTAAGACCATGCTTAATGGTAAAAGACTGGATGCTTTCCCTAACTAAGACCAGGAACAAACAAGGAAGTCTGCTCTTGCCACTTCTATTTAACATTGTACTGAAGGTTCTAGTCAGGACAATTAAGCAAGGACAAGAAATAAAAGGCAGCCTGATTAGAAAGGAAGAAGTAAAACTTTATTGTAGAGGACATGATCTTATACACAGAAAATCCTACAGAATCAACTAAAAAACTATTAGAACTAATGAGTTCAGCAAGGTTGGAAGATACAAGATCAATATACAAAAACCAATTCAGATTCAGAAAAATCTGAAAATGAAAGAAAACAATTCCATTCATAAGAATAAAGAACAATAAAATATTAGGAATAAATTTTACAAAAGGGAGTATAAAACTTACACTCTGAAAACTACCAAAATATTGCTGAAAGAAGTAAGGTATAAACACATGGAAAAACATTCTAAGTTTAAGGATTGGAAGACTTAATATTGTTGAGATGGCAAAACTCCCCAAATTGATCTACAGATTTAACACAATTCCTACCAAAAATCCCAGCCGATTTCTTTTTCTTTTAATTAATTAATTAATTTATTTATTTTTGGCTGCATTGGGTCTTCGTTGTTGCCTGCGGTTTTTCTCTAGTTGCGGCAAGCGGGGTCTACTCTTTGCAGTGGTGCACAGGCTTCTCATTGCGGTGGCTTCTCTTTTGCAGAGCACAGGCTTTAGGTGTGTGGGCTTCAGTAGTTGTGGCATGAGGGCTCAGTAGTTGTGGCTCGCGGGCTCCAGAGCGCAGGCTCAGTAGTTGTGGTGCACAGGCTTAGTAGCTCCATGGCATGTGGGATCTTCCCAGACCAGGGATCGAACCCATGTCCCCTGAATTGCCAGACAGATTCTTAACCACTGCGCCACAGGGAAGTCCCCCAGCTGATTTCTTTATAGAAATTCACAAGCTGACTCTAAAATTAATATGGAATTCCAAAGGATACAAAATAGCCAAAACAATCATCAAAAAGAAGACCAGGGCTTCCCTGGTGGCTCAGTGGTTGAGAGTCCACCTGCCGACGCAGGGGACATGGGTTCGTGCCCCGGTCGGGGAAGATCCCACATGCCGCGGAGTGGCTGGGCCTGTGAGCCATGGCCGCTAAGCCTGTGCGTCTGGAGCCCGTGCTCCGCAACGGGAGAGGCCACAACAGTGAGAGGCCCGCGTACCGCAAAAAAAAAAAAAGAAGACCAAAGTAGGTAGACTCATACTACTCAATTGCAAAACTTACCACAAAGCAACAGTAACCATGACAGTGTAGTACTGGCATAAGGACAGACATACAGAACAATGGAACAGAACTAAGAGCTGAGAAACAAAACTGTATATCTATGGTCAACAAATTTTCAACAAGGGTGCCAAGACAATTCAATGGGGAAAGAATAGACTTTTCAAAAAATGGAGCTGGGACAACTGGATATCCACATGAAGAACAATGAATCTGGACCCCTACACCTTTCACCATACACAAAAATTAACCCACAGTGGATCAAAGACCTCAATATAAGAGCTAAAACTATATAAAATTTTTAGAAGAAAACATAAGGATAAATCTTCATGACCTCAGATTTGGCGATGGAGCCTTAGATATGACACCAAACCTTGAGCAACAAAAGAAAAACTAGATAAAGTGGACATCATCAAAATTAAAAACTGGGCTTCCCTGCTGGCACAGTGGTTGAGAATCTGCCTGCCGATGCAGGGGACATGGGTTGGAGCCCTGGTCCGGGAGGATCCCACGTCCCACGGAGCAGCTGAGCCCATGTGCCACAACTACTGAGCCCATGTGCCACACCTACTGAGGCCCATGCGCCTGGAGCCCATGCTCTGCAACGGGAGAAGCCACCGCAATGAAAGGCCTGCGTACCGCAGTGAGGCGCAGCCCCTGCTTGCCGCAGCTGGAGAAGGCCCATGTGCAGCAACAAAGACCCAACGCAGCCAAAAATAAATAAATTTAATTAATTAATTATTAAAAACTTTTGTGCTCCACGGACACTACCAAGAAAACCAGAAGATAACCCACAAATTGGGAGAAAATAGTTGCAAATCATAAATCTGATAAGCGTCTAATATGTGAAATATAAAGAATTCTTACAGCACAACAAAAAGATCAACCAATTAGAAAATGGTCAAAGGATCTGAATACACATTTCTCCAAGGAAGATATACAAATAGCCAATAAGCACATGAAAAGATAAAAAGATAATCAACATCATCAGCCATTAGGAAAATGCAAATCAAAATCACCACAAGATACCATTTCACACCCATTAGGTTACTATAATTGTTTAAAAAGGGAAAACAAGTGTTGTCAAGGATGTAGTGATTACAAACCTCATAGGTTACTGGTGGGAATATAAAATGTTGCAGTTGCTTTGGAAAACAGCTTGGCAATTCCACAAATGATTAAACAGAGTTACCATATGATCAGCAATTCCAATCCAGGTTACATTCCTTCATCTACACAAAATCTTGTACACGAATGCTTTAGAAAGCATTATTTACAATAGTTGGGGAAAAAAAGGGGGAGACCAACCCAAATGTCCATCAACTGATGAATAAACAAAATGCAGTGTATCCATACAAAATATTACATGCCCATTTAAAGAATGAAGTTCTAATCCATGCCAAAAAATGCATGTACCTTGAAAACACTGGGCCAAATGAAAAAAGCCAGCCACAAAAGACCACATATTAACATGATGATTCCATTCATACGAAATGTCCTGAATAGGTAAATTTATAGAGACAGAAAGTAGATTTAGTGGTTGCTTAGGGCTGGGGTGGATAAGGAGATGGGAGTGAAATCTAAGGAATACTGAGTTTCTTTATGAGGTGACAAAAAATATTCTAAAATGGACTCTGGTGATGGCTGTACATATATGTAAATATAATAAAATCCACTCAATTGTACATTTTAAATGGGTGAATTGTATGGTATGTGAATTACATCTCATTAAAGCTTTCTTCAAAAATTATGTATATCTGGGACAGCTAATGACTGGAGAGTGGTACAGAACATCAAGTACTAGAACATCTGGAACCAGTTATGGGCACCTTTTAAGTTAGATAGCAAAAAAGAAACCATATATAAGTGGAAACAAATAACTTGAGCTCTCAACCTCATTAACTCTGACATGGAGGTATCAACTACTGCTTTGAGGTGCTTCTGCAGTCCATCCCTCCCACCACTTCCAACTCTAGGCAACTACAGATAGGCTTTTTTTTGTCTCTATAAATTAGTTAGAATTTTATACAAATTGGGTATAAGTTTTAGTTTTCTTTTTTTTGTCAAATGAGGATAATATATACTTGGCAGAGTTAGGTAAGAAACGCAGATAATATGTATATTGAGGCTCTAGTACTGCGCCTGGCACAAAATAGGCATTTGACAAATGGTGCTATTAGTACTATAATAATTCCTTTTGGAAGAACTAAGGTTCTAAGGTACTATTGATCATTTAGTCCTCAATGAATATGAATTTCAGCTTTTTACTCAAAACAGGTTTTGAAGGGGAGAAAACAAAGGGGTACCTGCCTCAGAAGAAGGGATAAATAGAAAGGAGAAAGGGTCAACTAAATGTTCAGGGGAAATAATTATACCTTGGTTGTGCTTTACAAGCCATATTTAGGCTGAAATGTTTTATCTCATTTACTGGTGGGAATATAAAATGTTGCAGTTGCTTTGGAAAACAGCTTAAATAGTGGTGATTGTGGCTTTTCCATGTTTATGTCATAGTTCACATTCAGCAGTCACAAGCAAGCCTTGCACTTACCAGTCTGGATAGGATTCACCACTTGCTCGGGTTCAAAGCAAAAGTTTGTATTTTCTGGCCAGTTCTGGCTGTTCTGATATCCCTGGTAGGCCATTTTCTCTTCAAGGAATTCAGTTGGAGACCCTTCAAATAGAAACAGGAAACAAAAGTTATAAGGTACCACTATTGACATCTGATTATTTTTGGCTTTTGTAAATAATGCTGCTATGAACATTCAAGTACAGGTTTTTGTGTGGACATACGTTTTCAATTCTATTGGGTATATATGCTCAGCAGTTGAACTGCTAGGTGATACAGCAATTCTATGTTTAACATTTTGAGGATCTGCCAAACTTTTCCATAAATGTATATAAATGGCTGTACCAGTTTATAATCTCACCAGTAATGTCTGAGGGTTTCAATTTCTCCACATCTTCACCAACACCTGCTATTATCTTTTTTTATTTTAGCCATTCTAGATATGGGTGTGAAGTGGTACCTCATCATGGTTTTGATTTGCATTTCCCTGATGACTAATGATGTTATGTATTATTTCATGTGCTTATCTAAGGTCACTTTTATGTTTTTCTTCCCCAAAGAAAGGTTTATTCAAATAATTTACCCAATTTTAAATTAAGCTACTTGGTTTTTTCATTATTGAAATGTAAGATTCACTTTCTTGATGATGTCCTTGGAACACAAAAGTTCTTAATTTCAATGAAGTCCAGTTTATGTACTTTTTCGGTCATCTGTGCTTTCAGTGTCGTATCTAAGAAACCACTGACTAATCTAAGGTTACAAAGATTTATGCCCATGTTTTCTTGTAAGAGTCTTATAGTTTTACCTCTTACATATACGTATATGATCCATGTTGGGTTAATTTTTTATATGGTGTTAGGTAGGGGTCTTAACTTCACTCCTTTGCATACAGCTATCCAGTTTTCCCAGCACCATTTCTTGAAAAGACTGTGCTTCCCCCATTAACTTATCTTGGCACCCTTGCTGAAAAATGTAAGAGTTTACATCTAGACTTTGACAGTTTCTTAAAATGTTAAACTTAGACTTATCACATGACCCAGCAATTCCACTCCTAGGTGTCTACCCGAGAGAAATGAAAACAAATATCTATACAAAGACAATATATGAATGTTCACAGCCATGTTATTCATAATAGCTAAAGACTGGAAACAAACCCCAAATTCATCAACTGATGAATGGATAAACAAAATATGGTACATATATTGGAATACTGTTCAGCTGTAAACGGGAATAAAATACTGATAAACACCTCAACATAGATGGATGAACTTTACAAGCATTAATAAGCTAAGTGAGAAAAGCACGACATGAAAGACTATATGCTGTATGATTCTGTTTATATGAGTTTTTTAGAAAAGATGACTATAAAGATAAGAAGCAAATCATTGGTTGCCTAGACTGTAAATAGAGATGGGGATTGAGTGTACATGGACTCAAGATAACTTTAAGGGTGGTAAAAAAAATTTCTGAAAAATGGATTGTGGTGATGAATGCACAACTCTGTAAATTTACAATGGGTGAATTTTATAGTATGTAAATTATATCTCAATAAAGTGGTTAAAAAAAAAATCTAGGACTCCCAGGTATGTGCCTTTAGTATATACTTCCCTTGTTGGGGGCTATGAATTTTTGTGGAGAAGGGTATGGAAGTGAGTGAGGAAAGAAGTTTTGAAAGGCTGAATAGTTACAGTACGAACACGGTTGAAGTTTCCCTACTGCCCTGCTTCTGGAAAAAAGACTAGGACTTTAAAAAGATGTACCTGGGAAAAGGAGAAGGCTCAACCACAGGGTACTTCAAAAAGATCCAGATACCTGCTGCTAATCTCAAGACAAACTTCGAGGGTAAGTGGCAGAACTGTCCCTCCTTTATTACTAGCTAACTCATCAGGTTGCCTTGAGGTACAAATTTTCTCCTTCATGATTGTCCTTTATTTTCATGTTTCATAGAATCACCTAAATCTAATTTCAACTACCTGAAGCATTTGAGGAAAGAGGAGGAAGAGGAATGAAACAAAAAATTTATCCTAGATTACATTCCCTGAAATGTTCCTTCAGGAACACATCCCAAGAGAATGTTAGATATCTGAGGCCATTTTTTTTTCTCTAAACATTTTTACTTAAGCAT
Organism: Aethalodelphis obliquidens; assembly: GCF_003676395.1. Taxonomy (NCBI): domain Eukaryota; kingdom Metazoa; phylum Chordata; class Mammalia; order Artiodactyla; family Delphinidae; genus Aethalodelphis; species Aethalodelphis obliquidens. The sequence goes on from NW_020838055.1 coordinate 2,545,060, forward strand.
AATAAATCTGTGGACTTTAAGTTATCTTCCATGCCTGCAAGAATGGAAGGGGGATAATATACTGTATTTTTACTTAAGATATTTCAATTATAATTGTATAATTAAAACTCTTCTTATATAAGTGAAATGCCTAATCTCTGAGAAACTTATCTGCTGAAGGTAGACTGTACATGACAAAGCCTCCCAAGTTCTACCTGTCAAAGAGAGCCTCTAGCAGTTGTTCTTCTCTGAACGTTCCAGGCCTCCAGACCTGCACACAACTAAGAAACTTCTGCTATAAGTTATAAGAGAAGGAAGCAAATCAATTCTTCAGGAGAGACTTTTTCTAAAATTCAGGCAGTATCTGTCATGAATATCTTTTTAAGATGGAAACTGATCATCATAATCATCTTTCATCAATAACAGTTTACAATGGATGTAGAGGATGTTCCACACATAGCTATTCCCTAGGTCAACTATCAATAAATGACAAAGGTACAGAAGTAAATACACCATTAGTTATGGTACAACCTGGGGACAGGGATTAGAGAAAAACTCAGCAATACAGCTCAGCTATGGCATCTACTACCAGAAGGGAATTAAAACATCCTGCAATGTGGCCCTGGCAAACTCATGTCTAAGACCTCCAGAGGCTGAAATGCAACCTCTCCATCCCCTCAAAGCACTCCCTCCCTCCCCCTTTTGGTCTCTCCCCAGGATTCTTTCTCTTTTCTGTCCCTCCTTTGGCTTTAAGAGAGCCAACTTTAAATGGCATTTCAACACAAGGAAGTTCTCCAGAGCTGACTATAGTCCAACTGGGTTAACTGTGTGATTTAATATTCTGTAGTAGCTTATATGTAATCATCATTATTTCAGCAGATATATAGGGCCAGTTTGATATCTGCCACATTCTGATTTTTAGATGGTGCTGGAGAAAAAGTCGCAAGGCTGACGGAAACAAAAGACAAAATCCTCAGGAGAGCAATAAGACAGCAAGAACGAATCAACTGGTGATTACGCAGCTCTGAATTAACAGCACCAAGAAATATGAAATATTCAAAAAAAACAGAGATTGAGGTTCTTCACTTCAGTTTTCCCCAGGCAAACTTCTCACCTTTTCAATACTTTTTGTTTTTGTTTTGTTTTTTGCAGTACGCGGGCCTCTCAGTGTTGTGGCCTCTCCCGTTGCGGAGCACGGGCTCCGGATGCGCAGGCTCAGCGGCCATGGCTCACGGGCCCAGCCGCTCCATGGCATGTGGGATCTTCCCGGACCCGGGCACGAACCCGTGTCCCCTGCATCGGCAGGCGGACTCTCAACCACTGTGCCACCAGGGAAGCCCTCAATACTTTTTGATCTCTTTCCCTATCTGCTGTACACTGCTGGTGTACATGATTTGGGTTATTTATAGGGAGTTCAAAAAAAGAAATAGAAAAACAAGAAGCACCAATAAGAATTATTTTACTCTGAATTATTAATTGACAGATAGATTTCTTATAAACAGTATTAGTGGTCATAATTTGCATATTACTAACAAAAAAAACCAAATCTGTGACCGCTTCTATTTCATGTCCTTGGCTCTTTCCAAATCTGTCCCCCATCCCCTGCCCCAGCGGCAACCTTAGAATTTTAGAGAAGAAGGCACCTAGGAGATCACCCAGTCCAAGCCCCTGAAGTTTAAACCATATCTCATTCAATTATCTATTTAAGCACCTGCTATGTGCCAGTCACTGTTCTAGGTATTAGTGATACAGCAGCAAACCAAATGGTGAAAAGTCCTGCTCTCACGGACACTGATCACTATCATCACCATTACACTGTACTTGGGCACTATGAAAACCGAGCAGCAAGTATTAGTCTAGCTGAGGGTTTAAGATATACCCAACAATGCAAATCTCTGCAAGCTTCAGTTTTCACATCTGGTACCTGCCTTACTTACTTCATAAGGCTGAGGGAGGATATGTGAAAGTGCTTAGAAAACTATGAAGAACATGATAGTCCCACAACTATAATGGGTCACATAGGATAAGTGTCTACAATAACACGTACTAAGTGCTGCTACCGGAGTTTAAAGGTCACATAATATGGTCACGGGATGATCTGGAATATCTTCCACAGGAGATTAGAATTTAACTGGATCTGGAAGGATAGTCAGGAGGATATAATTAAATGGAGCTGGGAGACTGAGAAAGAGACAAAGTGGAGAAGATATCCAGCAGAGGAAAATATGAGTTAAGACCACGGGCAAGAACGGGAAAGTAAGGAGCACACCAATTTAGCTGGAACACACTTACTGGGGGCAGCAGTTCTCCATAGAGGGCAGCTAGAGAATAGCTAGGGTGTCAAAGGCCAAACAGAGTGGCATCCAAGAGTTGTCTGCCTGTATCCCATCTAAAGGGAACCACCCCAGTCCCTTCAAGGTGATCCTGGTATGGCTGTCCATCGTGGTACTTTGCTTTCCTGGCCAAACGAGTATACTTGTAATTCAGGCAGACCCGAAGTCCTTTAGGAAAATCTGATATACAGACATTTTAGAACTTGAGCCATAAGGCTACACTACACCTGGGCTGCCAGTAATCATTCTTCCCACCTTGAATCTGCCTGAGAATGAAGCCAAAGAGGGGGCAGGGACGACAGAGGGAGAGAAGGAAGAATGGAAAAAAGGGAGGAAGAGAGGTAGAGGAAGAGAGAAAAAAGGGGAAGGTGAGAAAAGCAAGAGAGAAGAAAGAGACTTTTGAGCCAAATATGTTATTCTAAAAGCTTTACATGTTTAAAAAAAAAAAAAAAAACTAGCTGTAGGCAGCCAACAAAGATGAAAATGCAATGCCCAGTTCCTTTAATTGAGGAAAAGTGTAAAAAGTAAGAAATATGTATTTTGCCTAGAGCTGTCTAAAGGTTTCTTCACATGCTAGAAATCTAAATCAGAAAGAAATATGATATTAAAGAAAGAAAACTGGACTGCAAATCAGGAGATCTAGATTCCAGTCCTGGCTCTGTCACTTAACTTTGGGTGTGACCTTGAGACTTTTAGAACCACAAACCATTCATCTATAGTAAAACACCAAACCAAAACAAAACAAATCCACACAAAAAACATGAAACACAATAGGGTTGTGCTATATAATTTTTAAATTTTAATTTTAGTTCTAAAATTAAATTTTAAGACCTTTTAATTTTATTTTTATTTATTTATTAAATTATTAATTATTTATTATTAATTTATTTATTTATTATTTTTATTTATTTTTTATTTTATTATATTATTTTTATTTATTTTATTATTTATTTATTTATTTTTATTTATTTTATTATTATTAATTATTTATTTATTATTTTATTTTTTATTTATTTTAATTTTAATTCTAAAATTAAAATTTAAGACCTTTGATCTATCTATTCATTTTTATATCCCCCCAAAACCTGGCAAGATATAATATGCACAAAAGTACTCAGCAGGAAGTACTGGTCATTTGCTTAAGCCAGAAAAATTACAATGAATCAAAGAACAAACCACGGTGTCACTAGGAAGGTTCACAAGCATATGGAGGAGGGAAGAAGAAAAAGTGGTAAAAACTTGGATAAATAAAGGGGAAGCGGGGGCGGGATAAATTAGGAGGTTGGGATTAACATATACACACTACTGTATAGCACAGGGAGCTATACTTAGTATTTTGTAATAAACTATAAGGGAAAAGAATCTGAAAAAGAATATATAGCCGTGTGTGTGTATGTATGTGTGTATATATATATATACACACACATATATATATACACACAAACACACATATATACACATATGTATAAACTGAATCACTGTGCTGTATGCTGGCAACTAACACAACACTGTAAATCAACTATACTTCAGTTAAAAAAAAGAAAAGAAGATTCTCTGTTGGTTTGATTTCTACCAGGTCCCTGATGTTTTAATAGAATATATGCTTAATAATTCTCTTTGGAAACAAAAACTTGGAGAAATAAATAGCTCTTAAAATTAGTAAAAGTGGGACTTCCCTGGTGGCGCAGTGGTTGGGAGTCCGCCTGCCGGTGCAGGGGACGCGGGTTCGAGCCCTGGTCTGGGAGGATCCCACATGCCGCGGAGCAACTGGGCCCGTGCACCACAACTGCTGAGCCTGTGCTCTACAGTCCGCGAGCCACAACTGCTGAGCCCACGTGCCACGATTGCTGAAGTCCGCACACCTGGAGCCCAGTGTTCCGCGGCGGGAGAGGCCACCGCAATGAGAGGCCCGCGTACCGCAACGAAGAGTAGCACCGCGGCTGAAGTGAGCCCGCGCGCAGCAACGGGGGCCCAGTGCAGCCATAAATAAATAAATAAATTTATTTTTTAAAAAATTAGTAAAAGTGCAGTGGATAAGAATCCGCATGACAACGCAGGGGACACGGGTTTGATCCCTGGTCCGAGAAGATCCCACATGCCACGGAGCAACTAAGCCCGTGCGCCACAGCTACTGAGTCTGCGCTCCACAGCCTGAGAGCCACAACTACTGAGCCCACGTGCCACAACTACTGAAGCCCGCGCGCGCCTAGAGGTCATGCTCCGCAACAAGAGAAGCCAACGCAATGAGAAGCCCGCACGCCACAATGAAGAGTAGCCCTCTCTCACCACAACTACAGAAAGTCTGGCGCAGCAGTGAAGACCCAACGCAGCCACAAATAAATAAAAATATTTATTTTTAAAACTTTTAAAAAATTAGTAAAAATATTTTTAAAACAGTAAGATTTCGTAGGATTAATTTATTTCAGTTCTAAAATAAACTTTAAAAGGCTGTGTTTCGCCTTACATTTCTTACCCTTTCGGAAAAAAGTAGGGTTTTTTTTGTTTATTTGTTTGCGTTACGCGGGCCTCTCGCTGCTGTGGCCTCTCCTGCTGCGGAGCACAGGCTCCGGACGCGCTGGCTCAGTGGCGATGGCTCACGGGCCCAGCCGCTCCGCGGCATGTGGGATCTTCCCGGACCGGGGCAAGAACCCGTGTCCCCTACATCGGCAGGCAGACTCCCAACCACTGCGCCACTAGGGAAGCCCTAACGAATACTTTTTTAAAGTCTCTCAGTTGTAATATCTAATTTGAAAAATATTGATAGATATAACCCATATAAACAAAAGCTCTTTGGGGTCCTTAAAAATTCTGTAAATAGCTTTACTGAGGTACAATTAACATACAGTAAGCTCCACGTATTTAAACTGTATACTTTGATTAATCTTGACTATGTATGCCATCACCACAAGAGAGAGAACCTATTCATCACCCTCAAAAGTTTCCCAATTTTTAAGAGTGAAAAGTGGTCTTGATACCAAAAAGTTTGAGAGCTGATGCCTTAAGAGTATTTAGAGACATTCTCCCTCTGGAGAATTCTGCTATTTACTTAGAGAGTCAAGTAAAAAGATAAAGAAGCAAAAAAGAGCATAGATTGGGGCAGCAGACTAAGGTTCTAGTCCAGCTCTTTGGAGAGACCTTAGTTATTAACTCATTGAATTCCTTCAAACCTCAATGTTCTCACCCATATCATCAAAACACTGTACCAATATCTGGTATCTAAGCTCCCTTCCACTTATAAAAGTCTATTATAGGGCTTCCCTGGTGGCGCAGTGGTTGAGAGTCTGCCTGCCGATGCAGGGGACACGGGTTCGTGCCCTGGTCCGGGAAGATCCCACATGCCGCGGAGCGGCTGGGCCCGTGGGCCATGGCCGCTGAGCCTGCGCGTCCGGAGCCTGTGCTCCGTGACGGGAGGGGCCACAACAGTGAGAGGCCCGCGTACCACAAAAAAAAAAAGTCTATTATATTAGTCCACACCTCTCCATACTACACTGTAGGCTTATGTATTACCACTATCATTCTTCTAGCCCCCTCCCCCAACACCTCCCCTCTCTTCCCCCGGAGTCAAGAAGTCGAAGACAAAGTTCAGGCTTCACTATGTTCTGTGATAGAAATTTAGCCATCTGAGAAATGAGAAAATAAAACAATATCTCACTAAGGGCTAAACTGTACAATGGAAATGTTTAAAGTATACACGTAAAGAGAAGTAAGAAAATTAATGCTGGCAAGAGGGCTTCACAGATAAGACAGAAGGCAGTCTTTGAAAGTGATATTTTCAATTACTGTTGACACTATAATACATGTGAGAATGTCTTAGATTATAATTACAAATATAAAACAAAACTGGCTAGGGAAACAACGTGTATATCCATACATACATTGATTGTAGAAAGACAAAGCAGTCGTGGCAAAATGCTATTGATTGGTGAATCTGGAAATACATACAAAAGTTCTTTGTTTTATTTGTTCTTTTGTTTCATTTGTCTGTATATTTGCAATTATTTCAAAATAAAAATTTAAGTACTTCTATTTTCTAAAAATAGAAAAGACAGAAGAAAGCTAACTCCTTTCTCAGATTTTCCACCAACTCTACTTTCTTTAATAGATTTAAATGCTCATATCCAACTATATTAGGACGTCTTTCTCCTCTGTACTAAACAGGCAAAAAGCCCACCAACCTTCCTGATTTGAATAATATTTGACCATCCCTAAAATGGCCGGAGACTTTTTTTAAAGACTTCCAGAGCTCTAACAATATTTGAAAACAATGAAGCATTGAAGGTCTCAAGCAGGAAAGAGATGATGACTTTGAGTTAACAGTTTCTTTTCGGTTTGCTGTAAAACAAACCAGCATGCTTGTCTTGGAAATGTCATTTTAAAAAAAAAAAAAAAACCACACACACAGTATGCTCATTTTGCTTAAACCAGAAATCCTGCAGGATGCTCCCCAGAGTGGGCCCAGGTGAAGGATACCACCATGAGGCCACAATACACCTTAAGTTAGCAATAGTTTAGCTATAAACACTACATTGTTTTCAGCTGTTCCTTTTACCTCCCATGACACTCGACTATCATACTGAACAGTACACTGTTCCTATAAAAACATGTATCCCTACACAACTTCCTTTCTTGTTCTCCAAAGAGGTTGTTACATATACTCTCTTCTCCAGCATTTTCCATCCCAACATATAAACTCTTACTTTATAGAAAATATTCTTCCACTGCCCTGTCCTCTATTGAAAACTTACCTACATGAGTCCACCATTACTCCTTTCCTTCCTATTTATGAGGGAGGTATAATCTTCCATCTTTTTTTTTTAATTTTAAAAAAAACCCTGCCCAACTAGAGAATATAAGAAATGCATTCTTATATTCTCCTTTCCAAGGACAGCATTTATGCAAGTACGCCCTTCATACTGTCCCTTGCCATTCAGTCCTCCAGCCTCCTAGGCTTGCTTTTTAATCTCTACTCTCCTCCTCTGGTTATAAGCACAATTAAATCTCAAGCATCTTTAAAACATAAACAAAATCCAAACTGTGTTAAAGAAAATAAATCTCCTATAGAAGAATCTATGGATTAAGAGAACTTTAGATTCTAATTCTAACAAACCAGTTATTAAAAAACAAACAAATGAGATAACTGGGGAAAATACTGGTGAATTGAATACTGAGTGGACATCTGATATTATGAATTGGGGTGTGTGTGTGAATGGGTAATTATGTTTTAAAAAGGAATCGATTTTGAGAGATACAGACAGGTATAAAGATAGGATAATATGATGATGCCTGGAATTTGCTTCCAAAAAACATCTAGGGTTGGGTGAGGGACAGATTGCCCATCTGTTTGAAAAGTTGAACAACCAACTAAAGAGTCTCTGCCTCCAGTCTGACGCTCCTCTTCTTAGCATAAAACATGTTCATATTAGTCCCTGGTTTAAAACCCTTTAATGTTTCCCCATAACCTAGAGATTACAGAGCAAATTTATCACATAAGATCCTATATAAGCCAGTCTTAATGTTTCAGTGTCATTCCCAGCTAACCATACTATTCCTTACCCACATTCCTCTACTCTTTCACATGAGCTGCTCTATCCATCTAGAATACTTTACTTTGCTCCCCCATACTGTCTGCCTGCCCTAAGCTTACTCATCCTCCTAGGGTCACCCTCTAGGAAACACCTGCATGTACCACTCCTCTTAAACACAGGGACTTCTTTCCTCAGTGTTTGCATGGCAGCCTGTGCTTACATGTAAACACGTGATATAAGACATTGCTCAATGGCTCTGTGGCTGGCCAACTGAGAGCAAGGAATGTGTCTTCCCATTCAGTATTCCCAGCCCCATATGCTGTGCCTAACACCTAGATGGTGCCCAATAAATGGTTGTTGAATGAACAAATGACTGCAATTTGGAGGGGAAAAAATTAATCTGGACATAAAAATACCGGTAACTCTGGTGGGCTTTTGTTAGAGATACAACCTTCAAATTAAGATTCTACTTTTTGCAATACCTTTGTTCCATTTAATTTTATTCACATTATATTTTTTGCTGAATACTAAAATACAATCAGTATATAATTTATTTTTTCTAAATGTTCAGGGCTATTAAACAATAGAAATTTATGTTAAACTAAATCAGCCTATTCAAAGACTTAAGTCTGCCTGGTCAGAGCAGATTAATACACTTGAGACTAAAAACAGTACAATTAATAATTATGTCAGGGCAACAGACATCATAAACCATGACTGTTGTGTACCTGTGACATGATAGACAGCTACCCTAAGTAGAGAGAGATAAAAACTAGGCTCTTTCTTCAGACAAAATAGGAATTAAAATATTCCCTCAAAATAGCAATAACTCATAATAAGCCCCATTTCTATTTTCACATTCTGCTAAACAGGGTATATAAATGGAAGTATTTAAATTATTTTGGTTTAAAGCCAGAAAACATTTTACAAGTAGCCATAATCAAAATTCAACTGTGGTAGAAATCACATGTGAACATTAAACTGCATTCAGCCCATATTTCACTGACTTCTACTCATTCTGCCAATTTGTTCCAGACAACTATGGATACTTGACATTCCAGCTCTAAACTGAGAATGAAAAAACACTTTCCCAAGTAGGGCAAATTATTCATGGATATTTAACGTTCTCATTATAGAATATGATCTGGAACACTACAACACATACGAATCAAGAAGGAAATTAATGTCCAAACAATTTACTCTCTTACTGTTTCTGGTTCCCTCAGATTCAAAAAGATTTCTTCCTACTCTGATAACAAGTCTGTCAGCAGTGTGGGGTCTTGGAAGGGTTTGGTTTCCCACAACTTTTGTACCCCTTCCTCCTCCGGACATAGAGCTAACGTGTAATGAGACCTTCTATTGGGGCAGCACAGCGAGGCAGCCAGCTAGGTGCAGGGTGAGGTTTCAATCCCCCTCCTCTCCACACACAACCGGAGGCATGTTTCTTTCCTACTCTGCCTAACTACCATATAACGATGACGACGACAAGGGAGGCAAGGCCAAATAATCTGCCAGAATCCTCCTAGACTCAACACACCTCTGTTTCTTTGGTTTACTAATGCCTGATAAAAGGATTATCACTGCAGGCATCTGATGCAGTAGCTTCCTCTCTGCTCTGAAAAAAAAATGCAACGAAAACTCACTTTTGTGCCCTCAGGTTATAACTGTGGCCCATTCTTCTAAAGAAAGGTGTGTTAACAGTGCATGCAAACACACACCAAATCTTCAGAAGAGGGGTCCATCAGTGCCCTAGCAGGTGATCAATTTTCTTTAAGCCAAATGAAGGTATCCTTTAACTCAGCCATTCAGAATTTCACATTTAACAATTTCAATTGGTGGACCAGGTCAAATTACAGTTTTTCTTTAAGTTGAATGAATCAAACATAACAAAGATACCAACAATCTAATGTTATCTTGAGCTGTACTCATTTATTCCTTCAACAACCATTTAAGTATCCATACTATGTTCCAGGTTCCAGGGATAAAGCAATGAATAAAATGTGCCTGGTTCCAATGTGTTTTCTTCTCTTTTTGTTCCCGCGGTGCTCTGCTGCTGTGTGGGACACCGAATGGTGCTCACCCCCACGAGTTTCAGTGTCAGCCCACAGGTGACCTCGCATTAGTTCAGCTGTCACCCCGGCCAACTCCTAGTGAGTTTCCTAGAGAGTTTTGTTGGTACCCCAGCAAGTGGTAGTCCTCAGCCTGTGGCATCTCAGGAACTTCTGCACACTCCAGTGGACTTCAAAGATGCCTGAATCTCAGCCTTGGGTGGGCTCTCTTTTACATATATCCCTTTCTTATACACCCTGCCTCAGTCCCCGTATCTGCTATTCCTCTATTCTTCAGAGTTCTCTTTACCTTTTAGTGGGTAATCTCTATGTGTTAGTAATTCTTCATATTAACTTTCCCTTGTTCAAATTACTATGTTTCTGTTTCCTGACTGGACCCAACACAGAATTAGTACCAAAAGCAGGGTGATTCCAGAAGACAGACTTATAAACATGGGATGTGGGGACTGATTTTTGTCACACCTTTGGGTTTAAGTGCAATGCTAACAAGCACCTTACCAATGGGAAATAGGATGCTAAGTAATCCATGGCACACAGTGGCAATACGATTAGTTGAGCTATCAACTGTGACTGTGCTGAAGTGTAAACTAAAGCAAGCACCTGGGGAGCCCAACCAGCTGCTGTACTTGAATGTTACGGTGGCAACGATGATTACAATAACTGTAGTAAGGATAGATCCTACTGAACACACTGAGTGCTCACAGAAAGAAAATGACAAACTCAGGTCTCGCAAGCCCTGAGAGTTAGCCTGAAAACCAGACAGTGTATGTCACAGCCCCAAAGAATCTCTCATTTCCTGTAGCCACAGGTCTAAAATTGTTTACAATAAATTTTTTTTTGCATTACAGAATTTGTTGAACTCACAGTCTCACCAAGTTTCTCATGTGAAATTAGGACACTGACTGGAAAAGAATGGAATAATGACACTTGGAATGGAGACAACTACTTATAGCTAGATGAAATTTATAATCTTGATGCCCCAAGTCACTCTGGGCCACACCAGAGAAGGAGCTGGCCCTTTGGTGCCTGAGATACTACGCTTCCTGATTAAAATCCCTGAGAAAACTTCAGCCGGGGCAGATGCTTTCAAAGAGGATGCTCATTTCCCTCGTTGCCCACCACAACCACCCTCTGTTGCCGGAGACCCATAACCAGGTCAAATCTCAGCATGCTCTAGGGCAGGGTTTGGTAAGCTACAGACCATGGGCCAAATCCACCCAGCCACCTGTTCTTGTACAGCCCACAACCCAAGACTTTAGACTAGTTTTAGGTTCACAGCAAAACTGAACAGAAGGTACACAGATTTCCCAAATACTCCTGTACCACCATCCATCCCCCTGCATCAACATCCACACCACTGTGGTACACTTAGTTACAATCAATGAACCTATACTAACACATCATTATCACCCAAAGTCAATAGGGTTATTACACTTTTTAATGGTTTAAAAAATTAAAAGAGGAAAGAAAATTTGTGAAATTCACATTTCAGTGTCCACAAACAAATGGACACAGACACACTCATTTGCTTATGTACTGTCTAGGGCTGCTTTGGTGCTACAGCAGTAGAGTTGAGTATTTGTGACAGAGACCAAATGGCAACCCAGGTCTAGGGGAACAGGTACACACTATGATCCTGAAGGAAATAGCTTGCACAGCAAAAAAAGACTCTGGTAATAACATATTGGCAGAAACCTGGGGAACATGTGTAGAAATAGATTCTAAGGACATTTGACCAAGGAGGGTAGAATATAATTCTATATTGGGCCTACTTTATTGATACAGGTTCACCTACTAGATATTCCAAATTTAATTAACTTATGCAGCTAGAAGTGGCTCTAACAGCTCACTCAGTTGGCTGACTAAAATTTGGACTCAACAGTGACCTACGTTTAATGAGAGAGAGATGCCAAAGTTTCCACGGCAGGGAATCCAAAGGCTTAGGAAGACGGAAATGTTCAATAGATTTTTCATCTGTGATCTAAGTTGCACAAGAATTCCCAGAAAGCACTGAGAAATACATTAGTCAGGGGGAGCACCTGCATCCTTGAAAAGCTCTGTGGTTGTTCTCCTGTGTAGTATGTACCTGTCCCCCTAGACCTGGGTTGGCAAACTTTATCTGTAAAGGGCCAGATGTAAATACTTATGCTTTGCAGGCCATATAGGCGCTGTCACAACCCCCAGGTATGACCATGGGGGATGTTATCACTGAAGTGGATTCTCTGATTCCAATAGGGATCGTGGGATCCTAGAATAGCAGAGGCCAAGTGGCAGCACTGACTTGCCAAAGACAAGGTGGGTACATCTGCCATAAAAGGCAGCAGGGCTGTATTAGTAATCAGAATGCCTTGGCCCATCAGGAGCTTTAGTGGTAGTTAATTGATTTCAGTGTTCCATAGGGAGCCTGCTAAAAAGTTTTTTCCTGTTGTATAGATCGATCTGTATAACAGGAAAAAACTTTACCCCTGGTAGTAAAAACTGTTCTTGATAAGTCAGGATCAAGACCTCTCAGCCAGTTTCCAGACCCAAGTCAATTCACAAACCCAAGACCCCTTAAGGAAGGATCCTGCATTGTTCCCACAAGTACATACTGTGAATCCTGCCTCTACGCTTCCCCAAAGGCCACTTACAAGAGTGACTATTGATTAGAGAAAAGGAAATACCCAGACCTTTTAGGGATAACTAATTCCTGAGGTTCCAAAGTGCCACTGTGGCCGAGCAGTCAAAGTGAGGGCTTATGGTAGTCAGGTAACAGATGGAGTGCTTAGCTTAACTCAAGTCCAACTCACAGTGGACCCAATTGTTCCATGGACCCATTTTGTGGTTATTTCCTTAGTTCCTAGATGAATAATTGAGAACAGACATAATTGACAGGGTCTTTAAAATAGGGAGACCTGAGTGGGAATCACCTAGAACATCCCCTCCCTACTAAGATATTAAACCAGAAGCAATACTCCTTACCTAGGAGATTTAGAGATTAATGCCACTATCACAGACCTGAAAGAAACAAAGGTGGGTGATATCTACCACATTCCCATTTAACTCATCAGTTTGGCCAGTGCAGAAGTTGGATGGATCTTGGAGAATGACTATGGATAATCCTAAACTAATTAGATTTTCCCATCTGGCAGCTGATACACCAGCATCTTTACTGGAGTAAATTAACATGGTCCCGGCACGTGGCATACTGCTACTGACGCAGCTAGTGTCTTTGTTTTCTATACTCATTTGCAAGGACCACCAGAAGCACTTTGCTTTTACCTGCCCTTTATATGCCTCTGAGTCTTGCCTCGGGCCTACATCAGTTCTCCTATAATATAGCCCACAGTGATGCTGAACAAAAAATATCACACAGGCCCACTATATATTGGCATTATGCTAATTGGGTCTGATTAGTAGGACACAGCAAATATATGATCCAGTAGGTCCAATGATAGTTGAAGTGTCCATGGCAAATTGGGATGCTGAATGGGGCGTCTAGCAAGCAAAAATAACAGAATTAGAGAGCCCAAACCTCTACATTGTGGGAGAAAATCTATATTCTGCAGACAACTATTCACCTTTAAAAAAAAAACAGCTTCACGCTTACTATTGGGCCTTGCTAGAGACTAAATGCCTAACCATGGGGCATAATGTGATCACACGACCATGAGCTACTCATCATGAACTAGATGTTGTCTAATTCATGCAACCATAATGGTGGGCATGTGCAGTACCAACCCATCATCAGGAGGAAACATGTAAGAGACCAAATTCAAGCAGGTCCAAAGATATGAGTAAGTTACCTAAGCAGGTGGCTCAGACTCCCTCAACTTTGACTCCTGTTGCAAAGCCCCCTCTCCCTTAACCCATGCCAAGAGCCTCCTAAGAGTTCCATATGACCAGCTGAATGGGGAAGTCTGGTTTACACATGGATCTGCACAATATGCTGGTACAGATGCAGCACTACAGCCCCACTTAAAGGTAACCCTGAAGGACTGTGTTGAGAGAAAATCGTCCAAGCGGGTGGAACTTTGAGCAGCACATCTGGTTGCCCCTCTGCCTGCAGTGAGAGATGGTCAGAGCACAGATTTACATTGTTTATACTAACATATTTGTGCCCCAAGTGACTAATCATTAAAGGGCACTCATTGTAAAGGAAGCCCTTAATAACCAGGTTGACAAAATGACGTGCTCTATGGATAGCAGTCAGCCGCTTGCCCCAGCCACCAGAGTGCTTCCTCAATGGTAGGGAGAGAGGCTATGTATTGGATCAACAACATGGACTTCCCCTAAACAAGGCTGACCTGGCTAAAGTTACTGCCAGGTGTGTCTAATCTGCCACTAGCACAGACCCAAACTCAGCCTCCTATAGGGTACCATTCCCAGGGAGACCAGCTAGTTGATTACACTAAACTTACATCATGGGGGGGACTGTGGGAGCAGTTAGGGAGGGGCAGAGATTTGTCCTCAGTGCACTAGACATGTATTCTGGATATAGATTTGCCTTCTCTGCCTACCTTGCTTCTGCCAGTGCTCATGAAATGCCTGATCCACCATCATAACATTCCACACAACACCGCTTCCAATCAATAAAGTCACTTCACAACAAACTGAAAAAAAAAATGGACTCAGCCCATGGAATTAACTGGTATTGTCACAACCTATCACCCAGGATGGCTGACCTAATTAAAAGATGGAATAATCACCTACTGAAGATTCAGTTACAGTTTCAGCTGGGAGACAACACCCTAAAAGAATGGGGTAATGCTTTGCATCAGAGACCCTAATAGGGTGCTGTCTCCCCAACAGCCATAATATGTGGGTCTGAGAATCAAGAGGAATGGTACTATATCCAATAACCCACTCATCGAATTTTCACTTCAACTCCTGACAACTTTGAGTTCTGCTAGTTTGAAGGTCTTAGTTCCCAAGGAGGAAATAGACCTACCAGCATATATAACGGTTCAACCAAATTAGAAAATGAGACTCTGACATGGCCATTTGGGACTCCTTATTCCACTGAACCAACAGGCATAAAAAAGAGGGTTACTTTACTGGTTGGGATAATTAACCCTCATTATCAAGGGAAAACTGGGTTGCTGCAACACAATAAAAGCAAGGAGGACTATGTCTGGAACCCAAGGGCTTCTCTGAGGTACCTCTTAATACTTCCATGCCAATAATAAAGGTTTATGGAAAACTAGGGCAACTAAAAAAAGGGCCAGACTACTGAAGAAATGAAAATTTGAAATTCTGGATCGTTTCACCAGGTAAAGAATTTCTACCAGCTGAGGTTCTGGCTGAGGGCAAGGGAAACATAAAATGGGTAGCTGAAGAAAGAACTCACAGATATCAATCCTGGTCTCGTGACTAATTACAGAAATGAGAACTCTGATGGTTTTGTATATTTTATCTTTGTTATATTCTGTTTATTTGTACATTCTAACCATTTTCTTCTTTTCTTCCTTCTTCCATTATAAGTTGTCAAAGGTTAACTTTACAATCAGTCTCTTGACGAAAGAATATTCAGTGGAACTGTGATTTGAGGAGTGATTAACATATCCAGCAATGAATACCATGACTACAGGTACTGAGCATCTCATTTTGGGGAAAGGACGAAAGCTGCTTCATCTTATGAGAGACAGCTATATCTTGTTAGATGCAAACAAAAGAGTTGTTCTGCTGATATGTGAAAGCTCAAATATACGTAGACAAGTACATATGGATGCTAAGTAGCCAAAGGGGTAGATTGTGCCAGTTATCAATTTATTGTTTCTCAGCTCCAAATTGCCCCTTCACTGCCCTGCTTGTGATAATGGAGCTGGACGCTGTAAACGTTTCTCCTTTGCCAGATGGCATGATACTAGGGTTACTAGAAGGTGATGGAGGCAGGGGCTTCTCTTCCTGCTTCCAGGGTGCTTTTCCATTTGCTTGCTCCTGTGGTGCTCTGCTGGTATGCAGAACACCCAGTGGTACTCATCCCAACATGTTTTAGTGGGCACTCCTGTGAGCATCTTTTCAGGCAAGTTCTGCCAGTGTCCCAAGCTGGCTTCCTGGTGATTCAGCAGCACCTCCATGTACAGTTTCCTGTTTTCCAACCTTGGTCTACATCTCCTCAGCAAACATCCAGTGAAGATATCCAAGAAAAGAAACTGGCTTTGGAGGAGGAGGGTATTCTTCCAAATTTTTCTTTCCTTTGTATTCTGCCTCAGTCCTGGGGTAGTAACTGCTCCCCTGTATCTGCCATTCTTGTATTCTTTAGAGTTCTCTCTACCCCTCAGTAGTTAATTCCCTGTTCAAACTACTGTGTGGTTTCTGTCTCCTGACTAGGCCCTGATTGATACAGATATTGAGAATTAAATCAGCAAGATGGCTAAAAGAGTAAAAAGTTCTCATCACAAGGAAAAAAAAAACTTTGTAACTAAGTGTGGTGATGGATATTAGCTAGACTTTTTGTGGTGATCATTTCACAACATGTACAAATACCAAATCATTATGTTGTACACCTGAAACTAATAGTGTTTTATGTCAATTATACCTCAATAAAAAATAAATAAATAGGGCTTCCCTGGTGGCGCAGTGGTTGAGAGTCCGCCTGCCGATGCAGGGGACACGGGTTCGTGCCTGGGTCCGGGAAGATCCCACATGCCGCAGAGCGGCTGGGCCCGTGAGCCATGGCCGCTGAGCCTGCGTGTCCAGAGCCTGTGCTCTGCAATGGGAGAGGCCACAACAGTTGAGAGGCCCGCGTACCGCAAAAATAAATAAATAAATAATAACCAACCCGTGAGATGGCTTAAATCCACATTATAGGAAAAAATGGGGAAAAGAATGAGCGACGTTTAATGCAAAGAAAATAAATCATAAGGCACATGCTAAGCTCTAGTTAAAAGGCTATCACGTGCACGAGAGAACACACTGCATCTTTGCTGCTCACGACCAACAACTACAGCAGCTGCCAACAGCAGACTAGCTCTTTATTTTACACGGAAAAGCAAAGACCAGAAATATTAACTTTTACTAAACAGAGAGCAGAACTCTTCAGTGAAGCTCTCTAAGCAGTCAAATGTCAATATTTAAATTTGTAATTTACACATCTTTGCATCTTCTCAGCTCATTTCAAGTTGTTGTAATCCCCATTGGAGGATCAGCTGTCCCAGGTTTTTGCAGTAACGAAGTCCTAAATTAATTTTCTCACAAGAAACAAAACAAAGGCTCTTCCTTCAGTTTGCCTGGAGTCCTTTTAAAGTTTCGCCTTCAATTCTGTCCTCTAGAAACAGAGAATCTCCAAAGACAAAGGACACCAAATGCGCTCTAGTTACATCCAATTAAAATACTGTTATACACTCATTTAAATAGAAAAAGGGTCTGATGGCCAAAGAATGATTTACTGGCAGAACTATTTACTAGGTTGAACCTGTAAGAACTTTCTATGTGGACATTAATCATTATCCCAATATCATTTTACATTTATTAACCCCTTCAACCAGGTTACAAAGCACTGAAAATACTTTCTGTCCCTTAACACAAACAATTCTTTTATTACTAGTTCTCATTTTATAGAGGAAGAACTTTGGGCTTAAAGAGGGCAAATAACTTGCCTAAGAGACCAAAGCTAGCAGGTGGTAGATCTAGGCCTGCTCTTTACACAGTTTTCTTAAATTTAAACAAACCACTAAGGGGATTTACTTCCAGAAAGACATGTACCAATAACCTGTCAAAAATTATTGCAATTATATCTGACCTTGCTCTTAACGTTCTTTGCCTACATGAGGCCTGAAACAAACAGAAAGAACCACCTACTCAGAGAAAAATGCTGGTGAAGAGAAAGGAAGAAAACATAATCAAACTGCTTAGGCAACTTCACAATACACAAAAATTTAAGCTAGATAATCTGTTTATACACAAGACAGCAAGGTGGCCCACTCCTCCTCAACGTTAAACGAAACAGCTGTTACGGTCTAGGACAGAAGTTTGTAATTTTCTCAATAGCACAGAAAGATCATAGCACCAAGTCTTTATTACTTTAATGTTGTTCTTGTTTTTTTTACCTCAGTGACAATGTTATAGCCATGAAAATGTATTAGGTAAAGAGGGATATGGAAAATCATAATAGACTTAACATTGTCAGGGATATGAGAGTAACATCAGAGCAAATGGGCAGAATGGCACATGCTCAGGCTTTGCCACGGGAGAGGGGAAAGGATATGTCTGTTTCAAGGATGAATGTAAAATTCCCTGCCATGTCTCTTAAATGCTACAGAAGCACAGCAAGGGATCTATGGGCCAAAGTCTTTTTTTTTTTAATAAATTTATTTATTTGTTTTATTTTTGGCTGCATTGGGTCTTTGTTGCTGTGCACGGGCTTTCTCTAGTTGTGGCGAGAGGGGGTTACTCTTCCTTGCAGTGCGCAGGCTTCTCATTGTGGAGGCTTCTCTTGTTGCAGAGCACAGGCTCTAGGCACACGGGCTTCAGTAGTTGCGGCACACAGGCTCAGAAGTTGTGGCTCGCGGGCTCTAGAGCACAAGCTCAGTAGTTGTGGCGTACGGGCTTAGTTGCTCCACGGCATGTGGGATCTTCCCGGACCAGGGCTCGAACCCGTGTCCCCTGCAATGGCAGGTGGATTCTCAACCACTGAGCCACCAGGGAAGCCCTGGGCCAAAGTCTTGATATGCTTTAGAATGACCCAGAAATCTCCTCCTTCACTGCTAGAGGGGCTCTGCCGTGGCTCCTCCCCCAGAGCTCCCCTCTCTGCTCCCATCAGTGCCTCCTCCCAGCCTTTCGCCTACCTAAGTTCCATCTTAGGAGACATAACACTGCCAGTTTAGAACAGCCTCCTTCCTTAGAACCACATTTCTTTCCTCCGCCTTTTTTTTTAAAAAACACATTCAACAAGATTATTCATTCAATAGCTACTGTGCACGTACTCTATGCCAGACACTGGTCTAGGTGCTGGGCCACAGCAGTGACCAAAACAAAAGCCCCACATTCTCATAACATTTATCTTCTAGTGGGGAAAGTCAGACAATAAACAAGATAATTAATGTGTACAAATAATAAAGCGACAGGTGCCATGGAGAAAAATTAAAGCAGAGAAGCAGGAGAGAAAATTGGAAGGGGTACAATTTTAGGTAAGATAGAAAAGACCTCGCTGAGAAGGTGGAGAGCGAACTACGAGTATATATGAGGGAAGAGTATTCCAGACAGAGAAAACAGCTAGTGCTCAGAGCCCAAGGCAGGGGCCCACCTGGCTTGTCCAGGAACAGTGGTGAGAACACCAGTGAAGCAAAGTTAGCAAAGGGGAAAATCAGGAGATGTGGTCAGAGAGGTGACAGGGGTATAATATGGCCTTATGGTATCTGGTAAGGACTTTGGCTTTTACTCTGAAATAGGAAACTACTGGAAGACTCTGAGCAAAAGAATAACATGATCTATGTGCAGGACCACTCTGGGTGCTTTTGAGAATATACTATAAGGAGCAAATGAATGCAAGGAGGGAGACTAATTTGGGAGGTTACTGCAATAGTCAATAGTGAGAGATGTGCAATAGTCACAGTGAGAGATGTGGGATGCAAGAGAAAGAAAGGATAGAGGAAGGCAAACATTTAGCCTGAGCAACTAGAAGAACATTCTATTTCTATTTAATGAGCTGGAGAAGGTTTTAGTTTTTTTGTTTGTTTTAGTTGCAGGGGTGGGATCAGAAGTACAGTTTAGGACACCTCAAATTTGAGATGTCAACTCTACATCTAAATGGAGATTTCAAGCTCTAATTTCAAATTTTCTTAGTTCTCATCCAACCTCCTCATGGAATTTAGCTAATATTACATATGTTCTTACAAAATGTTCCTTTAAACTCTGGTTAGCATTTAAATAATGTTTATAAATTTGTGCATTTCTCTCTGCAACTGGAAAAATTAGAACACACCCACAAGGCAGCTAACATATAAAGCAACATTAATTCTAAAGAGGTCTGTAAGTACATGATGGTTAATTTGAAAGTCACCTTTTTAAAATTTTATTTTATTTTTTAAAATTTTATTTATTTATTTATTTTTGGCTGTGTTGGGTCTTCGTTGCTGCGGGCTTTCTCTAGTTGCGGCGAGTGGGGGCTACTCTTCGTTGCGGTGTGTGGGCTTCTCATTGCAGTGGCTTCTCTCACTGTGGAGCACGGGCTCTAGGCGCACAGGCTTCAGTAGTTGCGGCACACGGGCTCAGTAGCTGTGGCTCACGGGCTCTGTATCTGTGGCTAACGGGCTCTAGAGCACAGGCTCAGTATTTGTGGCAGACGAGCTTAATTGCTCCGCGGCATGTGGGATCTTCCCGGACCAGGGATCGAACCCGTGTCCCCCGCATTGGCAGGCGGATTCTCAACCACTGTGCCACCGGGGAAGCCCACCTTTTTTTACTTTAAATGAGCTAGCTTTATTTATTTATGTTTACCATTTTAAACGTGCAGTTCAGTGGCATTAGGTACATTCACACTGTTAGGCAAACATCACGGCCATCCATCTCCAGAACTTTTTTTCATCTTGCAAAACTGAAACTATGTACCCATTGAAAAATAACTTCCCATCCCCCTCTCCCAATTCCTGTCAACCACCATTATACTTTCTGTCTCTATGAATTTGATTACTTATATGCAGTACCTCATATAAATGGAATCATATAAGTGGCATCAGCATTTGTCCTTTTGTGACTGGCTTATTTCACTTAGCATAATGTCTTCAAGGCTCATCCAGGTTGGAGCACATGTTGGAATTTCCTTCCTTTTTAAGGCTGAATAACACTCCATTGTATGTATATATAACTTAGGTTGCTTCCACATTTTCACTATTGTGAATAATGCTGCTATAAACAAGGTTGTACAAAGTCCCTGCTTTCATTTGGGTACATATCCAAAAGTGGGACTGCTGGATCATACAGTAATTCTATTTTTAATTTTTTGAGGACCTCCCATACTGTTTCCTATAATGGTTGCACCATTTTACATTCCTACCAGCAGTGCGCAAGAGTTCCAATTTTTCCACATCCTCACCAATACTTGTTATTTTCTGTTTGTTTGCTTTAAAATAATAACCTAGATCCTAATGGGTGTGAAGTAGTATCTCATTGTGCTTTTGATTTGCATTTTCCTAATGATTAGTGATGTTAAGCATCTTTTCATGTGCTTATTGGCTTATATATCTTCTTTGGAGAAGTATCTATTGAAGTCCCTTGCTCTTTTTTAATCAAGTTGTTTGTTTTCATGTGGTTGAAATGTAGGAGTGCTTTATATATTCTGGATATTAACCCCTTGTCAGATGCATGTTTTGCAAATATCTTTTCCCATTCCATGAGTTGCCTTTTTACTCTATTGATAGTGTCTTTTTTTTTTTTTTTTTTTTTTGTGGTACACGGGCCTCTCACTGCTGTGGCCTCTCCCGCCACGGAGCACAGGCTCCGGACGCGCAGGCCCAGCGGCCATAGCCCATGGGCCCAGCCGCTCTGCAGCATGTGGGATCCTCCCGGACCGGGGCACTAACCCGTGTCCCCGGCATCGGCAGGCGGACTCCCAACCACTGCGCCACCAGGGAAGCCCGATAGTGTCTTTTGATGAACAAAAGTTTTTAACTTTGGTGGAGTCCAATTTATCTATTTTTACTTTTGTTGCCTGTGCTTTTGGTGTCACATCCAACAAATCATTGCCGAATCTAATTTCATAAAGATTTTGCCCTATGTTGTCTTCTAAGAGTTTTACAGTTTTAGCTCTTACATTTAGGTCCTTGATCCATTTTGAGTTAATTTTTGTATATGGTGTAAAGTAAGGATCCACCTTCAACCCAACACCAAGACTATCTTTTCCCCACTGGATGGTCTTAGCACCTTTGTCTAAAATCATTTGGCCATATATACAAGGGTTTATTTCTGGGCTCCCTGTTCTATTCCTTAGTCTATATGTCTGTCTTTATGCCAGTATCACCACTGTTTTACTTACTGTAGCATTTTGTAAATTCTGAAATCAGGAAGACTGAGAGCTCTAACTTTATCTTTTTCAAGATTGCTTTGACTATTCGGGATCCTTTGAGATTCCATATGAGTTTTAGGACAGATTTTTCTATTTTTACAAAAAAAAGGTAGTTGATATTTTAAGGGAAAAAAAATCCTTTGAAAAAGCACTTTTTTTCTTTTCCATAATGGTTCATTATAGGATATTGAATATAGTTCCCTGTGCTATACAGTAGGACCTTGTTGTTTATCCATTCTATATATAATAGTTTGCATCTGCTAATCCCAAACTCCCAATCCATCCCTTCCCCCGCCCCCCCTTGACAACCATAGTCTGTTCTCTATGTCTGTGAGTCTGTTTCTGTTTCATAGGTAAGTTCATTTGTGTGATATTTTAGATTCCACATATAAATGAGATCATATGGTATTTGTCTTTCTCTTTCTGACTTACTTCACTTACTATGATCATCTCTAGGTCCATCCATGTTGCTGCAAATGGCATGATTTCATTCTTTTTTTATGGCTCAGTAATATTCCATTGTATATACGTACCACATCTTTATCCATTCATCTGTCAATGGACATTTAGGTTGTTTCCATGTCTTGGCTATTGTAAACAGTGCTGCTATAAACACAGGGGTGCATGTATCTTTTTGAATTACAGTTTTGTCTGGATACATGCCCAGGAGTGGGACTGCTGGATCATATGGCAACTCTATTTTTAGTATTTTAAGGAATCTCCATACTGTTTTCCATCGTGGCTGCAGCAACTTACATTCCCACCAACAGTGTAGAAGGTTCCTTTTTCCCTCATACCCTCCCTCTCCAGCATTTGTTATTTTTTGAGTTTTCAACGATGGCCATTCTGACCAATGGGAGGTGGTAACCTCACTGTAGTTTTGACTTGTGATAATTAGCAATGATGAGCATCCTGAAAAAGCACTTTGAATCTTCTACCAGTGACTGATATTTCCCTACTGTTGCTGGAAGCTCATAGTTGGAATAATCATTTGTATACATCCTCTTATCCACACCCCAGAATTTTTCACAAGGCATTAATCCTTGAACAATGTAAAAAGCATATAAAAATCAGTATTATTCAAATTTCTCCTTAAAACATTACGGTGGGAGCCCTAAAATATATGAAGCAAAAACTAACAAAATTGAGAAATAGATAATTCATCAATGATTGTTGGAGACTTCAATACACCACTTTTAATACTGGATAGAACAACTAGGAAGAATATCAACAAGAAACAGAAGACCTGAACAATATTATAAACCAAGCAGGCCTACCAGACATTTATAGAACACTCCACCCAACAACAGAAGAACATACATACACATGGAACATTCTCTAGGACAGACCATATGTTAGGCAATAAAACAAGCCTGAATATATTCAAAAGGACTGAAATTACACAAAGTATGTTCTCCAACCCCATGAAATGAAATTAGGAAATGACAACAGTAAGTAATTTGGGAAATTCATAAATATGTGGAAATTAACAACACCCTCCTAAATCAGCAATAGGTCAAAGAAATCACAAAGGATATTAGAAAATACTTTGAGACAAATGAAAGTGAAAACACAACACTTAGGAAAACCAAAACTTATGAGAAGCAGCTAAAGCACTGCTCAGAGGGAAATTTATACCTGTAAATACCTACAATAACAGGGAAGGAAAAAAAAAAATCTCAACTCAATAACATAACCTTCCACCTTAAAGAACTAGAAAAAGAAGAGCAAACCAAACCCAAAGCAAGCAGAAGGAAAGAAATAACACAGATTAGAGAGGAAATAAATGAAATAGAGAAATGAAATAAAAAAGAGAAAAACAGAGAAAACCAAAGTTGACTCTTTGAAAAGCTCAATGAAACTGACAAATCTTTAGCTAGACCAACCAAGAAAAGAGAAATGACTCAAATTACTCAATTCAGGAATAAAAGAGAAGACATCAACGCCAATGTTACAGAAATAAAAAGGTTTCTAAAGGAACACCAAGAACTATAGTTTGTTAACAAAATACATAACCTAATTGAAATGGACAAACATTCTAGAAAGATAGAAATTACTGAAACTGATTCATAAAAAAAACATTAGTATGGAAAATTCAAAAACTAAAATTGTGGTTAGTTACACAGTTTCTAACAATTAGGCATGGAAATTAGTTCCATGATAGATGGAGTTGAGTCAAATTTCCCAGTATAGAACTCAAAGATCTCATACTCCATGATAAAGTACAGGCAGACAAATCTTTTGTTGAATTAATCTCTTGGTTAATTGGACACCACTTGTGCCCCCCCCCACCCTCACCCTTTAAATCCCATCCAATAGGACTAAGCTCTCTTTGTCCACAGCAGTGACTAAGTTAGTAATACTTTACTGTATTGGTTTTTCATCTTTCCGTTTTCACTTTTTGCAGTCTCCCACTCTTGTTTCCTGAGATCACTTCTCAAAATAAACTACCTACATGCAAAACCCTTGCCTCAGCCTAGATTTTCTCCCAGAAAATAGTGCCTAAGAAAGGCTTTAAATAGGCCTTCAAACTTCTGTTCCTTCCGACTACCTTTCTGATGATTAGTTAGCACTTAAGAAGATCCACTGAGACATGACAATGTGGTAGAAAGAGCACAGCACTTCTTCCCAGACTGGGTACAGCCTGGATCTCTCTTATTAACCAAAGTTCAATCTCTTCAAATGAAAAATGGATACTGTTATCCATTCAAAAGCACTTTACAAACTCTAATGTGTTATACAAATGACAGTTACCCTTATTACTAATGAGATGTATCAGGCAGAAGAATCTGTTCATGTCTAGATTCAGGTAAAAATACAAGATCAACTTATAGTAGCTGTGTGTGAATGTTCTATGAGTAAAAATCTTCTGGTCTCTGATAGAGTGTGGCTCTACCTACAATGCTTTAATTTTCTTAGAAAGGAGAATGTATTCGTATATTACTTACAGAATTACAAATAAAAAAAGAAAATATTCTGTATCAACAAATGCCTTTTGACATAGGGTAGAGTATCATTCCACAAAGAGAAGCAAATCATATAAATGAGGTTACAGTTTAAAAAGTATTTCAGAATTATGGACTCACTCAAAGCTCAGGAAGAAGCTATTTTGTTTCATTAAACACAAAACTCCAACAGAAATAGAAATCGAATGGCTCACAGTATAATTAAATGCTTTGCTTAGATGAAGATTCTTAAGCTCAGTCCCTGAGCTGGTTTCAAGGGAGTCCTAAACGCCCTATAAGTAAATATAACATGTGTGTTAATGGGTACATGTGGATTTTCCTGAGAAGTTTTATATTTTTACCAGAAAACAATAAACCAAAAAAAAAACTTTAAGAAACATTAGATGTTGGTATTTTACTGGTGTGTTTCCAAAATGCAACGCATATCTTAAAAAAGAAAGGAAAAAAAAAACTAAAGCTTTGTTTTCAGGATTTGAGGAGGGGCAGGGAGAATGGCTGCCTTGCTGTGTCTACATCTAGGAACACAGTGTACAGCTTTATGTTCAGGCTTCATTTACGAGCTATAATGCCAGCATGTGGGTTGGTTACAATAGCTGTTCAGAAACTCTAACATTACAGATTTTTCTGTTAAGATTTCACATTTTTTATGACAAATTTTGTCTAATACAAAATCATTTGCATTCCATCTGATGATACAACTGACAGGGATGAAACACCTAGGATACTTTCTGTGTCATGACATTCTAACAAAGCAGTTTTACTGTTTCACTGCTGTTCTGACCTGAAGGAATGATAACACATCCCATTCAGAAGAGTTATCACAATAAAAAGCCATCGACTCTGATCACAATGGAAACCACTAGTAACACTGCCATTTGTGGAGCACTTAGTATACTGCATCCAGCCCCAGTGTAAATAACACTAATTTGGCTCCATGGCAGCAGAGATGTTTATTTGTGGTTAAGTCTTGTTAAGCCTTCACTGTAATGAAAACAGCATCAAAATAAAATGGAGGATAATCCAGTTTTACGCATGACTTAGAAATAAAACACTCTCTTCCTGCCCCACCAGTCCTGTGTCTTTGTCCAGAACCCTCTCTAGTCTCCCAGCCCCACCATATTACCAGGCCAACAAGGAGGAAGAATCCACCTGAAGCCGGGTTTCATCTCACTTTCATCAAAATGAATACACTAATAAAACCCAACAGTTGTTCCCATCACCAAAAGTTTAATCCTAGGGTACCTATAAGGTTAGTCAAGATTGAGAATTATTCTTTATAGTACTTAAATTATTGTGCTTCAAACCTAAGAATAGATTATTGAGCTCTCTTAATGCAAAGAAACCTAAGAACATTAAATTGAGCTTTCTTAATAAAAAGAAATGTTTGCCAAGCTAAAAAAGTTCTTTATGCCATGCAAATTACCTTAGGTATTCAGTCTTTTCAACGTCTTAATTCAGTCAACATACTGCGTTTGCAAATCTATCAACTGTAAAGACACACTAACCCACAATGGCTAGGAAATTGGGCATTCCATTGAATTCTTCCCAGATACAGCCTACTAGATTATCAAACAATAAAGTTACAAAATTAAAATGTTATTGAATGTAACACGTTTTATATATTAAGTCAAAAGGCATTTTAGGAAGACTGTGAATGTGAATTTTAATTGGACTAAACAAAAGTGTAGTGTTAGAAAGTATCTAACAGTAATTGATACGCCATGGCAACTGTCTTTTGGAATAACTTCTTATTGGAATAACTTCTTATTGCTATTCTGCCAACTGTCTTTCTCATCAGGTGCTATAAAATATCAAATAGTCATTCGGGCTTCTTAACTCTTACAGATTCCAGATAAAAGGGAGTTCACTCTGATAATCCAAAATGACAACGTAAGTGAAGGTGCCTGGCAAAAAGTAAAAAGCCCATATAATTATGGAATTACTATGAATCAGATTAGAAGCTTTGTTAGACCAAGAGCTCATGTCTCAAGGGCCTTTATTTACAAAACTCATGTTTTGGCCACATTATACTTCAATAATTAAGACCCCAACCAAAATCCAGTCCATACGGTGTTGGTGTAAGATGTTTATTAGTGTAATTTATTTAGCACAATGATCACATTAAAATGTCCCAATATACAAAACCGTTGAAATCTAAAGTCACAAAAAATACAAACTTAGGTGAATGAATAAAGTTATAAAAATATTATTTAAAAACAAAGTTCTACATCTTCAACATTGGGCCAAAGAAGGAAAAAAACAAGAGAGAGAGAGAGAGAGAGAGAGAGAAAAAGAGAGAGATTGCATATAAGAAACAACACATTTCAACAGAGCAACCCTGACCGGTCTTGGCTGCCTCACCAGCGAGATCCTGGGCCACTGAGTGTGACCATGATGGCAATACAGCATTTCATTGCAGGACTGGCTACTTCATATGAAGCTATATATGAAACGTTACATTTATTTCCTTCAAAATGAAACATCCAAGTGAAACAGAGCTAACAATATACACTAAATTTTAGCTGGCTGATAGTAGAAATTTTCAACAATTCCATAAATTCAAAAAGAAACATATTTGGAAAAAAACAAATTTCAAAGAGAAATAAACATGACAAAATGGAAATTAAAGTGGAATAAATCAATGTCAATAATGAAGTGTGAGTGTATGTTTCTGACCACAGCTATACCACAGGGGTCACACCCAGGCTTTTCTACCCACCTGTCACCTAGACAAACTGCAGAGATTAGTTAGAAGTGATAGAAGGATGTCAAGCATGATTTTTTTAAAGTTAGCACTAACAGTTGTGAAAAGTTCCTTGGCTAGAAAAAAAAAAAGGCACAAAAAAAATATGAAACAACTACATACCAAATGAAAAGAGCTATGTTTTATTTGATGGTGTGCTCTCCTATGGTATTTTTCATATTTTTCTCCTTTGCTAAGAGTTTTCATATTTACCAACTGCTTAGAATGTTAGCATAAGCACTTCCCTCTAAAATGTACCTCCCTTAGTGTCTTCTCTCCAGAACCCACAGAAGGAATTCCTGGCAGACGAACAAACCACAGGACCACAGGAGGGAATGCTTCCTAAATTCCAGAAGTCATTGCAGGGTCTTGGTTTAAACTTTCATAATATTCTAACTTTCCCATCCCCAAAGTAGTTTTGTATCAGGGGATCTAAAAGAATGTACATCTCAAATCTTCCTCAGAACCTGGTGCCAAATATTTAATCTGAAATAATCAGTAGCTTAGTGATTATACAAACCTGCATAGTCAGTAAGAGGATAGAAAATTTTAAAGAGTATCTCACATTCCAGATCTTAAACCAGAACTCCTCTACAATTTCAAAACATGGCCCATGTTTTATATTCTATTTCTAAAAATCTGATCAAAGCTTATCATTTGAAAAGTTCCACAGTATTTGTCCCAGATGGTTTCAGATTTTTTTAGCTTTTAGTTTGGGAAAATGAGGAATGAGAAAAAGAAAAGTCCTACTGGGACAATCCTCAGAATGTGTGAAAGTAAATCCTAAGGTTCA
Organism: Aethalodelphis obliquidens; assembly: GCF_003676395.1. Taxonomy (NCBI): domain Eukaryota; kingdom Metazoa; phylum Chordata; class Mammalia; order Artiodactyla; family Delphinidae; genus Aethalodelphis; species Aethalodelphis obliquidens. The sequence continues at coordinate 2,573,451 of NW_020838055.1, forward strand.
TGGTAAAGGACTTGACACACAGGTTATTTATATGTGACCGACCAATCCCACCTCAGGCTGCACAAAGGCACCTCCACAGTTCATAGGGAGGCTAACACTGAACAGAGCTGGAGTCCAGTCAGAAAAGCATTTCATTAGAAACCTAATAATTGGTTGTAGTTCTTCGATGTGTTGCAATTTAACTTCATTCTCAGGTTGCTACAGAAAAAGTTATTTTCTATCTGTATCAACAGCCCAGTATTCTAACAATACAGGTTTCCATTTTCCTTAACTTCCCAATTATTATCTTGATAGTTCATGATCATGTTAAGAAATTTGGGATATGAAATTCCACACACAATAATAAGGTTGTCAAATTTTCAGGAGAATCTAAGCCTGGACAAATAGATCATAATTTCATAATAGAAACAATTTCAGCCCAACTTGCAAATAACAAAGGATGATTTCATTTCAGGAAATATTTTTCAAAGTTTAATCAGAACTACTCTAAATTAGAAAACTTTAAATTAAAATAGCTATCATTATTCAGATGTTAGTAAGGTAGAGAGAAACATAGGTAGCCTGAAAGATGAATTTACCCTAAAAGCGAGCTCACAGAGGGAGGGAGGAGGGAGAGAAGAAGGGAGGTTCACGGCAGTGCTGGTGGCCTCGATCCCTTTATGAAAGCACGCCTTCTCATTTGCTGCTACATTACCCTGATTCAGGTTGAAGATCTGAAAACCAAATGAAAAAGGCCAACTAAAAATGTTTAAAGTAAAGAAAAATGTGAGACTGAATTAAATTAAAAAATGAGTTTTAAAAGAGAACAAGAAATAAAAGACATTAGATGACCTTCATAAAAATACTGAAATTAAAAGGAATTCATCTGGTACTTTGTGCTCACAAAGGGAAACGAGGTTCCATCAAGCCCTGCGGAGCACAAAAGGAAGCAGGTGGTTTGCTCAGGCATCGGCAGAAATGGGCCCCGAAGAACTACCCTCAGCTTCTTCTATATCGTGTCCAGGAAGGAAAGCAAAGCTCTGCAAAATGCTGAAGGTTTTACAAGTGTAACGGTGCTTAGGAAAGATCACTGGTCTGGTGTTGCAGCAGCCCCAGTGTTGAGAGACACGTTAGGCTTCTAGGAGGAGAAAAATAGAAAGAGAGGAAGAAGTAGGAAAGGGAAGGAAAGGGTGGAAAAGCACAGATCATTAGTAAACAGCAAGTTCAACATTGCAAGATGCTCATAAACCCTTTATACACTGTCAGCAGAGGGGGTCTGCTCTTAGGACTACAGATTAACACTCTGAAGGAAGCAGAAGTAGGAATTTCCAAAAGAGCACGGAGCTACATGCTCCAGTTAGTGATGGCCAAATTAGAACGATGTCACAACATGCTCTGAAAACATGCACTCTTGGCCCCCTCCCTACTCCTTTCCACCCCCAATGAAACATGCGTATTTTCAGTAAAGCACCTGCTTTAATATAGTCAAGAGGTCAGGTTGAGAACACAACATCTCCCCAGGTGTGCAAACTATATTCTACACAGTGGTGGAGAGGTGTCCAAGAGCAGAAAGACCTGCTCTCATAATGGCACTGGGCAGTTCATAAACAGCTGGGCTCTTTTTTGCAGCCAGAGAACTGAAGTCTTCAAACAGTAAGGGCCAGGCTGCATGTTCTTCCTGTTCTTTTTTCCTGCACAATTAAGCTGTGGCAGTGGGAAACAATTGCTACATAAAGTCTGAGTCTCCTCTGGTCAGACCTGACATCCTGCTGGAGAAGAAACCTACTCTAGTGTGGTAGTCATTTCCTTCCCGGATGAAAATGGCATTCATTTTTCCAAATGGCTAACCAAATCAATCCCTTCAAGCCTTTCCTTCCCCTAGCACTGCCTCCTCATTAAAGAAAGCTGAATTTATTCATTTTTTAAAAGTTTGTGTTCAAGCTTCTCCTTTAATCATGGGGATATTTCTACAAATATGTTCTTAAAACCAAAATTATATAGACCTTTGCTTTCAAAGCAGACACAGAAACAGTCAACACTACATACGAACTAAGATTATCAAAAAAACAAAAAACTTTCAGTTCACAAAACTGGAAGATGAATAAGGTCGCACTTCAGGTTGTTTCTAGCTTTTGAAGAGTTCCTAATTAATGAGTTGCTAATAAGGATTTATTGTCACTGGGTAAAACTAACATTCACAACTAATAGAACCTAGTTATCAGTAAACCTAACATACAAAGATGTATACAACATTTCTAAAGGTCACAGAATAAAGAGTAAATCCTGGAATAACTGCTAGTGCTAACAGAAGGCTTTTTGGAAGCCTTAGAAACCAAGAAATCCTATGGTAGCTCAAGGAAAGGCTTCTCAAGGCTAAGGTATGCGTGCAAGAAGAGGAACACAGACATGGCTAGCACTTGCCTCCCTGCAGTAATGTGAAGCAAACGTTATGCCCAGTTAAAAGTCTTTTCAGTTGGGTCAACAGCGTCAGCCTGATTGTGCACTTAAGCTAATTAAGTTCAGTTATTTTTTAAAATTCAACATGGCTCTCGTATCAGCTACCTAAACACAGATTTACATAGTACTGTACATCCCTACGGACCCTGCTACTGCTTCAAGAATTTTGCTCACTTCAAATACACTGGGGGAACCCACAGGAACTCAGTGCTAGCCCTGGTAATGGGCTAGGCATCAGAGACAGATTTCAAAAGTAACAGTTAAGGGAAAAATAAAGGAAAAACAGACTGAGGGCACAACAGAAAGTAAAGAACTTTTAATTTCCAGCTCACAAGTTTCCTAACATTGAGCCATGGAAAGCAAACTGAGTACAGTATGCATTCAGGGATGAGACCTGCCCAAAGAACTGTAGCAGCCAAAGGACTCCATTATAACATTTTTTTTGGTCATTATGCAACAAAAGCATATTGTTAAGACTGATCCAGCTCCTATGTGGTACAACTACAAAAGATATTCAAGAAATATCAAATGAAATTCTCTCTTTCCATTGTTGGAAATGTTATGAGGCAGATGCCCTGGGTTTAAATACAACCACCAAGAACAAGAGTACCCTTAGAAATAATCCATATGCTTCCACTAACAATCCTCCTCAAAGGAGCTGATCAAGGTGTTTACTGTGACTGTTTCACCCACACATTTGGGGATTCCTGGGAATCACTTACCAGTGGCATCATTCCCTTCTATTCCGTGGTCACCGTTGGCAAGCACTGTTGCTTGAGAAGATGAAGTACCTGCAATGAGCACAAAGAATAATTACCCACTGTGACAGATAGAAAAATGAAAAACAGATGCAACTACTGTCTAACTAGTAGAATTTTTGTCACTCTTCATAGCATTAGCTTAAAGCAGATAAAATCTGTCCAAAATTTAAAGATCCAATAAAAGGAAATCCAGAAACACAGAACAGAACTGAGTCACTGATTTCTATGGCATCCAAACTCTGATAAGCACCACGACTACAGGAGAAGCTTTCCTAATAACAAGTCTAAGTCTTTCCTGCTCTGTACACTGTCAGAGGTTACTATTATACTCAATAAAATCATCATGAAGCACCATAGGTTTAGAACCTGTGATTCAAACCAAATGGTCCAAGGACACAGAGCCGTTTAAAACAACCCCCACGTGGGACTTCCCTGGTGGTCCAGTGGTAGAGAATCCACCTTCCAATGCAGGGGATCCGAGTTCAATCCCTGGTCGGGGAACCAGGATCCCACATGCCACGGGACAACTAAAGCCCACGCGCCACAACTAGAGAGCCCGTGAGCTCTGGAGCCTGAGTGCCACAACTAGAGAGAAGCCCGCGCACTGCAACGAAAGATCCCGCATGCTGCAACACAGCCAAATAAATAAATATTAAAAAAAAAACCAAAAACAACCCATGTAGAAAGTCCAGGGCACCATCACTGCTCCTGTACATGAGGATTACCTGGAAGTCACCAGCAGCACTTCTGGAAGCAGTGGGCTTTTTTTTTTTTTTTTAAAGCTATCCTTATAGATTATAGTTGTATCTTATTTCCTAATAACTAAGGATGTTGAGCAACTTATCACCTGTTTACTTGCTATTCTTTTATTTTCTTTGGTGAATTGAACAGTCAAATTTTTTGGACTATTTTTTAAATTGGGTTGTGTATTTTCTTATTATTGAATTTTGAAGATTCTTTTTTTTTTTTTTTTTTTTTTTTGTGGTATGCGGGCCTCTCACTGTTGTGGCCTCTCCTGTTGCGGAGAACAGGCTCCGGACGCACAGGCTCAGCAGCCATGGCTTACGGGCCCAGCCGCTCCGCAGTATGTGGGATCTTCCTGGACCGGGGCACGAACCCGTGTCCCCTGCATCGGCAGGCGGACTTTCAACCACTGCGCCACCAGGGAAGCCCTGAAGATTCTTTATTGTTCTGAATACCAATCCTTATCAGATGAGTTTTGCAAATATTTTCTCCCATAAATGTATTTTCCAAGAAAATACATTGAAGAAATGTATTTTTGTTTTCTTAACTGTCTTTTGAACAGCAAAAGCTTTTGATTTTGATAAAATCTAATTTATCATTTTTTCCTTCATGCTTCCATGCTTTTGGTGGAATATCTAAGAAATTTCTGCCTAACCCAAGGTCACAGGATTTTCTCCTATGTTTTCCTCTAGAAGTTTTATAGTTTTCATTTAGGTTTCCCATTGAGGTCTATGATACATTTGGAGTTAAATTTTTTACGTGGTATAAGATATGGGTCTATGTTCATATTTTTGTACATTGACATCTAATTGCTCCTTTACTCCACTGATTCCTTTGCACCTTTCTTGAAAATCAACTGACCATATTATGTGTAGGTCTGTTTCTGGACTCTCCTGTTCCACCAAACTATAAATCTATCCATTTTGCCAGTACCACAATGTCTGGATTACTGTATTTGTATAAAGTCTTGAAATGATGTCACACAAGTCATGCAAATTAGGTCTTTTCCAAAATTGTCTTGGTTATATTTTAGTGTCTTTGCTTTTCCATATAAGTTTTAGAATCAGTTGTTGATTTATACAAAAAAATCCTGATGGGATCTTGACTGCACTGACTGTATAGATCAATTTGAGGACATAAAACCTTTTCTGAAAGGCTCTGACGATATCTAACATTTCAGCAACCTGCCTAGGTCTGCAGTCAGCCTGTCAACCCAAGAGGTTCCTACAAATCACTCTTACTTAACAACCTCACAGGGATTTCCCTGGTGGCATGGTGGTTAAGAATCCGCCTGCCAATGCAGGGGACATGGGCTCGAGCTCTGGTAAGGGAAGATCCCACATGCCGTGGAGCAACTAAGCCTGTGCGCCACAACTACTGAGCCTGTACTTCTAGAGCCCGCATGCCTAGAGCCCATGCTCCACAACAAGAGAAGCCACCACAATGAGAAGCCTATGCACTGCAACGAAGAGTAGCCCCCACTCTCTGCAACCAGAGAAAGCCCGCGCACAGCAACAAAGACCCAATGCTGCCAAAAATAAATTAATTAATTAATTAATTTTTAAAAAGATTAGGGAACTAAGTCAAATAATGCTTAGTTCCCTAAGATTAGTAGGAAAAAAAAAACCTCACAGACATATTTTTCATAAGACAAGTAAAAATCTAGAACATATGCTACTAAAGTATAAAATGCAAGATTTTACTTTGGAAGACAGCAAACTACAATGTCCAAGCTTCTGGGTCTCACAAATCCAAGGCAGAAATCTTTCATACAAACTCAATGAAAAGATCATTCATTCTGTAATCTCAGGTAACGGAGGAACAACTAAAGAGAACAACCTAAAAGAACAAGGCAGGGGCTTCCCTGGTGGCGCCGTGGTTGAGAGTCCGCCTGCCGATGCAGGGGACACGGGTTCGTTCCCCTGGTCCGGGAAGATCCCACATGCCACGGAGCGGCTGGGCCCGTGAGCCATGGCCGCTGAGCCTGTGCGTCCGGAGCCTGTGCTCCGCAACGGGAGAGGCCACAGCGGTGAGAGGCCCGCGTACCGGAAAAAAAAAAAAAAAAGAACAAGGCAGACTGAAAAGAAAATATCAACTAACTGGAAGAAGAGGAGGAAAATAAAGGAATGAAAGATAACAGACTTTTATTAAATACCCAGTATGCACCATGCTAGGGCTTCACATATTGTTTTACTTATCCAGAGATAGAACAAATATGAGCTAGAACATATTTGGCATAACTAAATTCCCTTTTACCCTCACACAGTAAGCTTATAAAATTTATTCTTCCTAGCTCAAGAAAGAATGCATATTTTCAAAACTCTGCCTCAGATGAAAATGCAAATTGCAAAAAAATAAAATAAAATGCAGACTATAGGAAAATGAGAATTACAAAAATGATACCGTCTTCTGGCCATGAGAGTGATAAAATCTTTTTTAAAATTTGATAATAGCCTGTGTTGGCAAAGGTGTAGGAAAATGGGTAATCTCATACTCCACTGGAGGAATATAAATTGAAACAACGTTTTCATGAGAAAATCTGGCAGTCTATCAAATTTTGAAATACCAGCTTAACTCAAGAATCCATTTTAGGTGCTGGAGAGGGTGTGGAGAAAAGGGAACCCTCTTGCCCTGTTGGTGGGAATGTAAATTGATACAGCCACTATGGAGAACAGTATGGAGATTCCTTAAAAAACTAAAAATAGAACTACCATATGACCCAGCAATCCCACTACTGGGCATATACCCTGAGAAAACCGTAATTCAAAAAGAGTCATGTACCACAATGTTCACTGAAGCACTATTTACAATAGCCAGGACATGGAAGCAACCTAAGTGTCCATCGACAGACGAATGGATAAAGAAGATGTGGCACATATATACAATGGGATATTACTCAGTCATAAAAAGAAACGAAAATGAGTTATTTGTAGTGAGGTGGATGGACCTAGAGTCTGTTATACAGAGTGAAGTAAGTCAAAAAGAGAAAAACAAATACCATATGCTAACACATATATATGGAATCTAAAAAAAAAAAATGGTTCTCATGAACCTAGGGGCAGGACAGGAATAAAGATGCAGAGGTAGAGAATGGACTTGAGGACACGGGGAGGGGGAAGGGTAAGCTGGGACAAAGTGATAGAGTAACAATGACATATATACACTACCAAATGTAAGATAGATAGCTAGTGGGAAGCAGCTGCACAGCACAGGGAGATCAGCCCGGTACTGTGCAACCACCTAGAGGGGTGGGATAAGGAGGGTGGGAGGGAGACACAAGAGGGAGGACATATGGGGATATATGTATATGTATAGCTGATTCACTTTGTTATACAGCAGAAACTAACACAATTTTGTAAAGCAATTATACTGCAATAAAGATGTTAAAAAAAAAAGGAATCCATTTTAGGTATGTAGTTCACAAAAAGACATACAACACACATAAATAATCAGAAAAGGTGTGGGGAAAAAAATATACCAAACACCACTGGTAAAGTCCTGTTTTAACTGAGCACCTTAAATAGTGGATAGATAGCCAACTGAAGCACACAGGCCAGCTTCAACATACTATCACAAGCAGTTAGAAGCAGCAGGAAAGACTGCTAAAAAAATTAATAAAAGATCTAGAAATCAAGAAGGGTACCCCTCCCCCAGTGGAACAGAAATTACAAGGAATATCCAAGAAAATGAAGCAGATAGACCACACTAAGGAGAAACCCCAGCCCAAAGAAGGCATAGGAAAACAGGACTCCAAGGTACTCCAGGCTTAGAGACAGCAGCGATGATGGGACTCAGTTAAAATCTGTCAGGTCAGTCCCCATTTCCCCCATGCTTTCCTTCCCTCACCCCACAATAGTCACCTTTGTGCCAAACCCAAGATGGGAACAGAGACTGAATGCTTTGACACAAGAGGAAGCCAACGGGTGAAAGGTGATACCCAGAGGAGTTGCGGGGGAGCCCCACACCACACCTGGCAGCACTGTCACACCCCTGCCAGAGGCAGGTGGTAGAAAACAGTCATGTTATCACAGGGAATCTCAAGCATTGCCAAATAACTGAGGAAAACTACTACCAAAAAAGAAAGGCATCACGTTCAAAGAGAATAAATGTCACCCAGCGAAACAATGTTGATACGGCAAATAGGAGACTTTTAAAAAGAAATATGTCATTTTCCTCATACAGATGAAAGAAAATATCACACATCTGTGAAACAAAAGCAAACCCCTAAACAAACTGAATTATCTAATGACTAACAAATCCTTTCCAGGTTAGGTAGTTTTCAATTCTTTGCTTTTCCAGAATTCAAAGAGGTCATAATGTTTAATAATACTGAGTTACGGAATGCTTAGCATGTAACTCAAAGATTTAGACATTACCATAATAAAGCTTCCATTCCCACATACTTAGCTGAGTGAATAAGGTTTTTTGGCTATTATTATCTATAAAAACAATAGGACTAAATATTGTTAAAACCTTTCCATCCATCCTAACAAAAAATAGATATCCAGATTTATGGTCTAATCAAGGAAAATAATAGCCCCCATAATCTCGTTAGAAAAACATTTCCAATCAGATTCAACTTTTACGGTTGTTAATAATTTGTCAAAAAAAACCCTGTGATCAACTGGGTACTACTAGTACCGATAATTGCGATGATAAATCTTCTCTGGACCAAGTTAATGCTTAGGAGCCTTTGGTTACAAAAACTTTTTAAATTAAAATTTAAGTTTTTTTTTTTTTGATGCAGACCACTTTTTATTTATTTTTTATCTATCTACCTATCTTTGGTTGCATTGGGTCTTCGTTGTTGTGCACGGGCTTTCTCTAGCTGCGGCGAGTGGGTGCTACTCTTTGTTGTGGTACGCGGGCTTCTCATTGCGGTGGCTTCCCTTGTTGTACAGCACAGGCTCTAGGCACACAGGCTTCAGTAGTTGTGGCTCATGGGCTCTAGAGCGCAGGCTCAGTAGTTGTGGTGCACGGGCTTAGCTGTTTCGTGGCATGTGGGATCTTCCCAGACCAGGGATCGAACCCATGTCCCCTGCATTGGCAGGCGGATTTTTTTTTTTTAACATCGGTATTAGAGTATAATTGCTTTACAATGTTGTGTTAGTTTCTGCAGTATTACAAAGTGAATCAGCTATATATCCCCATATCCCCTCCCTCCTGCATTTCCCTCCCACCCTTCCTATGTCACCCCTCTAGGTGATCACAAAGCTCCAAGCTGATCTCCCTGTGCTATGCAGTTGCTTCCCACTAGCTATCTATCTTACATTTGGTAGTGTATATATGTCAATGCCACTCTCTCACTACATCCCAGCTTACCCTTACCCCTACCCGTGTCCTCAAGTCCATTCTCTACATCTGTGTCTTTATTCCCGTCCTGCCCCTAGGTTCATCAGAACCTTTTTTTTTTTAGATTCCATATATATGTGTTAGCATGTGGTATTTGTCTTTCTCTTTCTGATTTACTTCACTCTGTATGACAGACTCTAGGTCCATCCTCCTCACTACAAATAACTCAATTTCGTTTCTTTTTATGGCTGAGTAATATTCCATTGTCTATATGTGCCATATGTTCTTTATCCATTCATCTGTCGTTGGGCACTTAGGTTGCTTCCATGTCCTGGCTATTGTAAATAGAGCTGCAATGAACACTGTGGTACACGACTCTTTTTGAATTATGGTTTTCTCAGGGTATATGCCCAGTAGTGGGATTGCTAGGTCATATGGTAGTTCTATTTTTAGTTTTTTAAGGAATCTCCATACTGATCTCCATAATGGCTGTATCAATTTACATTCCCACCAACAGGGCAAGAGGGTTCCCTTTTCTCTACACCCTCTCCAGCATTTATTGTTTGTAGATTTTTTGATGATGGCCATTCTGACCGGTGTGAGGTGATACCTCATTGTAGTTCTGATTTTCATTTCTCTAATAATTAGTGATGTTGAGCATTGGCAGGCGGATTCTTAACCACTGCGCCACCAGGGAAGTCCCAAGACCTACCACTTTAGTTTGCAGACATTCATTACTTGCTAGTCTGCACATTAACATAACCCAAACCTGAACAAAATGATTCTAGTTCAATAACAGATAAAATGACTTCAATTCAGTTTAATGAGCAATGATTGTATATCTACCATGTGCCAAAAGCAGTAATCTCTCTTTAATGCATATCTGACCAAGTTTCCGAGTCCTACCTTATCTCCCCACAGACTGTGAGACTCTGCATGATGTCACTGGATGTGCTTCTCCATGTTCCACCCTGTCACTTGTCTCACTTGTCATTTTGACCTCTGGTTTCTTATCACTGAGCAACTTGAGGTTGCTGGTACACTTTGAACTATTCTGTGCCTCTTTGCTTTTCCTAAATGTGTCATTCTGCAGGAATATAAAAATAAACAAAACACTATCCCTACTCTAGAGTAGCTTAAGTGTGAGACAACAAATAGCTTAACTATGACCTTACAAGTGCCATGAGAAAGGAAGGTTCAGGGAAGAAAGGCACTTACCAAAGGGAAGACGAAAAGATAAAGGGGGTTGTGGGAGAAGATGGGAGAGGGAAGTCAGGGAATGTCCTTGGAAGATTACATCTAAACCCATTCGTAAAGGATTTTTTGTAGAAGACCACCTTTAGCCAATGCTTTATCATCAACCTCCACATGTGTATCTTTAGCCCAGCACTCTCCTCTCAACTAGAGATTCTTTTACCTAGCTGCCTATTGCTCTTGACTAGGTATCTTCTCCACTATCAGATAAGCTAAAATTCTTAACCTTTCCCTCAAAATCTACTCCTTCTACAGCCTTCCCAATCTCACAAGATGACAATTCCTTCCTTTTGGTTGCTCAGGCCAAAACCTTGAGTCATCCTGGATTCATCCTTGGCAATGTAAAGTCTTATACCTTCAAAGGAGCAGTTGGGTGACATGGTGTGGGTTAAAGTCGGATGGGAGTGGGTTCAAGAGAGAATGAAAGGGGGGCTTCCCTGGTGGTGCAGTGGTTAAGACTCCGCGTTCCCAATGCAGGCGACCCAGGTTCAATCCCTGGTCAGGGAACTAGATCCCACATGCATGCCACAACTAAGAGTTCATATGCCACAACTAAGGAGCTGGCGAGCCGCAACTAAGACCCAGCAAAACCAAATAAATAAATAAATATTTCTTTTAAAAAGAAGAGAGAATGAGAGGAAAGGAATTGGGATTAGGGAGTAGATACACCTTTTTCAAAGAAGGAGCAGAATAAAAGAAAGTAAATGAGCTGGACATAGATTGAGATAGGATTTTTTATGAAGGAAAAAATTATGGTATGTTTGATGCTGATGAATGGCCCAGCTGAAGAGAGGAACTGATGATGCAGGAGACAGAAGAGACAATTGCTATAGCAGTACCCTTGAGTGAGAGCATGAGCAGTTCACTCATGACAATAAAAGTAATAGCAGAGTAAAGGGCACAGATAAAAGTAGTTTAGGAGATGGGGGGATGCATAAACTCTCTTGATTGAGTTTACTGATTATCTGTTCTAAAAGTCATCAACTGAGAATATGAACAGGAAAGCAAGTGCTGGAGGTTTGAACAGAGAGAAGATGTGAAATAGCTGTCTAGGAAAGCGGAAGATTTTATAAATTCATATGAATTAGTAGCAGAGTCCTCAAGTACATGCTCTTTATGCAAATAAGACTCTCATTTACATTTCCTGAACATAATGTTTATAGGTCTAATAATTCTGCCTTTTGATCTAAATAAGTGAACCTTTAGTTTTGAAAAATAGTTATCTATGAGACATTAAATCAATCAGAAAGCATGCATTCATGAAGATGGTAAGGGTTCACAGAAAGAACATGGGGTTTAAAAATCATAAGATCTGGGTTCAGGTTGTGGTTCTGTCACTATAAACTAATGATCAAATGCAATTTCCTTGTGCTCCCTAAGCCTGAATAGCCTCACCTGAAAGACGGGATAATATCTACTTCCCATGGTCACCAAGAGGACTAAACACAATAACACTGGAGGCAGCACCGTGGCAACTGCACAGTGTTAAGTACATGTTAACTATTATTATTCTCATTGTTGTTTAACTGTAGATTGATCAACTATATTGACCTACCTAGAAAACAATTATAGATTGTTGACTGTAGACTGATCACTAAACTACAGAGTAACCTCAAGAGAACACTGAAATTAATTTACTTTTGCCTTATATAAAACTCATTTAAATGACATTACCAGACTAGGCAATAACTACAAGACTAAGAAATAAGCAATTTACCAGAATAAAATAAAAGCAACACAAGGAGATAAGAAGAAAATAAAAGGGAGACGGAGATTCTACCATACACATAACACCTAACGATCTCAAAATCTAAGCTCAGAAGAGAAGAATAAAAACATTACAACATAAAAACAATTAGGTTTTAGAGTATGAAAAAGCTTTGCATACTTCTCTGGAGATAAGGCTTGGGCTCTAATCATGGGAAATGATTAGACGTACCCTACTGGACATACCCAGTAGGGTACGTCCTCATTCGAAAGGTGCTATACTGTCTTCTTTCTGATATCCCAGAGGACAGACTCCCATTTCATGAAGTGAAAACGTTCTCAGCTAAATACATACAGCACTGAAAACAACACAAGTTTTTTAAACTAATCACATGCTCTGAGATATAAGGATATTGAAATTTACTTTGTTTTCTTAATCTCTTCTCCTGCGATCTCTTCTCTTTCTCAGCAGTGGGATTTCAGAGTCCCACTGATGGCAAATCAATTTGGCAGAGAAGGGAAGTAGGAAGAAGGTGAGAGGGCATGTGTGCTGTGAAGAAGAGACACAGCGAGTGCGCTTTGGGCAAAATGGGGAGGATTCAGCATTGTCTCAATGCATGGCCTCCTTCTTGTGTAAAAGTCAGGCCTGTGCCAACATCGCCCTCTGGTGGCCAATGAAGGTAGTTACAAAACTCCACAACAGAAAGCCCCAGTCAGTTGAACAAGGAAAAGTTCTGTAGTATCTAGTTATCATCCTTCCCAGGACATACTTAGGCCCTTTCTCCAGGATCAAAGTTTCTCAGTCATGGACCTGCATCCAAGTCACTTGCAAGGGCTTGTTTAAAAAACAGATTGCTGGGACTTCCCTGGTGGCTCAGTGGTTAAGAATCCACCTGCCAACGCAGGGGACGCCCGTTCGAGCCCTGGTCCAGGAAGATCCCACATGCCGCAGAGCAACTAAGCCCAAGCACCATAACTAGGGAGCCTGCGCTCTAGAGCCCGCGCGCCACAACTACTGAAGCCCACATGCCTAGAGCCCGAGCTCCGCAACAAGAGAAGTCACCGCGATGAGAAGCCTGCGCACAGCAACTAAGAGTAGCCCCCTGCTCTCCCCAATTAGAGAAAGCCAGTATGCAGCCATGAAGAACCAACGCAGTCATAAATAAATAAATAAATATAAATTAAAAAAAAAAAAAAGCCAATTGTTGAGTCCTATCCCCAGCGTTTGCCTAAGAATTGCATTTTGAACAAGGTCCCAAGTGATACCGCTGGTCCAAGAACCACACTTCAAGAACCACTGTCCTAAGATTAAAACATTCTATAGAAATAAATTCTTAGCCTCAAAAACCTCCTGGAATGTTGGGGAGTAAGTATCCTCTCAATATCGTAAGTGCTCTATATAAGCACATGGAATACAGAAAAATTAAGTGGCTTACCCACAAATTTGCCAACTATTTATGTTTAAGGGTCAACAATGTATTAGATGTTCATTCAAACATCTGTGACACTGTTTTGAATGAACAAGAGTGACAGAAGCTATATTGTTACATCTAAGAGAAAGCTTCTGTCTTTTGTCTTCCTAGCCTTGAAAACAGAGCCATACAGAGCTGATAATGAACAGTACTGGGAAGATAGCATTTTTGAAGGAAAAAAAAAGTAATACATATGTTCTGAAAAAGTATCTTGAGAATTGTTTCCCAAGGAGACAGGCATTTTAGAAGAAGTTGAAAAACAGTTTCATTTCTAGGTATTTGGCTATTTAGGATTTTTTTTTTTTTTTTTTGCAGTACGTGGGCCTCTCACTGTTATGGCCTCTCCCGTTGCGGAGCACAGGACCCGGATGCGCAGGCTCAGCAGCCATGGCACATGGGCCCAGGCGCTCTGCGGCATGTGGGATCTTCCCGGACCGGGGCACAAACCCGCGTCCCCTGCATCGGCAGGCGGACTCTCAACCACTGCGCCACCAGGGAAGCCCTATTTAGGTATTTTATGGTGGCAATGCTATGGAAAAATACGTGTACACTCACAACTAAATGGGGGTAAAATGGGAAAGGGTATAGTACAGAAAAGGTAACCCTAGCACCCACACTGTGAACTTGAAATACCATAGTTTCTTGGAGAAATCATTTTTTCCAGGTTTGGGGCAAGAACTATACCTTGGGGGGAAAAAAGCAACATTTCCTACTTTGTGCTAAGTGCCATAAAGGCAGTCTCACTTTCCTTCCCCCTCATTTTAAAGCTAGGGCAATTACAGTAGGTGTATAATAATTAAAAGAAATAAAAACACCATTGCCCAGAGAGTTCCATTATGTGTAACCCACTTAACTAACCTTTCTGTATCTAGATGCAGGAAGCTGGTTGATAAATTTCCAGTAGTTGGCCTAAGTTAGCCTGTTGTAAAATCATATTAAGAGCACCAGTGATGGGGCTTCCCTGGTGGTGCAGTGGTTAAGAAGTTTAATTACAGGTTATTCAAATATTAAAAATATCAGCAGGAAAAATTTAATAATTTTTATAAGCAAAACAGTTGCTTAAAAATTCTCCTCCTCTTGGGTCAAGTTCATGGTACACAGATCAAATCACCCAAGATGAACCACAAGAAAATCTACTGCTACTATCTCATTATCCTCACCCACCTAAGCTGAGTCCCAGGTGGTAGGAGTCACGCACAGCTAAAGTAAGATTTTAAATGAAAAGGAGCAAGCTTCCTCCACCTATGACTGATGAGGGTAAGTTAATGCGGATGGGAAGAGTATCTTAGTCATGACTCAAGTTATTAAAATATTTACTTTGTACCATTTTCTTTCTTCCAACTAAAGTGTTCCTTTTAGGTTAATCAAAGGACAAATAACTCCACTGACCGTTACGGATTAAAAGAGAACAGACATTTCCATTTTCCATTAACGAATCCAATTTTTTTCTTGGAGTAAATATTTATACGGATATAATTTGATTTTAAACTCTCAATAATATTTCTCCTGACCATTTGTGGTTACCCTTCCACCCCCCAAATAAAGCACATATAAAAGAAGCAGGAGTTCCTCTTCCACTCAGGCTACAGAAAGCCAAAAGAAATGTCACTCCCACCCTATCAACAACAAAAAACCCAGATCAACTACAAAATCGAACTCAACTACAACAACTCAACTACAAAAACGAACTCACCAGAGAGCTGAGGTTTTAGGGCAACCAAGTAGTGTGGAATCCAAAGAAAGACATTCCCCTCAAGCAGATATGGGAGGTAAGCAATGGTTCTCCTGTGTCTTACCTGCCATGCAAGCAGGTGAGAAGAATTCAACTAAAGAGTTTAAGGATTTGCTAAAGGCTAAGTGAAGGCTAGCATGAGAGTAAAGGGCCCCTGGGATCCACAGACACAAAAGCAGTTCATACCCACTTGCAGGTTAGAAAGACTGGAGGCAGCGGGGTGGGGCGGGGGGGACCAGAGAGCTGCTCTAGGTGGTGCAGACCTGGAAAAAGCTGCCACTAAAAGCAACGGCAAGAAGCCCTGGGCCCTAGGACTCCTCTCTCCTATGCAAACAGAAGCTTTAAGCTGCTGGGGGAGGAGTATCAAACCCTGTCAGCCCCAGGGCCCGGGTGAAGACCCACTGCAGCTGGGGAAGAAGTTAACAAGAAAACCCCCTTACCCTAGGGGAGGAGCCAGAAAGAATCCTAGCCCAGGATCCTATGCCAATACCTTTAGAAAATGCCATCCGTGTAAGAGGGATAATATGATTGAGAAAAAGACTCAACCACAAGACGCATGCACACAGGCTTGAGCCTAAACCAAGGCCAAAAAACAAAAATAAAAAAACTCCTGCCCACTACCAGGCTATCCCTCTTCTGATAAGGGAGGGGAGAGCATGGAGAGAAATCCTCCTGAGGCACAGGTGCACAGCAGGGCCAAAAGCTGGGAGTGGAACAAGAACTTTGAGAAAAGAACTTTTTTTTTTTTTTTGCGGTACGCAGGCCTCTCACTGTTGTGGCCTCTCCCGTTGCGGAGAACAGGCTCCGGACGCGCAGGCTCAGTGGCCACGGCTCACGGGCCCAGCCGCTCCGTGGCATGTGGGATCTTCCCGGACCGGGGCACAAACCCGTGTCCCCTGCATCAGCAGGCGGACTCTCAACCACTGCGCCAACCAAGGAAGCCCAGAAAAGAACTTTTGAGAAAAGCTTTCCAGCACCTCAGTCCCTACTCTACGCACCAGAAATGGAAGAATTTGAAGCCAGTAATGCACTGAAGACCATCATAGCAACAACAAAGCCCAACCCTAGCTCAGCCCTGGCCTAAACTGACTCAACCCTTTGAAAGTATTAATTAACTAGTAAAAGAAGAGAGTTGCCCATTGTTGGGTTGTACCCCGCAGGCCTACAAGGTCTGTGCTTGCCCAGCTCTAAAACCGAAGAAAGAACCCAGAGTCAGCAACAGAGACATCAACGGTGTAATGGATGGGGGAACCTTACACAGCTGAAGCAAGGTCCTGGAGAGACACCCCACCGTGTGCGGCAGACAGCAGGCAGGACATGGTGGCAGTCTTCACTGCCGGCCGGGGCGAGGGGGGGGGCGGATTACCAGTTATAAGAGAATTATGTCAGGTGGGTTCATTAGTTACCAGGGAAACCAGCAGAGAGGCACGCCCCTCATTACCCCTTCGATAAAAACAATCAACAGCTGGAGCAGGGGCAAGAGTGTAGGAAGGTCCGGCACTTGAGTAGGGTACAGGTGAAGCAGGCACTGGTCGAGAAGGGAATGTACAGAGAGCAAAAGAACAGCCATCTTGAGTGGCCTGACCATACACTCATTTCCAGGCATAAATATTTTATTTCAGTCTCTACTGTTTTACATGTGAGGTCCAGCATTCACTCAAAAATTAAGATACACATAAAAAGTACCAGAAAAAAACAGTAAAGAGACAAAATAATCGGACTGAGAGATGACCCAGATGTTCAAATTACCGGACAGACATTTAAAATAATTATGATTAATGTGTTAAAGTCTATAGTGGAAGAGATAGAAATATGCATTAACAGATGGATAATTTCAGCAGAGAGATGGAAACTCTAAAAGTCAAACAGAAATGCTAGAAGTTAAAAACAGTAAAGATATTAAAGATAAAGAATGCCACTGAGTGCTCATCATTAGACTCAATGCAACCAGGAAAAAAATCAGGGAATTTGAAGATAGATGAAAAGAAAGTACCCAAAATGAAACATAGAGCATCTAAGAACTGTGGGACAATACTCAAAAATCTAACAAAAATGTAACTCGAATCCCAGAAGAAGAGAGAAAGAAAGAGGCAAAGCACAGATCAAGCTCAGAGAAGCCAAGAAGGACAAATAACAAAATATTACCTAAACACAACACATTCAAACTGAACAAAATATCACCTAAACAACACATTCAAACTGCTAAAAACCCAAGATAAAGATAGCCTGGAAGGTGGGGGTGGGGGTGGGGGTGGGGGGAGAACAATGATCAAGATTGTAACAGATTTCTCATAGGAAACTATGCAAGTAGGACAACTAATTTTCCTTTAAATTACTGAAAGAAAAAAGTAACACAGAATAGGACACCTAGCAAAAAGTACCTTCCAAAACTTAAGGTTTGTTTTTCAAATAAAACAAAGCTGAGAGAATTCACTGCTAAGCATGTTTGTACTATAAAAGAAGTGTTACAAGCTTTTCAGGCAGAAGGACTATGGTGCTAGACAGAAATTTGGGTCTATACAAAGAAATGAAGAATGCCCCAAATGGTATTTGAAAATGGTATTTGAAAATTACTCTAATTAAAAATTAGAGTAAAGGTATATTTTTCCCATATTTTTATTCATTCTAAAAGATAATTGACAAGCTAAAGCAAAAATAGTAACAAGGTAGGTAACTAACATAAGTCAAATTATGTGTATGACAATAACACAAAAAATGACAGAGGAATTGGACATTTACTATTTTGCATGGAATTTTACACTATACATGAAATGGTAGAATATTACTGGAAGGCAAACTGGAAGAAATTAACATACACAGTAAACTCTAGGTCAAATATAAAACAATTTTTAAAAGAAATATATATAATAAGCCAATGTTGGAGTTAAAACAGTATTTTAAAAAATATTCAGGGACTTCCCTGGCAGCTCAGTGATTAGGAATGTGCCTGCCAATGCAGGGGACATGGGTTCGAGCCCTGGTCCGGGAAGATACCACGTGCCGCAGAGCAACTAAGCCCGTGCGCCACAACTACTGAGCCTGAGCTCTAGAGCCCGCGAGCCACAACTATTGAGCCCGCATGCTGCAGCTATTGAAGCCCGCGTGCCTAGAGTCCGTGCTCTGCAACAAGAGAAGCCAGCATAATGAGAAGCCCGCGCACTGCAACAAAGAGTAGCCCCTGCTCACCGCAACTAGAGAAAGCCCGTGCACCGCAACAAACACCCAACACAGATAAAAATAAAATAAATAAGTAAATTTTTTTTTAAAAAGCCTATTTTAGGTGGTTGCCAGAGGGGGGGGGTGGGCAAATGGGTGAAAGGAGTCAAAATAAATAAAATTAAAAAGTTATAAAATAAATAAGTCCTGAGGATACAATGTATGGCATGGTGTCTATAGTTAATAACACTGTACTATATTTGAAAGTTGCTAAGAGAGTAGATATTAGAAATTCTCATCACAAGAGGAAAAAAATTCATAACTATATATGGTGATGGATGTTAACTAGACTTGTGGTCATCATTTCACAATAAAAACAAATATTGAATCATTATGTTGTATACCTGAAACTAATGTTTTATGTCAATTATATCTCAATTTTTAAAAAATGCTTATTTTAGAAAAGAAATGTTTCAAATCAATGATCTAAGCTGCCACCTTAAAAAACTAGAAAAAGAGCAAATCAACTAAAAGTAAGCAGAAGGAAGGAAATATTAAAAGTTATAAGCAGGAATTGAAAACAGAGAGGACATGACAAGAGATCCTACAGACATTAAAATAATAAGGTAATATTATAATTTTATCTCCATTAATTCAATGACTTAAAGGAAACAGACCAATTCCTTGAAAGATACAAAACACCAAAGCTCACTTGAAAAGATAGAAAACTTGATAGAAAACAGTTCTGTATCTCTTAAACGAATTGAATTCCTAGTTAAAAACTTGACAGAGAAAACTCCAGATCCAGATGACTTCACTGACAGTCTGTCAAACATTAAAGAAAAAAACATCAATTCGACACAAACTGTTCTAGAAAACAGAATAGGAGGGAACACTTCCCAACTCATTCTATGATGTCAGCATGACCTCAGTTCTAAAACCTGACAAAGGCCTCACAAGAAAACAACAGACCAATATCCCACATGCACATAGATGCAAAAATCCTCAATCAAATGTTAGCAAATCTGACCAGCAATATATAAAGACAGCAAATCTCTTTGAAAGGGTTTAACCCATTTTTTAATCCTGACCTAGGATTACACTCAAAGACAGGTGGCATCTAACTCTGTTCCAAATTGTCTTGGTATAAATACAGAATTTAAAGTATCTAACTTTACAAAGCTACTTTCAAAGAAAAGGCACAGCAGACAGTTTAATTTAGGAAATTAAGAGGCAAATTATATAGCCGTTGAGACATTACAGAAGGAACTTTAGGGTTAAGAGTAATCTACAGCTTCAAGAACACATACTCTACTGAAGGGTAATGAACCTACCTCCTTGGTTTCCAAGAAATTTAGATAAAGAGAAAGTTACTAGCCTATACTACAAAACTCAGTTCAGTTTCCTCAAAGGTTTCTAAGATTATGACCCAAAGCATAATCCCTTATCTACTTTCTGAACCTATCTATCCAGTCTGGCTTAATTACTTACCTTCAGCCTGGCTAGTGTCTGAGCATGGTTTCTTCTTTGACTCCGAATTCCCGGTTTTCTCATCAACATCCAGTAGAGGAATATAGTCTGTTTTTCCAACAGTTTCTCCCACAACATCATCAAAGGCCTCTGCCTCCAGTGTGGCAATAAAGTCCCGTTTTATCTCTTCCTCAATTTCTGGAGGTGGCTCTGTTAATGCATCTGCAAGACTGAGGTCTGCCATTCTGCACCACTGCAACTGCCTGGTTAAGGGGGAAAAAAATGTTTCATACGATGAGAACTGCAAAGGGAAAAACATTCCTAGAAACTCTTGTCATCATCTTAAACAAAAAAGGAATTAAAATCTAAAATTTTAGAGCTAAAAGAGACTCTCCCATTTTATAGATTAGAAAATCACAGCTCTGTAACAGATAGTCTTACCCAAGGTAAACACTTTTTCTTTCATCTCTGGGAGGTAAACAGAGCAAGTGCCATTTTGCCCTTTTCATTAATAAGAAAAATGAAGTGCAAAAAAACCCCTCAATTTATCCAAGGTTACAGCCAGTAAGATTCAAATCAGGTCTTTTGATTTCAAGTCTTAAAACCCTTTCAACTATTCCATTTATCTTAATTTCCAAATCATGTCACAGAATAATTCTTAAAAATATATACAAAAGGAGGTCAGATTAGGTTATATTCCCATTTTTAAAAAAAAAGGGCTAATTATTATCAGGCAAATGAAGTCACTTTTATTTACCAGGGATTAGGAATATGGACTTTATCTTGTAGGGGTAAGCAGTGCTTCATGAATCACTTGGACATGGCTCTGTCAACCGAACTACTCTTACTAGTTTCCTGCTGGCATGAAAAATACAGACAACGTTCCCTGAATTACCTAGGGGAGGCAGTCCCTCTCTGTGGTCATGTACATTAGCATCTTTGCAGAACACCAAGCTTTCCATTTTTAAACATAACCTGAAATTAAAAAGTATATGGGGGACTTCCCTGGTGGCGCAGTGGTTAAGAATCTGCCTGCCAATGCAGGCGACGCGGGTTCGAGCCCTGGTCCGGGAAGATCCCACATGCCGCGGAGCAACTAAGCCCGTGCGCCACAACTACTGAGCCTGTGCTCTAGAGCCCGCACGCCTAGAGCCTGTGCTCCGCGACAAAAGAAGCCACCACAATGAGAAGCCCGCCCACCACAATGAAGAGTAGCCCCCACTCGCCACAACCAGAGAAGAGCACGCGCGCAGCAATGAAGACCTAATGCAGCCGAAAATAAAAATAAATAAAGAACTTTGTAAAGGCCTGACATATGTCAAAGGGTTCCATAAAGAGGAACTGCTTTTCCCTTTTCTATCTATAATAGCTATTATTACTAGTTAGCCTTTGAAAGCTGTTATGAACAAAAAACAATAAAGAATGTCTATAATTAAGCAGTTTCATTGTCAAAGAGAACTTGTAAGGAACACCTGTACCACCTTTAACAACATACAATAAGAGCCCAACAGATTTATTTGTCCTAGAAATATGTAATTATGACACTTACTTCATGCAATCTTCTCAGACTTTTCCTAATTTAGGACACTGATGAAAATACAGACAAAACCAGCAATACATTTTAAACCTCATTTATCTGAGTACGGATTCTCAAAGGGCAACTTTTTATTCACTGTAATCTTTCCCCTCCTCCCCGCCTCCCAACCTCCCAAACCATTTTCTGGGCTGACATGTGGTTCATGGAATATGAACAGCAGCTTAAATTCAGTCTAAGAGGGTAAAATTGATAGAAAATTAGACAGCTGGAAGTGGGAAGGTCACTTGGCTCCCAGTACATGCATCCAACCACCCAGCATCTGCATCTCAAACCAGTTTAGCTATTCTTTTCATGTCATCACATATAAATAGAAGTATGATTTAAGCGCGCGCGCGCGCACACACACACACACACACACACACACACACACACAAACACAATCTACTTATGGAAAATGACCCTGTAAAAGCAATACTAGCTAGTGGAAGTGAAAATACTGGCTTTTAGCCAAAAAGCTCCAGTTTTCAATAAATTAAAGAGAAGACTACTCAATTTTATAGTTATTCTATTCTAAAATATGTGTAAGTACAATAAATTCCTTAGGTGCTCTACAGATCTGTTAAGCTGGTTCTGCAAGTGATCCAGAATTGATCTTAATAACTTCATGACTGAATGTCATCCCACACTTAACAGCATCATTTAAGGTCACAATATTTATTCATGCCTTAAAATGTTTAGTTATGTATTTTATGGACAAATGGATCTGACACAGTGTTCTTCTCAAATCTGGATATACAGGAAAATTCAAAAACATACCCTTGTGAATGAGAAGTATCTACTTAAAAAAATTCTCTCATTGACTATTTATGCTTTTCCTCCTCTATTTGTATAGATAATAGAGAAAATTAACTGAGTTTGAATTTTTTTAATTTAAGTACAGTTGATTTGCAACGTTTCAGGTGTACAGCAAAGTGATTCAGTTATATACATATTCTTTTTCAGATTCTTTTCCGTTATAGGTTATTACAAGATATTGAATATAGTTCCCTGTTCTATTAACTTTAAATGGATTTGTTGATAGGAGGCAAGAAACGAAAGCTGGTTAAAGAAGTTTCCATGCTTCACTAGTTCAGTCTGATTCTCACTATGGCTTTGAGTGAGTCACCTTCCGGGGCTGAGTTCCCTAGGCTGTAAAATGAGAGTGGTATGTTAAACGATTCTTGAGGTTGACTATTCTATAAGCTACTTATAATTCAGTTTCATCACTTAAATTAGAAATAAACAAACTTCATATAGATTCTCTGTGTGACTATTATTTTATACATCAAGTGCTCTCAATTATAACTGGGTTCAGGTTTATTAAAAGGTAAAAAGGGGCTTCCCTGGTGGCGCAGTGGTTGAGAGTCCGCCTGCCGACGCAGGGGACGTGGGTTCGTGCCCCGGTCCGAGAAGATCCCACGTGCCACGCAGCGGCTGGGCCCGTGAGCCATGGCCACTGAGCCCGCGTGTCCGGAGCCTGTGCTCCGCAACGGGAGAGGCCCCAACAGTGAGAGGCCCGCGTACCGCAAAAAAAAAAAAAAAAGCAAGCTAAAAAGCCTTTCGGCAAAGGGAGACTAAAAACCAACTACCCAGTGCACAGTGCCTGCTTGAGCAAATCTGACTGGAGCTTAAGAAACTCCACCCAGTTCTGGCTAACATCAAAGGAGACTTGACACCACTCTACAAGAAAATAAGCCCCATATTATTTAACCAGGCACCAAGAGCATACCGTTTTCAAGCATAGCACTCTGGACATCTGATCCTTCATTCTGACTTCATGCCTGCTGTGAAACTATATGGTGAGAACGTTTTGAAAATACCTAGGTAAACCAAGGCAAGAGGAAATGACAGGACATGATGATGAAGCACAGAAGAGAATTTTGGCCTCTTGACTATTCTTTTACTATTAATAGCTATGTGCTCATAAAGAGTAAATAAGAATACATAATGAGATCACAAGTGCCTTCTCTGTTGTATGGTTTTCTTCAGATCACAAACTCTGGAATTAATTACTGAACTAAAAATATTTTCTAGGGCTTCCCTGGTGGTGCAGTGGTTGAGAGTCCACCTGCCGATGCAGGGGACACGGGTTCGTGCCCCGGTCCGGGAAGATCTCACATGCCGCAGAGCGGCTGGGCTCGATAAGCTATGGCCGCTGAGCTTGTGCGTCCAGAGCCTGCCCGTGTACCGCAAAAAAAAATTTTTTAATTAAAAAAAATAAAGAAAAAATATTTTCTAGGTCTATACAGATTAAATAGTGTTCATATCTAACTTAAATGCACAGAAGTATGGGCAAGTTTTCAAGTTCCCAGAAGTCCTTGTGAAAATTTTAGGTCAGTCATATCTATAGTCACTCAGTTGGGATCTGTGCTCATTCTGGCTGATGAGAAATTAGCATTCTAGTTTGCAAATGGCCTGTTGTTGCCTCTGTCCTCCCTTACTAACCTCCCCCCATCCCCGCCCCTGACCAAAGGTGCTGCTTTGAAACTAAACTGGAGGAAGAAAACTCATGAAAAGGAAGAACAGAAGCCTAATTCCCACCAACATACTCACACTTTTCATAACCACTGTAATATTTTCATTTCACTCAGTCACAGTAGCCAAACTTCTACCAAGATTCAAACTTCTACCAAGATTCATTCAATGCAGCAGCCAGCATTCTCTTTTAAAGTACAGAATCCTATTTCACAATTTAAAGGGGGGTAATAAGGGGACATACACCCCTTGAAGGACCATCATTCCACCTTATGTGACTTTAGTTAGCAAGTAGCTTTCCTCCTAACCCCAGAGATAAATTCCATTGAAAGTGTCTGAGTTTCTGGTTTTAGGATAAAAAGGAAGAACATAATTTAGCAACATGGAATATTTCAGGGAACAAAGCAGACCTGGATAAGGTACCAAAGTAGGGAGAAGGTACGTGGGCCCACAGACCCTAGGAGGTAAGAGAAAGGGAGGTGACAACGCCATGGGCAAGCTCAACACCTTTCAAAACACTGCCTGTCAGTTTTAGAAAAAAGAAAGAAACTTTCTTCTCAGTAATTGGGACTAGTTTAGAACCAAAATTATCATTTATAACATTGTTTATCTAAGGAAAATGTATTCTGAGTTCCAAATAACCAATTTAAAAAAGAAACATTTAATAATAATTCTTAAAGGTAGGAGACTGTTCATAATACTCACTTAAATTGTACCCATGATGGATATTCTGTTCTGTTTGGGGGGTGGGGGGTGGGGTGGAGGGGTGAGTTATGGACAAGACACAGAACTGTAAAGATACATGGGCTAATATTTTCTTCTACACTTTTTTTTCCATGACGGAGAATTCTGAAGCCAGCACTAAGCTGCTATCCCAGGACAGTGCTGTGGCCAAAAATGTAGGGCTTATTCCTCAAGCTTGGAAGAAACCCAGCATCCCAGACAGTTCCAGAGACCATTTATAATCTGACATGCTTAAAGGTATAGTCTGCATCATAAAGATTTCACATTCAACATGAGACTTTTTTAGTTTGCCTAGCAAGCTTTCAGTGACTAAGTGGGGACTTTATTCCTCAGATTTGTTTTAATGAATTTCTTTCAGAGGCCTATTACATATCAAGCTGAACCTTATCTGTCTGGAGGCTGTGTTCTGTTTTTAATTTATTTAACTAGAAAACCTTGATTTATACTTTCAGTTGAAACAGTATTTCATTCAAAGTAAAACCAAATATTTATTAAGGACCTCTAGGGGTCCTTATACAGCTCACAGGCACTTACGATCCCTGAAGCTAAGCTAAATTTCTCCTGCTCCTCCCCAGAACCAGACTGGAAACAGCAACAGACAGCTCAGCAACATCTTGACTGTCCTGAGCAATAAACTCCAAACCCCCTGTGGAATATATTAACTTTCCACCCCCAGGTGCCTCCCTACCCACTACAAGGACAACAGCTGTACTATGACCAAATGATGGAATTTCCAGGCTCAGCGGGGTTCTGTTCATCACCACCATTTGTCCTGCTCATCACAGGATTAGCAACAGGAGAGAGCCCTTGATTACCAGAATAGCTGAGGCCATCAACCAGTGACATTCCTATATGAAAGAACACACTGATACACATTACTTCCATGTAGTCCCCAAAACAAAGTGTTCCTTTTCCCACTGCTAGTTTAGGAAGCCCTGTCCTGTAAGTATAAAACACTGCACACACATGCACACACATATTCACATACCTAAGACCTTGCAGCACAAGGCTTAAAGCCTAGCTTACTTACTTACAGGGACTATCCAGGCAGCTTAGATTCGGTCCTGACTGAATGCATTTTGGATCTCTAAACAAGCACCTGCCACATTTCTATCCAAGTGAATTTGAATCTATTTCCCCAAGAAGAAGAATCTACACTAGATACCTCCCACTGTTAGCCATGTGATACAGATGGCATGATGTCTGCTGAAGTCCAGTTATATGTGCCAAAACAAGAGATGACAATGACACAGCACTTACATTTCTGTTATAACTGTCCTCAAGACCAAATCTTCAATTTTATCTCAATTTTTTTAAAAGAAGAGCGAACCTTAAGATGATTCTCAATACCTAATGCCCCCAAATTTTGAAAAAAGAGAAAGTATTTTTTAATACTTTCATCCCAGTTAGTCTAACCTCAGTCTAACAGACAAAAAAACATTCAGAGTTTGCTTACTCTTATCCATAAATTATTTCTAAACACTTAAGATCTCTAAAGGCTTTTTAAAAAACACCAGTTCAAATAATCTAGGATCCAATTCCCTCACTTTAACAGATGACAAAAAAAGAATCAGAGAAAATGAATTACTTATAAATGAAACCGGGATTGAGGATCAGACTAAGAGGAGACCCAGAGAACACCAGACACAGATGCAGGGTGTGACAAAACTGGCAAAATCTTGGAATTTTACAGTCTCTGCTTTAACCGGACACAATGGTATCACTATACTTCAAAATCAATTTTTTTGCTCTACCTTTTCTTCTTAAAGGCAGTTGGGAAGATTCCTAATATCAGGAAAACATACCAGTTGATTTAAAAGGACCCCAATGCCTATTTAAAAACAAAACAAAACTCCTTAGTGTGATATCAAGGCCACACAATCCTAGAAGACCCAGTCCTACCACCTACTACAACCATCAGCAGTTTTCTACTTGGGGCTCTCTATATTTTAGTCACATGGGACCAGCTGCCATTTTACAAGCAGACCATTGACTTTATCACTGTATACTCTTGCTCATATTGCTCTCCACACTTCAAATTCTCTTTACTTTCTCCTTGTTAGTCTTGAAATCGAGATCCACATCCTATCACCTTTTCTCTGATTCCTTTTTAGAATCTGTTCTCCCAGTATCATTCAGAACTAATACATCATCTATACTTCTATTGTAACAAACAGTACAGTCTGATCTATACTGTAGTGAGCTGTATATACTAGCAACTCCTGTAACCTACTAGGTCCCAAAGGGGAAAGACCATGTCTAAGTGATGTGTATATCTTCTCTTAGTGGATTACTTTATACAGAAGATGGGCCAAAACAGCAAAAGCCGACAAAACGAAGGGGATAACTAAACAGACAGTTCTAAAATGGTAAATGGAAGTTCATAAAAACCATGTCTAATCTGAAATTAATCAGAGATGCCAAAGCTACAAAAAGTCAGAACTGGAAAAAGAATCAACAGTGACTTCCCTGGTGGCACAGTGGTTAAGAATCCGCCTGCTAAAGCAGGGGACACGTGTTCGAGCCCTGGTCCAGGAAGATCCCACATGCCGCAGAGCAACTAAGCCTGTGCACCACAACTACTGAGCCTGTACTCTAGAACCTGTGAGCCACCACTACTGAGCCCGCGTGCCGCAACTACTGAAGCCCACATGCCTAGAGCCCGTGCTCCGCAACAAGAGAAGCCACTGCAATGAGAAGCACATGCACCACAAGGAAGAGTAGCCCCCGCTGGCCGCAACTAGAGAAAGCCCACGTGCAGCAACGAAGACCCAACGCAGCCAAAAATAAATAAATAAAAATAAATTATTTTTTCAAAAAAAAAACCTCAAAGAAAAAGAAGAATAAACAGATTAAAGGTGGAAGGTCATCAGTAATTAAGAATATTCACCTCATTTCTCCTACTTTCTAAACATGGCCCGTGCCAGAGCAATCATGAAAAAAAAGCCAACAGGGAGTAACCAGACGAGCCAGCTCTCCATGCTGGTCATCTTATCATTATTAGGCAGGGCAACAAAAATAGCTCTCTGCTTTTAGAAAAGCACAACAACATGATGCAATGTGACAAAAACAAATCGTTTTTGTTCAAGAGATCAGCTACCACCATCATGTTACTATCACTTTTATAATTATTGCAATGTTAAATCTCTATAGTATCAGCTCACATGTCTCTGTCAAGGAGTAACAAATATATTATAGAATTTTAAGCTACTTAGCCTGGGGAAATTGGATGAAGTAATCACACTTGATCAGCTCTTAGCTTTTGAGAACTATTTTATTTAAGAAAAACCTCTTGGGACTTCCCTGGTGGCACAGTGGTTAAGAATCCGCCTGCCAATGCAGAGGGCACGGGTTCAATTCAGGCCCTGGTCCAGGAAGATCCCACATGCAGAGAAGCAACTAAGCCCGTGTGCCACAACTACTGAGCCTGTGCTATAGAGCCTGCGGGCCACAACTACTGAGCCCACGTGCCACAGCTACTGTAGCTCACAAGCTCTAGGGCCTGTGTGCCGCAACAAGAGAAGCCACCGCAATAAGAAGCCCACGAACCACAACAAGAGTAGCCCCCGCTAGCCAGAACTAGAGAAAGCCCGCGCGCAGCAACAAAGACCCAACGTAGCCAAAAATAAATTAAAAAAAAAAAAAAAAAAAAGAAAGAAAGAAAAACAAAACCTCTCCATCAAGTGAAGTTTCTCCTGAAGTTCAGAGCCACAGTATGCCACACTTTATTGTAGAAAATGTCAGTGAAAGTGAGGGGAAATGGAAGATAGAACTAAGAGTAGATAGGGATTTGTGATACTTCTGATACTTCTGTAATTATTTATCTACAACGTATGTCTCTTTCAGAGCCCGCCTTGGACTCTGAGTTCTGAGATGCAAAAGACAGCATCTTTTTCACCTTTTATCCTAGGCATCTAGTATAATAAAGGGCCACCTCATAGGCACTCATTAAACGCACAGGCATTCTACTGGTTGTGCTTTGTTCTATATCACGACACCAGCCTTTTCTTGCTGGGGTCAACATTTGCCCAGCTAAAGGAGCCTGCTGGCTCTTCCTTCCACTGTTGGTCCAAGGCACGGAATCAGCATTGGGGCACAGTAGCTCAGCTCTTCTGAGCAGCAAAGAAGATGGCATAAACTCTATGGGAGTACTTAGTAGGCACTTTATAGAACAACCTTAGTGATGTCTTACCTTTAACATAAAAGTACCTTACAGATGTGTTCAAAAAGAGGGGGAAAAAAGCCTGAAAGTAAAAAATAAAAAAATTACTTTTAAGTGAAAACTGAGCAAGCAAAGTAAAAAGTCAAAGGAATCTTTCAAGTTATTATTTACCATAACTTTGA
The DNA here is from genome assembly GCF_003676395.1 of Aethalodelphis obliquidens. Classification (NCBI taxonomy): domain Eukaryota; kingdom Metazoa; phylum Chordata; class Mammalia; order Artiodactyla; family Delphinidae; genus Aethalodelphis; species Aethalodelphis obliquidens. The sequence continues at coordinate 2,602,614 of NW_020838055.1, forward strand.
ACATTTTACCTGAAATAGAGGAAAAGATCTGAGTTAAAAGTGAAAAGCCACTGGAACAGAATCAATCAGAGACAGAGTTGAGCAATTTCAGTTTTTCAGAGTTAATTCTGAAGGACACCCACAATTGAGAGCTACTGAATTAAGCAATAATCTACCTAATACACTAAAGATAAAGTTCATCAAAATGAAACATAAAACAGGATTTGTAAAACTTAACACTAGAAAGAGATAAAGTTCTCCCTTGTTGGGAGGATAGGTGCTTTAGATCCAGTTTACTAGAAGCAGAGCCTGAAATGGGATTTTTATAGAAGTGGTTTATAGAGGGAGTGCCTTCAGGAGAAAGATGTAGAAGGAAGGGAGCCAGCACTGGTTTCAGCCGAGTCCCCCTCTCTGCCTCTTCCCTGGGAAGCTGTAGAGCACAACAGCAGCACTGAGTCAGTGCCGCCATGAGGGAAGGGGGCCAGGTTTCTGTAACCCTCGTCAAGGCACTCATTGGCTGAGAGACACACTGGCTGGTTAAGGGGATCCAGACAGGGTACCAGTAGCATCTACTGCAGAACATTCAACTGTGTAACAAAAAGGCATACCAGATTGGTGTACATAAATATCAAGCAAAATCAACTCTAAGCAAAAAATCATTAGTAGAAATAAAATGACAAAAAGTTTAATTCACTAAGAGTTATCAATATTAAATATCAAACTTGTACATACCTAACAACACAGATGTGTAAAAATACATAAAACTGATAGTAATGAGGAGAAATAGATGAATCCTCCTTCATAGGGGGATATTGTAATACACCTCTCCCAGCAACTGACACATCAAGTAGACAAAAATCAGCAAATACAATATAAGCTATGAGCAACTCAGTATACAGGTTTCAACTACTGGACTACAGAGTACACTGGAGAAGACACTTTCTCTTCTAGCACACATGAAACTTTCTTTTTAAAATAAATGTATACTAGGAAATAAAGTCTCATATTTTAAACATTATTATACAATCCACATTTATGAAACATATAAATAAGCTAGAAATAAAAACCTGAATTTTTTAATGTATTAGGAAATTTTAAAGCACTACCAATAACCCATGAGTTAAACCATAATAGAAATGAAAAAATACTAGAACTGAATAATACCAAAAATATTATATAGCAAAGTTTGTGGAATACACCTAAAGAGGGAATTTAAGAATGTCTCCAGCCTTAAGTGCTTATATTAGAAAAGGAAGAACAAAATTAATTAGTTAACATACATCTTAAGAGTTAGATAAAAATAAATCTGAATAAAATCAAAGGAAGGAAATAAAATCATGAACAAAAATAAAGCACAAAGAAACAGAAGAGGATGGACTTCCCTGGTGGCGCAGTGGTTGAGAATCCGCCTGCCAATGCAGGGGACATGGGTTCGAGCCCTGGTCCGGGAAGATCCCACATGCCGCAGAGCAACTAAGCCCATGTGCCACAACTACTGAGCCTGTGCTCTAGAGCCTGCGAGCCACAACTACTGAGCCTGCGTGCCACACTACTGAAGCCCACGCGCCTAGAACCAGTGCTATGCAGCGAGAACCTACCTCAATGAGAGGCCTGTGCACCACAATGAAGATTAGCCCCCACTTGCCGCAACTAGAAAAAGCCCGCGTGCAGCAACGCAGACCCAATGCAGCCATAAATAAATAAATACATTAAAAAAAAAAAAAAGATTGATCCTAAAAAAAAAAAGGAAACAGAAGAGGAGATCAGCAAAGCAAAAGTCCTCTTTGAGGACTGATAAAGTTAACAAACCACTGGGAAGACTGACAAAAAAGGAAGAGAAGGCACAAATGAACAATTTTAGGAAGGAAAATGAATAATGCCACAAATGCAGGAGAGAGAAAAAAAGAGAATATAAAACTATGCCAACAAATTTGAAGATCGGATAAAAAATATCAATTCCTAAAAGAGTATATATCACAAAAACTGATCCAAAATATAATACAAAACCTAAACAGTACCAAATCAATTAAAGAAATTGAAACAGTATTTTTAAATCTTCCAAATACACACACACACACACACACACACACACACACACACACACACACACA
>NW_020838055.1:2604713-2630406 GCF_003676395.1 Aethalodelphis obliquidens
ACACACACACACACACACACACACACACACACACACACACACACACACACACACACACACCCCACAAAGGGTTTAATAGGAGTTCTACTAAATATTTAAGGTGCTGATCTAACACAAACTCTAGAAATTAGAAAAAGAATGCTCCCCAACTCATTTTATGAAACGAATATCAATATAAGTATAATATAGTAGAGGCCGGGATCCACACTGGACCACCAGAGGTTCAAATTTGGGTTCTACCATTTAGTATCTATGTGACCTTGGGCAAGCTTCTTAACTTCTTTACTTCAGCTTCCTCAAATGTAAGTTGGGGATAACAGAATTAACTACTTCTGGATCTGTTAATATTTAAAATGTTATAACAGTGCCTGGAACACTGTATGTGCTTTAGGTATTTGCTAGTGATTACTATATGATTATTGGTAATATACCCCAATATCAAAACCAGACAAGAATACAGTAATGTAAAATTATAAGCAAAAGTAAACTTATGAACTTAGATCGCAGGTCAGCAAATATTTTCTGTAAAGAGCCAGACAATAAATTGTTTAAGCTCTGAGGCCCATACAATCTCTGTCACAAATACAGGCAGTCCTTGCTTTGCAAGGTTCTCACATCCACAAATTTCAATTACCATAGTTTAGCTAAAAAACACCAGTCCTTCAACAACCTGTTTCAAGTTCCAGTTACCACGGTATATTAACTGTGAGTAATTGCATAAAGCACAAAATTAGCTGCTAACTCTTCAGTCTACAAATCACTACATAAATAACAGGTGTGCATCAAGATCAGTGACCTATCACATCACAAAGTATGTTAGGGACTGGTCACTGAGCATCTGTTATTCATTTCATGCACAAACAGTTGTGTTGCCTCATCTCCCAGTGATAAACCCATGTGACATTTTATAAAACGGATAGTTGTAAGAGGGAACTGGTCAACAAAAACGAAAGTGCAGCAAAGAACTAAAAAGGAGTAACATTGGAAGTGAAATCCAAATCGAATGTGAATGGAGTTACAGAAGTAACAGCTACGCTGTGGGATGTTGACTCTACCGTCATTCAAAAGACTCTGGATATGGTTAAGAATCCACCTGTCAATGCAGGGGACACGGGTTCAACCCCTGGTCCGGGAAGATCCCACATGCCATGGAGCCACTAAGCCCATGTGCCACAACTACTGAAGCCCGCACACCTATAGCCTGTGCTCCACAACAAGAGAAGCCACCGCAATGAGAAGCCTGCGCTCCGCAACGAAGAGTAGCCCCTGCTCACCACAACTAGAGGAAGCCCGTGCGCAGCAACAGAGACCCAACACAGCCAAAAATAAATAAATAAAATAAATAAAATTTAAAAAAAAAAGACTGGATATGCAGCCGGAGGAATTTAGTGAAGGTGAGCTTATCTATGTGTGTTTGGTAAAAAAGATGAGGATGTCCTGGAGGAAGTGACTTGGGAGTGACTTGGAAGTGACTTGGAAGTGACTTGACATATACTTTGTGACACTGAAAATCCAAACGATAAAATCCTGGAAGCAGATCCAAACTTAGAAAGGAGTATGACAACTTGCTAAGGCAGAGAAAAGATGCCCATTCCACATCATAAGTCACAAGAAGAGAAGAAACTACTCTTGATAAGTTTTTTACTAAGAAATAAAACATCTTAATTCTCAAAGTTTCTAATGTTTTAAATAACAGTGTACTAAATATTAATCTTCCTATTTTTTTCATTTCCCTGTGCATTTTTAACAGGCAACAAGAGAACTTTTAAAGTTTCTGGGTACTTCCCTAGTGGCACAGTGGTTAAGAATCCACCTGCCCATACAGGGCACACAGGTTCGAGCCCTGGTCCGCGAAGAATACATATGCCGCAGAGCAAGTAAGCCCATGTGCCACAACTACTGAGCCTGAGCTCTAGAGCCCACGAGCTACAACTACTGAGCCCACAGGCCACAATTACTGAAGCCCGAGCGACTAGAGCCCAAGCTCTGCAACAAGAGAAGCCACCGCAATGAGAAGCCCACGCACCACAACGAAGAGTAGCCCCCGCTCACGGCAACTAGAGAAAGCCCGCACGCAGCAACGAACACCCAACGCAGCCAAAACAAAACAAGACAAAACAAAACACTGTCATTATTTGCAGGAAACGTAACTATGAAAATATAGAGAAAATCAAATAAACTATTTGAATTAGTAAATGAATTTATTTAGCAAGGTTGTTGAACTCCAGGTAAATTGCTAAAACTCCAAATGTATTTCCACATACAGCAAAAATAATTGGAAAACAAATTTTTCAAAAATACCACTGACAATGGTTTTTTTTTTTTTTTTTTGCGGTACGCGGGCCTCTCACTGTTGTGGCCTCTCCCGTTGCGGAGCACAGGCTCCGGACGAGCAGGCTCAGCGGCCATGGCTCATGGGCCCAGCCGCTCCGCGGCACGTGGGATCTTCCCGGACCGGGGCACGAACCCAGGTCCCCTGCATCGCAGGCGGGCTCTCAACCACTGCGCCACCAGGGAAGCCCTACAATGGTATTTTTTTAAAAAACTAAGAATAACTTTAATGAAAGATACCCATGACCACTAGAAAACACATTTAAAAAAAGAGAGAGAAATTAAAGACCTAAATAAATGGCAGGGGCTTCCCTGGTGGCGCAGTGGTTGGGGGTCCGCCTGCCGATGCAGGGGACACAGGTTCGTGACCCGGTCCGGGAAGATCCCACATGCCGCGGGGCGGCTGGGCCCGTGAGCCATGGCCGCTGAGCCTGCGCGTCTGGAGCCTGTGCTCCGCAACGGGAGAGGCCACAACAGCGAGAGGCCCGCGTACCGCAAAAAATAAATAAATAAATAAAAGTAAATGGCAGGATATATCACGATTATGTACTATATACTGGAAGACTCAGTATTTTTTAAAATGTCAACTATTTCCAAACTGATCTACAGAATGAGCATTTCCAAGCAAAATTCCAATAGTTTTTTCTTTTTAATTCAAACTCAAAAGCCAATTCTAAATTTTATATAAAAATGCAAAAAGCCAAGAATAGCCAAGACTATGTTAGAGAACAAACTTAGAAGAACTTAAGTTACTGTATTTCAAAACTTACTACTGGATTGAATCATATGAAATTGCTAAAAACTGATGAACTAAAAATGTACCCATTTCATATGCTTCAACCTACTACATATAAATACAATAATGAAGACACTGTGGTACTGGCACAACTGCCAAGAAAGAGCCCAATACAAGAGAACAGTTTCAAAACAGAACCACTAAAAAAAAAAAAAAAAAAAAAAAAAAAACAGAACCACTACATATGGACACTTAACTTATGACAAATGTGACAATGCAGAGCAGTAGGGAAAGAACTGTCTTTTCAATAAGTGGTGTTGAGTCAACTGGATATCCAACTATTGGGGAAAATATATCTTGAGTTCTACCTCACACCATACACAAAAATCAATTCCAGATGGATAGCAGGTCTAAATGTGAAAGATAAAACAATAAGGCTAAAGGTCAGAATGGTCATCATCAAAAAATCTACAAACAATAAATGCTGGAGAGGGTGTGGAGAAAAGGGAACCCTCTTGCACTGTTGGTGGGAATGTAAATTAATACAACCACTATGGAGAACAGTATGGAGGTTCCTCAAAAAACTAAAAATAGAACTACCTTACGACCCAGCAATCCCACTACTGGGCATATACCCTGAGAAAACCATAATTCAAAAAGAGTCGTGTACCACATGTTCACTGCAGCTCTATTTACAATAGCCAGGACATGGAAGCAACCTAAGTGCCCAACAACAGATGAATGGATAAAGAACATATGGCACATATAGACAATGGAATATTACTCAGCCATAAAAAGAAACGAAAATGAGTTATTTGTAGTGAGGTGGATGGACCTAGAGACTGTCATACAGAGTGAAGTCACAAAGAGAAAAACAAATACCGTATGCTAACACACATATATGGAATTTTTAAAAAAATGGTTCTGAAGAACCTAAAGGCAGGACAGGAATAAAGACGCAGACATAGAGAATGGACTTGAGGACACGGGGAGGGGGAACGGTAAGTTGGGACGAAGTGAGAGAGTGGCATGGACATATATACACAACCAAATGTAAAATAGATAGCTAGTGGGAAGCAGCCACACAGCACAGGGAGATCAGCTCCGTGCTTTGTGTCCACCTAGAGGGGTGGGATAGGAAGGGTAGGAGGGAGACGCAAGAGGGAGGAGATATGGGGATGTATGTATATGTATAGCTGATTCACTTTGTTATACAGCAGAAACTAACACACCATTGTAAAGCAATTATACTCCAATAAAGATGTTAAAAAAAAAATAAGGCTTCTAGAAGATAATATGAAGAGTGTCTTCATGCTCATGTGGTAAATAAGCAAAGATTTCTTAAACAGGTCACACAATTCACTAACCATAAAGGGCTAGAAATGATAAATAGGACAACATTAAAGAATTTATATCCATCCAAATATACCATTAAGAGAGTGAAAGCAAACCACAGAGTTGAAGATGATATCTGCAATATGTAAAAAGAAAGAACTCATATATGGGACATATAAAGAACTTCTACAAATAAAAAGCACAACAAAACATAACAGTCACCTCTTATAGGAGCCTATCCAAAAATCCAATAAACATAAAAGGTGCTTACTTTTACTAATCACCAGGGGATAGGTAAATTAAAACTACTCTGAGATCCAATAAATACACGTCAGAATTGCTAAAATGAAAAAGTCAGATAATATCAAGCATCAGGAAGGATGACCAGCAACTAGGCCTCTCCTGCACTGCTGTAAATTGATACAATCATTTTACACAACAGTAAATCACTGTTTATAAGAATTTGTATATAAACTCTTGCATTCATGTACAAGAATGTCAAAGCAGTATTATTCATAATAACAAGAACCTGATAACAACCCAAATGTACATCAACAGAGAACAGATTAAATTTTATATTAATACATATAATAAAATCAATACAGCATTGAAAATGAATTAACTACAGATATACATATCAACATGGCTGAATTTCAACACATAGTGTTAATGGAATCATACATTTGTACTCTATATTAAAATAAACACAAAGATTAATTCCTAGTGATATGTATATTGTAAGATATGAATTCAGCGTAAAAGGAGTTATAATGTGTGACACACTACTAGACCCATTCTTATAATCTTCTATGCATTTTATTTTGAATCTACTGTATTTAGCACAGAGTCTGGCAGGAACATAATAAAACAGTTATTAAATATAAAATAAACACAAAGAGAGGCACAAATTCAGAATAGCAATACTCTCTGGCGTGGAGAAAATCAAAAAGGAAGAGACAACAAGGGGTTTAGAAAAGTCCAATTTCGTAAGTTGGGCGGTAGATTCATAGATATTTATCTTTTTATTATCTTTACATTTTGCACATATTTACACACAAAAAGGTACATATAACATATCACAGCAAAAAAGGGGATGGGGGAGACAGGGATGATGGAGGGAGCAGAGAAACAGGGACAGAAGGGAGAAAGGAGAAAAAAAGAAAATTCCCCAGGCAGTATCTACTAAGTTATGAGAAACAGATTTGCTTCTGACTTCTAATAGCAACACTGGATGCTAGAAAGCAATGGAGTGATGCCTTGAGAACTGAGAGAAATTATTTTGAACGTAGAGTTTTATACCTGACCCATCTATGCAGTCAGGACCAAAGCAGGAAATTCAAACATGCAGTAAATCCAAAAAGTTTACTTTCCAGACACCCTTTCTAAAAATGAACTTTCAGCACAGACTCCAGGAAAATGACAAATGAACACAGCATCCTAGGAAAGCCACAGTATCAAAGTAATAGTACAATTAACCTATATGAGAAAAAAAAAGAAATCCCAGGATGATGGTTATGCACTAGGATCTAGAAACAACTTTGTACAAAATTAATCTTTCCAAAAATAGCATAATTTTTGTCCTTTTTTTTTTTTTTTGGCTGCACCCTTGAGAATGCAAGATCTTAGTTCCTCGACCAGGGATCAAACCCATGCCTGCTGCAGTGGAAGCGCAGAGTCTTAACCACTGGACCACCAGGGAAGTCCCCCAAAGCAGTATAATTTTTAAAAGCTAAAGACTTAGACATTTGGTACAGATAGCATATATTTTTCTGCCAACAACAAAAAAAGGCAACTGGGATTTCCCTGGTGGTCCAGTGGTTAGGACTCCGCACTTTGACTGCCAAGGGCCTGGGTTCAATCCCTGGTCTGGGAACTAAAAAAAGAAAGAAAAAAGGCAACTGCAAAGGGAGGGGCGGGTTTGATTCACCAGAGGGGTAACTACACAAGAAAGTATTGATTCAAATACAATGCAAACTGAACTGTGGCATTATTTTGAGATAATTATATATTTTAAGAAAAAAATGAATTTAATACTTAGGCTTACAACATTCTCATCAGATTTACTAACATAGGATGGATCCATGAGGAATGATATGTTTTGGTCTTAAGTACAAAATGGTATATATAATGGATCACAGAAAGGGGGTTGGGGGGGATAACTAAAACAGCAGCTGAAATCAAAGCTGAAAGGCTTTTGCTGACTCTAAGTTTAATCTTAAGTGGGCAGAAGGCAAAGAGAACTTTGCCTCCTCACTGGAATGTGCTTCTTTATTGGTCTGCAAGTCTGCATGTGCTGACCTTTAAAAGACAGTGTAAGGTTTCTCTGTTCTCCCTTCTGCTAGTGGGCTGACAGACTGAACATGGGTGGACAATGACTTGGTGGCTCTGGTGTTGGCTGTGTTCAATATTCTAGTGTATTTCTTGTATAAGCAATGGGAGATTTTTGCCATAGATGCATTTTTAATCCTTCAAAAATAAGCAAGGCATAATGAGGTTCAAAAAAAGTTTAAGCAGAAATGAAATTACAAAAGAAAATAACATGATACAACCATCTTGGGGTAAAAAAACAAACAAACAAAAACACTTTCCTAAATATAGCAAGCACCAGAGTTTACAAACTACAATAACAAAGAGTCCCAAACTAAATTTCTTCTAAGAAAATTTGGAAGTAAATTCTGAGTAATCAAAGGTACAAAAAGTAGCACGCAATAGGAGATTTTTGTGGTGAATACAGAATCTAAGAATGTATTATACAAACTAAATGGGAGTACAGCATAGATGCTCAATGCTCAACCAATCCGCTTTCTTCTTCCTAGGCACTCAGAAAAACATCTCCCACCCACATCCCTTGCAGTTGAGACCATACTAGGTTCTAGACAGCAGGATTCCAGCTGAAGTAATATGCTTCCCCACAAAACATTCAATGAGAGATCTTTCTTGCTGGTGCTCTTTGTTGTCAACCAAATGAATGCAAAGGAGCTGGAATTCTTCAATCACCACATGAAGCAAGAAATAAACTTTGTGTTAAAGCGCTGAAATGCTAGATATATTAGACAGCATTAATTACACTAATACAGGGATCTTACATATCTAACATACTCATTTTACAAATAAAATGAGAAAGAGACTTTCCAAAAATTACTCTAGTTGTTGAAAGAACCAGGTTCTTCTTTGTTACAGACCACAGAAAAGGCAGCAAGATAAACAGTTGTTCACATAAACATGAGGGGTCTTAAACTTCTTTTTAAAAATGCTTGTGAAAATCTCAGAGGGGGGCTTCCCTGGTGGCGCAGTGGTTGAGAGTCCGCCTGCCGATGCAGGGGACACGGGTTCGGGCCCCGGTCCAGGAGGATCCCACATGCCACGAAGTGGCTGGGCCCATGAGCCATGGCCGCTGAGCCTGCACATCCGGAGCCTGTGCTGCGCAGTGGGAGAGGCCACAACAGTGAGAGGCCCAGGCACCGCAAAAAAAAAAAAAAAAAAAACAAAAACAATCTCAGAGGCATCCATCCCAAACGGTATGATTGACATTGGCTCTCACATCTGAGTTGTATCGTAAAATATGGCTGAAATTATTAAAAACTTTTTATACCATAACAGACTAATAAATTACATAAAACATTATATAATTTGTTACTCTATTACTTCCTTATTTTCTTTTTTTAAATAAATTTATTTATTTTATTTTGGCTGCGTTGGGTCTTCGTTGCTGCGCGGGCTTTCTCTAGTTGCAGCGAGCAGGGGCTACTCTTCGTTGCAGCGTGCGAGCTTCTCATTGCGGTGGCCTCTCTTGTTGCAGAGCACGGGCTCTAGGTGTGTGGGCTTCAGCAGTTGTGGCTCGTGGGCTCTAGAGCACAGGCTCAGTAGTTGTGGCACACAGGCTTAGCTGCTCCACAGCATGTGGGATCCTCCCGGACCAGGGCTCGAACCCGTGTCCCCTACATTGGCAGGCATATTCTTAACCACTGCACCACCAGGGAAGCCCCTTATTTTCTAAGAAGTAATTTTAATGTATTATACTATGTAAGCAGACATCATGTGAAAACAGTATTTGTGATCATTTCTATGAAGAGTACCATGGGCACTAGGTCTACGGTCAAATACACAGTTTCAGGTTATGCCTTTATTTCTACAGGAGAAAGAAAAAATCCAAGGTTTTAACAGTATCTCAAGTCAAATTTAAAATAATTTGCCATTGGCAGATCATCTGGCCTCTCTTAACCTCAGCCATAAACTGGATAAAGGTCTCGGGCAAATCACCTCACTTTATTTGTAAAGAGAATTATCCAGGACTTCCCTGGTGGTGCAGTGGTTAAGAATCCGCCTGCCAATTCAGGGGACACGGGTTCAAGCCCTGGTCCGTGAGGATCCAACATGCCGTGGAGCAACTAAGCCCATGTGCCACAACTACTGAGCCTGCGCTCTAGAGCCCACAAGCCACAACTACTGAAGACCACGCGCCTAGATCTTGTGCTCCACAACAAAGAGAAGCCACCACAATGAGATGCCCACGCACCACAATGAAGAGTAGCCCCTGCTCGCCGCAACTAGAGAAAGCCCGCGTGCAGCAACAAAGATCCAACGCAGCCAAAAAATAAATAAATAAATAAATTTATTTTTTTAAAAAAAAGAATTATCCAGAAGTCCTTTTTAAGCCTACCATTTTGACTATGATCTCACTCTGTTCAGGTCAACAAAATGTATTGAAAGGCTTCCCTGGTGGCGCAGTGGTTGAGAGTCCGCCTGCCGATGCAGGGGACATGGGTTCGGGCCCCGGTCTGGGAGGATCCCACATGCCGTGGAGCAGCTGGGCCCGTGAGCTATGGCCGCTGAGCCTGTGTGTCCAGAGCCTGTGCTCCACAACGGGAGAGGCCACAACAGTGAGAGGCCCGCATACCGCAAAAAAAAAAAAAAAAAGTATTGAATATTTATTAAGTGGAACGACATAAAATTATTGGTATTTGATTGGTTTTGGGGTTTTTTTTAAAAATAGATTTATTTATTTATTTTTGGCTGCGCTGGGTCTTCGCTGCAGCGCACAGGCTTCTCATTGTGGTGATTTCTCTTGTTGCGGAGCATGGGCTCTAGGTGCGTGGGCTTCAGTAGTTGTGGCACGTGGGCTCAGTAGTTGTGGCTCATGGGTTTTAGAGCGCAAGCTCAGTAGTTGTGGCACACAGGCTTAGCTGCTCCACGGCATGTGGGATCTTCCCAGACCAGGGCTCGAACACGTGTCCCCTGCTTTGGCAGGTGGATTCTTAAGCACTGCGCCACCAGGGAAGCCCAATATTTGTTTTTGACCTATCAAAACTGCATTTTTGTATGGCTTAACCTAATACTAAGCGCTATACACTATGTTAAAAAATATTAATTTTTTTTAGGTATGTATACAAACGTACATTTTTTTAGAAAAAAACTAGTATGTTGATTTAGGGGCTCCTGACTGCTGTCATCAGATCTAAAGAGCAAAGTCTATACATCTGAACAGAAAAACCTTTCACATACTCTCTTCTCCTGAGTACTTATAGCTATGTGCTATTTACAAAGAAGCGACACAATTTCTGTTAATTAGTATACTGTATCAGAATACTAATTCAAATGTTTTGGCCAAAATTGCTGCAGTAATTGGGTAAACATAAATCCCACCTGTCTATTATTCCATCAGTTTAGACTGCTACTTAAAGATTTAGGATTAAGTTTGCCTTGTGAGGCTCACAGAGGATTAAATTACTTGTAAATAGCCATTCCCATGAAAGACTAAGTCATGAATGCTCCTGTTACAACCTAATCAAATACAAAAACTTTGGCAATCCTAACAAAACAGGAATTTAGACTGGCCCTTAGGATAGAGATATGTTTATTAACCAAGTCGCCTAACAAAGATACTTCAAGATACTTTATTCCAAAGACAACACTTAGAGCCAAATGAACATATTTTTACAAAAATCCTATAGCTGGGGACTTCCCTGGTGGAGTAGTGGTTAAGAATCCGCCTGCCAATGCAGGGAACACAGGTTCAAGCCCTGGTCCAGGAAGATCCCACATGCCGCAGAGCAGCTAAGCCCATGAGCCACAACTACTGAGCCTGCACTCTAGACCCCGCGAGCCACAACTACTGAGCCCACGTGCCACAACTACTGAAGCCCACGCGCCTAGAGCCCGTGCTCTGCAACAAGAGAAGCTATCGCATTGAGAAGCCCATGCACCACAACGAGGAGTAGCCCCCGCTCACTGAAACTAGAGACAGCCCGCGTGCAGCAATGAAGACCCAACGCAGCCAATAATAAAAATAAATTAATTTTTTTAAATGTCTTACTTTCCTGGAAGTTACAACCACTAACTCCTTTGAAGAGTTTTAATCAATGACATGAAAAGCTCTGTCCTGATACCTCTGCTTTAAGGAAAGAGCAAGAATGCATACTCCTATTTCCTAAGGCAGTAATCTAATGGTTTAAAATTCTATATGTTACAGCTACAGACCACTAGTTTAATGGCATTTTACATGATACATATTTTAAGATTTAGTACTATATTGCAATAAAACCACAGCAAAAGGAGATAGAAAAGAAGGGGAGAAAGAAGTCTAAATTAGGAACAAGCCTAAATATTTTCCCATAAATATGACATTTCCACTCTGTTCAAACACAGATAGGGACTTCCCTGGTGGCGCAGTGGTTCAGAATCCACCTGTCAATTCAGGGGACACAGGTTTGAGCCCTCATTCGGAAAGATTCCACATGCCACGAAGCAACTAAGCCTGTGTGCCACAACTACTGAGCCTGCGCTCTAGAACCTGCGAGCCACAACTACTGAGCCCGTGTGCCACAACTACTGAAGCTCACGCACCCTAGAGCCCGTGCGCCCCAACTACTGAGCCCACACACTGCAACTACTGAAGCCTGCACGCTCTAGGGCCCATGTGCTGCAACTACTGAAGCCCACACACCCTAGAGCCCACGCACCACAACTACTCAAGCCCATGCACCTAGAGCCCGTGCTCCGCAGCAAGAGAAACCACTACAGTGAGAAGCTCACGCACCGCAACCAAGAGTAGCCCCCGCTTGCCGCAACTAGAGAAAAAGCCCATGTGCAGCAATGAAGACACAACGCAGCCAAAAATAAATTAATTAATTAAAAAAAAACACAGATAAAGTTTAATTAAAATCTTCAGGGGCATTCCAGTAAGCAACAAGCACACCTGGTGTCCAGGGCTTGGTTTCTAATACCATCTCTTACACAGGAAACAGGGCTCCTTGGAGAAATGACTAATTCTAGGACCGGGACAGAAAATATACAAGCAAAGCCTGGAATATCTTGTAATGCCAGAAAGTTAGGAAATGCTATAAAAATAATAATTAATTAATTAATGAGGGAATGTGAAAGGCACACAGGGGTCAAATGAAAGAGCTTCCAATGACCAAAGCTGGAACAATTTGAGCAACAAAATACAGTATTGGATTGTAACCCAAAATACAAAATAAGTATTCATGAATCCATACTGGTATAAATAATGATTGAATAAATTAGTGATGAAGAATAAATAAATCTACCATGAAGAAGAATTCCAAAGAATTAGTCTAGACATTCCAGCTTCTAGGTGGTAGAACTTAACCCTGATTCCTTAAGTGTGGGTGGGTCACATAGTGACCTCCTTCCAAAGAGTACAATATGAAAAGGGAGACAAAAGAGAAACCTGACAAACACTACCTAAACCAGGTGATCAAGATTAACGTTAACAGTGATGAGTTATGTTGACAGTATGTGCCCTTGATATGTGATAAGAATGGCATTTTACCTCTATAATTTTACCTCTATAAGATTAACGTTAACAGTGATGAGTTATGTTGACAGTATGTGCCCTTGATATGTGATAAGAATGGCATTTTACCTCTATAATCTTCCTCTCATAAACTGTAACCCTGGTCTAGTCATAAGAAAAAGATCAGATAAATCCCAGTTGAAGGAATTCTACAAAATATCAGACTAGTACTCCTCAAAACTGTCAAGATCATGAAAAAAAAGATCATCAAAAATCAAGTCTGAGAAACTGTCCTAGCCAAGAGAAGCCTAAGCATAACAACTAAATGTAATACGGTATCCTGGATGAGACCCAGAACAGAAAAGGGTCGTTAGGTAAAAACTAAATCCAAACAAAGTATGAACTTTAATTAATAATAATGTATCAAAATTGGTTTATTAATTGTCACAAATATACCATACTAATGTAAGATGTTAATAATAGGAGATTCTAACAACTTTTCTGTAAATCTAATTTCCGTAAGTTACAAAATTAATTTAAAATATATTTAGATGGGCTTATTTACATAAAAATATTGATGCAATCATTATGTTGTCTTTATTTCTGAACATGGTCAAAATGTACACTTCCAAAGTGACCAGGGCGTTTGCTCTATGGCTGTAGGTAAGCACTTGAATGGCTAGTGCCGTTTCAGTATTTAACATTGTTTAAGCATCAAAAATCATGAACCTGGGCCTTATTTACAGAAATTTCTGAAATACAGAAAAATATAAATTGCCCACAATATAGCCCCTATTTTCCCCAGGACAGGTATTCAGAAACAGATCTAAAGAAAAAAACAGTACAGTACTACACAATCCACGGTCAGCTGAATCCACCATAGATACGGAGGGCTGGATATGGAACTTAAGCACCAGGGTATTTTGGTATCTAAAGTTGGTCCTAGAACAAATCCCCTATGCATACCGAGGGACAACTGTATACAACGTCTGTCTTTAACATTCTAGTAACAAACTTTATTCACTTCCAACTTAAATCTGACCCATGACCAAAAACTGCACTCTCACACAATCTACAATTCCATGGAGAAACTTACTATGGAAGAAAGTCTGTATAAGTAACGTCCAAGTCTCTAATCACTGAAAACTAGCTGGCTCTCCATTAAAGCTTCAAATCTGAAGTTCTACCACTGGTACTATTGAAACAGGAGAGAAGGGAGCAGGGCATAACCTCTGAAAGAATGACATAGCCTGAGGACATGACATAAACGGATTAGAACCAAATGGGTCTAAGATGGTGGACAAGTCGACTCCCACTAGACCTTGAACCTCAGTATACGCTCAATGTAACACATCAGCAAGCTAAATGACACACCCTTAGACGCCATGACTTCTAAGGCGACCATAAGGATCAAAAAGTGGGCAGTGGCCCAATTCCTGAAAATCCCTGCCCCTTCCCGAAATAGCTGGAATACTCCTCCCACTCACTAGCCTATGAAATTACCCACCACTATAAAAACTGACAACCCCATATCCTGGTTCCTTTCTCACCTTCTGAGATGGCCCACTCCCTCTGTCTGTGGAGTGTGTTTCTCTCTAAATAAATCCACTTATTACCTATCACTTTGTCTCTCACTGAATTCTTTCTGTGATGAGACATCAAGAACCTGAGCTTCATTAAGTCCTGAAACCAGGTGTGTGATCTCAGTTGGAACACTGTGGGTTTTGGCCGCGTGGGTTCAAGTCCCAATCAGGGTTTTGGCTGGGTTCGAGTGCCAGCCGTGTGCGTTCAAGTCCCAACTGAGGTGCACGGTTTCACTATTAACTCTAACTTCATTTTGTAGATTCACAAACAGTGACCAACTCTAATGAGGACTTATATTTATTACACTCAAAGAAACAAAACAAAATAACTTAGCAATGTGTGTCTGATATTTCCAACCAAATCACAAAAAAGGGGCATTTGAATCCAAACTCCTTATTTTATAAGTGAGAAAAGAGCCAAGGGGATTAACAAAGATACTTATTCAAGGTCATCTTGAATCTCAACTAGAACCAGGATTTCTTCTCAGCCCTATACTATTCCAAAGAAGGAAACAAGGGCAAGATAAAGGGTATTATAATTCTGACCATTTCCTATGCTAGGTTAGAAAGCTTTAGTTTTCTCAGAGGTCAACAAAATAAGCCAGCCTACCTATTGGAAATAGCACCAAGTAGCTATCCTTTTTTTAAGTGGCATGCCCTCCTGACACAGATTCTTGTCTCCTATTTAATTATCAATTCTTGAATTGTGCCACTATTCAATATCCATGATGTGAAAGTTGAAGCCTTGGTTAAAGCTTGTAAGTGTTCAACTTAATTTGGTATAAACAGAAGACTGAGTGTATTAATTTTCCTCCCAGTTATCCTTAATAATTTTTCTTTTTCTTTTGTTATTGAGATGAAATTTACAGAACACACACTTAAGCATTTTTAAAAATTTTTTAAAACATTTTGAAGTATACAATTCCATGGCATCAACCTTTCTTTAGTTTCAAAATGCCAAATATTTTTCATTAGAGATGCACTAATCCAAATGTAGAAGGACTACTGTTTTCAATTAATTCGTCACATCTCAAAGAAGGCCTAAATCCAGGTTCC
Source organism: Aethalodelphis obliquidens (assembly GCF_003676395.1). Lineage (NCBI taxonomy): Eukaryota > Metazoa > Chordata > Mammalia > Artiodactyla > Delphinidae > Aethalodelphis > Aethalodelphis obliquidens. The sequence continues at coordinate 2,619,511 of NW_020838055.1, forward strand.
AACCTTAAGTGTGGCCTGAGCCCCTTTATCATTCTAATCTCTTTCCACACGTGGCCAGCCACAGTGCAGAGGTACTGTGCCAAGCACCTTTCACCTTCTTCCACATATCAGTAGTATTCTATCACACTCTCCTGCCCTGAACATACCCACAAAGTCAGGCTTATTGTGTGGTTAGCCAACCTGGCAGGCTTTTGTTTCAGCAAATACTTCAAACTTTGCAAACTAGTTAGGAAGGAATGATCTCATCCCACTGACCCAACAGCCAACTTTATCAAAAAAGCTTTTTGTTACAAGCTGTGATAACCTAGGAAACCAGATCTATTTTTACTGTACAGGTATGGAAAAGGAAAAGAAGAAATCATAAGGAAAAAAACAGCTCACATGTTGACCATTTTTAAAAATCACTTATTCTCCAGAATTTCCCCCATTCTTTGATATCTGGCTGCAAGTGAACAAAAGGAAAGACTTTTAGAATTTTTTCAATGCCCCCCAAAAAATCATTATTGTGACAATTAAAAAGTAAACTTCATATTCTAGACCAAATATTGAACCTACCCTGGGTCAGATTTGTAAGAAAAAATAAGGATTCCTCTCCAGCATCACCTCAACATTTATTGAGTGCTAATGTTCCAGGTACTATTCTAATCACTTTACATATATCAATTCAATGAATATGTTGAGGACTTCCCTGATGGCGCAGTAGTTAAGAATCCGCCTGCCAATGCAGGGGACATGGGTTCGAGTCCTGGTCTGGGAAGACACCACGTGCCGCAGAGCAACTAAGCCCGTGCACCCACAACTACTGAGCCTGTGCTCTAGAGTCTGCGAGCCACAACTACTGAGCCCCCATGCCACAACTACTGAGCCCCCATGCCACAACTACTGAAGCCTGCACGCCTAGAGCCCGTTCTCCACAACAAGAGAAGCTACCGCAACGAGAAGCCTGTGCACTGCAACAAAGAGAAACCCCCGCTTGCCACAACTAGAGAAAGCCTGCACACAGCAACGAAGACCCAACGCAGCCAAAAATAAATAAATAAAATTAATTTTAAAAAAAGAGGGCTTCCCTGGTGGCGCAGTGGTTGAGTCCGCCTGCTGATGCAGGGGACACGGGTTTGTGCCCCGGTCTGGGAAGATCCCACATGCCGCGGAGCGGCTGGGCCCGTGAGCCATGGCCGATGAACCTGCGCGTCCACAGCCTGTGCTCCGCAATGGGAGAGGCCACAGCAGTGAGAGGCCCGCGTACCACAAAAAAAAAAAAAAAGAAAAAGAAAAAAGAAAAAAGAATACGTTGAACAATTCTAGTATGTAGGTATATTATTATCCCCATTTAAAATAGGGACACTATGGCACTTAAAGTTTAAGTAACTTGCCTGAGGTCACTCGCCTAGTAAAGTAGTGGACCCCAACTCTTAAATGTTTCCCCACACTGTCTCTCACAACAACTTTTTTAAAAATAAATTTATTTATTTATTTATGGCTGCGTTGGGTCTTGGTTGCTGCTCACAGGCTTTCTCTAGTTGCAGCGAGTGGGGGCTACTCTTTCATTGTAGTGCATGGGCTCCTCAGTGCAGTGGCTTCTCTTGTTGAAGAGCACGGGCTCTAGGCACACGGGCTTCAGTAGTTGTGGCCCACGGGCTTAGTTGCTCTGTGGCATGTGGGATCTTCCCGGACCAGGGCTCGAACCCGTGTCCCCTGCATTGGCAGGTGGATTATTAACCACTGCGCCACCAGGAAGTCCCTATTTTTTTAATTCTTAAAAAAAGTTGTGATTCATCATCTACTATACACCTGGGTATTCAAAGCACATGGATGTGCCCTTTCTCTGCTTGGCCTCCAAGCAGCATACTTTCACAGATGGAGCTATGGCCAAATGCTGTGACACAGGGTGCACACCTCCAGTGCCTTGCCGAGGCAGTTCCTTCTGCTTAGGTAGCAGGTGATCAGCCTCTACTCTAAAACATTCAGGAAAAACAAATTAGATCAAGAGCACTATTTAGAGTGAATCGTCCTAAATCTGTATGTGTCAGTATGCATGTGAGAATCAGGTGACTAAAGGCGGCTGATGTAAACAAAGGATTCTACAGCAGACAACTATAAGGAACAAAAGCTAACAATCTCTGATAGTTTGTGGAGCAGCTGTGGGACATTCTAAAGGTGAATGTTAGCCTACCTTAAGATAAAACAAAAAAATGGTTATAAAGTCTACTGAGAGATAAAGGCTAAAGTTAGATTACTGGCCTCGAGGCTGAAAAGAATTCTGAAGACAGGAGTACACACAGTTTACCCTTCTGAAATGCATAAAGCTTTCCCCAGATCTCAACTAGACCTCCCCCACCGTCCTGGACTCTTGGTGGGTCTAAGTACATCTAATGAAGACAGTAATACAAGCACTAACATGAAATAAAATTTGAAAAGGAAACAAGTAAACTCCAGTAAAGAAAAGTTCCAAGAGCAGGAAAGAAAGAGTGCCTCCAGAAAGAGGAAAGCTGTGACAAGAGCTATAGAACCTCCCTTAAGCTCCTCCCTTAAGATCCCTTAAGATCCCCATGCACTCGGGTGCTACACCAGAATGAGTGTAGGCAGTATATGAATAAGAGTGGATAAGTACATCACTACATTGAATTAGAAATAATTTACACAGATATATAGATATAGACATCAATTCTTCTTCTTCAGTCCTAAAATCATTCTCTCTCACTTAATAACTAAAATACCATTTTTCTTTTCCACCTTTTCAAGGCCTACCTCTACTCTCTCAGTCCGTCTCTATGAAAGCCTCCATGGCTTCCAGAGCACTCTAGCTATATGATGTGTGCTACTAGTACACCACCGACCAACTTTATTACTTACATGCCTATTACGCACTATAAACTGTGAGCTCAAGAGCAATAATGTTCAGTAATCTCTGGTTATTCTCTAGTACCTATCTCAGTTCCATGAACATTAGCAGATACAAAATAATGCAAAATATGTTGCACATTTTTCTAATTCTGAGGCCTTCAATCTTTTTCTCTTTATATCACAACCCATGGGGGAAAAATCATTTCATAAAATGACCCATATTCACACACATACAGTTATACACACACACATACACATAAGTGAAACAGACGTATGTAAAATGTACTGATATCTTCTGTTCCTGTTTTTTAAGGGCTTCCTGTGAAAATTTCAATTTCTGGTAAAAATAATATCTTAAGAGAAGGAGATACACAATTAAAAGCAGTTTTCAAACTTTAATGTGGACATCCCTTGGGAAGATGGTTTAAAATAGATTACAGAGAACTATACCCAGAATCTGATTTAGTAAGTCTGGGTAGAAGCCCAGGAATCTGCCTTTCAAATTACCCCAAATCATTCTGATGTAGATGATAAAACTATACTTATCAGACACATGCCCACATAATTTAATTAATCTCAAAATACATAGTTTCAACTCTTCCTACACTAGCTACAGGTTAACCAAACTATCTGCAAGAGGTTCCTGCCTTGCTAATAAACTGGTTTTTCATCTGAAAGCTGTCTGGCTCAACAATCGTTTTATAGACTTTCTCTAATGCAACTGGTAAACCACTAAAATCTAACTGTTCTCTTAACTACAGCTCTTCGCACCAAGAAAAACAAAAGAATGATATGAATGAAAGGCATTTTTGTTGCCAAGTCGTTTGCTTTATAACTGAAAGAGCTTTTGAAAACCAGTCACATTGGCCATACAACTGGCATATGTAGTCATCAGTTTGGAACTCCTAAGTACAAGTGGCCTATAGCTCAAAAGTGATCACTAAATAACTCAAAGTCTGACCACAAACTGCTTGAAAGCTACGACACAAGCCTACATGTCTTGTAATTATAAGCCAATAAGAAGACCCTTGATTCCTGAAAGTTTTAAATTCAACAAAGTCAATATTAAAATAGCACCAAACACTTGCAATGAACAATTCAAAAATGAAATTAATAATTCCATTTACAACAGCAACAAAAAGAACACTTTAACAATAAATTTAACAAAATAAGCACACAACTTATAGTACTCTGAAAAATACAAAAAATGGAGAAAGAAGAGCTTCCAAATTCATGGATGGGAAGACTTAACATTGTTAAGAAGAGGGAATTCCCCATCGGTACAATGGAAGAAGGCAATACTCCTCCCAAACTCATCTACAGATGCGATGCAATCCCCATCAAAATCCCAATTAGCTTCTTTGCAGAAATTGACAAGCTAAATCTAAAAGTCATAGGGAGGGACTTCCCTGGCGGTCCAGTGGTTAAGACTCCGCACTTCCAATACAGGGTGTGTGGGTTTGATCCCTGGTCAGAGAATTAAGTTCCCACATGACGCAGGGTGCAACCAAAAAAAGAAAAAAGTGGGCAAATAATCTGAACAGACATTTCTCCAAAGATGATATGCAAATAGCCAGTAAGCACATCAGTCACCAGGAAAATGAAAGTCAATACCACAGTGAGAAACCACTTCATACCCACTAGGATGATGATAATCACAGGGACAGAAATTGGAACCCTCATATAGTGCTAATGGAAATGTAAAATGGTGTGGCCATTTTATTAACAGAAAACAGTATGGCAGTTCCTCAACAGGTTAAACATATGACCCAGCAATTCCACTCCTAGGTATAAACCCAAGAGAAGTGAAACCCTATGACCACACAAAAACTTGAACACAAATGTTCACGGCGGCATTATTCATAATAGCGAAAAAGTGGAAACATAAATGTCCATCTACAGATGAATGAATAAGCAAAATGTGGTATATCCAAACTGTAGAATGTTATATGTCCATAAAAAGGAATGAAGTAGTAATACAAGCTACAAGACAGATGAACCTTGAAAATATTATGTTAAGTGGAAGAAGCCAGTCACAAAAGACTACATACTGTATCACTCCATTTATATGAAATGTCCAGACAGGCAAATCAAGAGGGACAGAAAGATTAGTGGTTCTCAAGGGCTTGGGAAGAGGGGGTGCTGAAAAGATTAGAGAGTGATGGCTATAGAGTATGGGGTTTCTTTTGGGAGTGATGAAAATGTTCTAAAACTGTGGTAATAGTCACACATATCTGTGAATATACTAAAAACCATTGATTTCTATACTTTAAATGGGTGAACTGTATGGTATGTGAATAATACCTCAATAAAACTGTTACCCCCCAAAAAAGAGAGACAGAGCACCAAACACATGAAACTAACATCTTCTTTCCTATGAGATTGCCCTTAATACCAACTTAAAGGATATTTCCTTTCTTGTTATCAGAAGATAGATATGTTATTTTCCAGTTATGTACAATTTTTTTAAAAAAAGCAAAGCTTGCTCAAAGAAACATGCTTTGTTGTTAGATGCATATAAAAACTTCTGCAAGAAAAGGCTAGAGGGAGCCACTAGAAGATGAAGAGAAAAACTAAACTTTCAACAGTTAAGTATAGGCAGTCTTCGTTTTGCATAGTGGTGTGAGACTAAAAAAGTGACAATGCAAGTTGAAACCATGCAAAACGATAGTAATAATAAATGGGGAAAATTACAATTGTTCTGTTATCTTTAAAAATTTTTGTTGAAACATTAAAAATTCTGTCATTTATAATTGTATAAGAATAAAAAAACAGGAAAACTAACATTTATTTAGTATGCTGTAAAAGATTGGAAACATTGAAAATTATTTATAATTTCTTTGAAAAAACTTATCAAGAGTAGTTAACTTATGATATGGAATGGACCAGCTTCCAGCATTTTATCCTTTATGTTTTCAATGTCACAAAGTATCTCTGAGAATTCTTTTAATAAAAGTGAAATTTCTTGCCCATGTCACTTTCTCCTCTGGGATATCTTCATCTTTTTCACCAAACCATTTTCCTCATTTACATAGATAAGCTCACCTTCACTGAGCTTCTCTAGCTGCATATCCAGAGTCTTTTGAATGACAGTAGTGTCAACATTCCCACAGTGAAGTTATTTCTTCTGTAACTCCATTCACTTATGATTTGCATTTCACTTCCAACCCTGGAAAGGAAGTTTTTGGTTCTTTGCTGCACCTTCTTCGTTCTTTCTTTCAATTACCCATTTTTGTAAAATGCCACATGGGTTTATCGCTGGGTGACATGGAGGCAATGGAACTGCATGCTTTGCTATCTGTGCATGAACTGAATAACAGGTGTGCAGTGAACAGTCACCAACAGGTTTTGAAAGGAGATGACAGATCACTGATACTGATGTACACCTGTTACTTACATAGTAATCTGTAGAGAGAAGAGCTAGCGGCAATTTTGTAGTTTATGCAATTACAGGTAGTACATGTTATTAGGGAATGGGTGTTATTTAACTGAATCATGGTAAGTAAAATTTGTGCATATCAGAACCATACAAACCAAGGAGTCCCTGTATATCAAGTTACAGAATCTTGGCATTTCTAGAAAGCTCCCTCAGGGTAATCTAACCGAATGACCCTTGATGTAGATGATTGATGACCATCACGTGACACACATTACGGCAAAGGGTAGCTCTTCCACCAATGAACAGCTCTAATGATTAGAAAAATAAACCTCCAAACAGTCAAGAGCACAGGTTCTAGAATCAGACTGCCTGACTTCCCATCCTGGCTTTTCCTTTTGTAGAGCTAGGTAAACTTGGGAAAGTTATGTAATCTCTTCGTGACTCAGTTTCCTCATCCGTAAAATAAAAATGTTATGACCTGCAATCATGGGACTGTTATGAGAGTTAAATTCATACAGAGTACTTATTAATTCTAGCACATAGTAAGTGTTCAATAAATGGTAGCCTCTATAATTAATCATATCACCATCATGAACTGTACAGTGCTTGACCTTCCTCATTCAAACCCTTTCCCTCACCTGGACTCTGTACCAGCCTCTTAACAGAGCCCTCGGACACAGTCTCTCACCCGACTCTCCATATGGTCATCAGAATTATACCCCTCAAAATCGAATCTGACCCTCTTCCCCTTGCCAAACAATTCAGCCTAAAGCATCAGGTAGGGCAGAGCAAAGTCAGAGTCCTTGTTTTGGGGTGGGGAGGGAGCCATAGTGGCCCAGCGCAGGGTGTCAAAGACCAAGTTAGGGTAAGGCAGGAATTCACATGGTGAGGTGGCCTGGCCCGATTTATTTAACTTATAAGGGGTCAGAAGATAGCTACCATTTTAAAAGATCAAATGAATTTCAAAACTGAAGAAACATAAATAATAGTCCAAGGGGGAATAATTAAGCTTAACTTTAAAAAGAAAACAACTTATCACAAGTAGACAAAATGACAGTACACAACTGGTAACCCTGATTCCTTGGAAGTAGGTTGGCATTTCAATGTTTGTTCATTATTCTCAGTGCCAGTGTTCACTGCATTCACTTTCAAGATAAAATTTCATTTGGCATGGTGGTCTCTCTTGAACTTGTTAACAAAAGGAAACTCCTGGTGAAGCCTACTCATCAACTACATAAATATTAGGTATTTGAAAAAATGCTAGGTCTTCAACAACACATCCCTGGTTTCCTGTCTCTTAAAAGCAAAGAGAGAGAAAGGAAAAAGTTAAAAGAAAAGGATGAAGGAGAAAAGAAGAAACAAGCATAAAGAACAAGGCAGACAATAATAACTCTGAAACTAAAATAGGTTGTAGAGTTGCTCCTGAGCTGTAAACTGATCATGATGCACTGATCCTCTCGCATTACACCAACACACGAAAGCCACAGGATAACAGAGCAAGCCATCACCTCCTTGTATTACAATCTCATACACTTGCTTTGGATGCTGTGCCTCCTAATCACACCTAGTTTAAGTAGCATCATATATCTGGCAACATCTAGTATTTAAGAACCAAGTAAAAACCTGAAAGGAATTACCAAGCAAGGCTGCATGGTACTATGCAAGTATATACACTTTATCGTCAAAAAGATAGAGATTTGAAGCTGTCTTTTTACTGGCTGTGCAACCTTGGGCCTTATCTTCTCTAACGTCTATCATTCCCAACTTTATAGATAAGGAAAGTGTCTACACAGAAATATTGTAACGACTGAATGAAACAATACATGAAACACCCAGTACAAGCCCAAGCCTGCCTTGGACCACACAAAAGTATGTCATAAAACCCCTCAATGGGCTTCCCTGGTGGCGCAGTGGTTGGGAGTCTGCCTGCCGATGCAGGGGACGCGGGTTCGTGCCCCGGTCCGGGAGGATCCCGCGTGCCGCGGAGCGGCTGGGCCCGTGGGCCATGGCCGCTGGGCCTGCGCGTCCGGAGCCTGTGCTCCGCGGCGGGAGAGGCCACAGCAGTGAGGGGCCCGCGTACCGCCAAAAAAAAAAAAAAAAAAAAACCTCAAACTCAATTCTAAAATCTGGTTTCCTAAACCACAGCAGCTTATAAGAAAAAAATTAGAAAAGAAAAATAAAGATTTTTCCCCCCACAAAATAAAGTGCAGAGACAGAAGCACTACAAAGCAAGCACTCAAAATCATAGCCATGTGAGGTGCTTAGGGGTAAAACCTACACGATTCAACAAGTGTGAAGGATATGATTCTACATAATGAGCCATCACATTTGTTGTACGAAATGATGACTAACAAGTCACTGGAAAATATTATATTTAGGTTATAATAATCACTTCCTATATATGAATTCCTTTTATGCAAAGTTCAAAATACACAGATTACATTTTACTTGATAAAACAGATTCAACTTAAGCATAAGAAATTCCCAAGTCACTCCTACTAGGATACATAAAAATAGGGAACTGGGCAATTGGGTAAAGAAAATGGACATAAATAGATAACACAGCTAAAGACATATTTGTAATGCAGTCTTAGAAGAGATGGAGACAGCTGGCTGTGGAACTGCAGTTATACAGGAAGAAGAGGTGAGTAAATAGGGTAAACAATGCCAGATCAGTGTTATTACCTTCTTGTGAACATGAAATTAGCATGGATCATGATCCTTATGTAATATATTGAGTGGGGGGACTTCCCTGGTGGTCCAGCAGTAAAGAATCCACCTTGCAATGCAGGGGACGTGGGTTCAATCCCTGGTCAGGGAACTAAGATCCCACATGCTGCAGAGTAACTAAGCCCGCGTGCCACAACTACTGAGCCCATGTGCCACAACTACTGAGCCTGTGTGCCTCAACTAGAGACCCTGCGTGCCACAAACCACAGAGCCCACGTGCTCTGGAACCCACTCGCCATAACTACAGAGCCCACGCGCCCAAGCCTGCGCACCATGACTAGAGAAGAGAAAACCTGCACACCACAACTAGAGAGAAACCCACCTGTCACAACGAAAGATCCTGCATGCCTCAACGAAGATCCCACATGCCGCAACTAAGACCTGATGCAGCGCCCAAAAAATAATAATTAATAAATAAATAAATATATGAAGTGGGGAAAGTTGAGAAATTATCCCAGAATACATGTGGATTTGCTCAGTAATGGGTTTAACTTATGCTTTATCCATCTCAAGAATCCAGGTCACTGCATCTCCCTATCAATTTGATCCAGGATAGAACGTAGTAGTAAAGAAACAACAAATTTTAGGGGGATTACCATGGTGGCACAATGGTTAAGAATCCACCTGCTGGGCTTCCCTGGTGGCGCAGTGGTTAAGAGTTCGCCTGCCGATGCAGGGGACGCGGGTTCGTGCCCGGGTCCGGGAAGATCCCACATGCCGCGGAGTGGCTGGGCCCGTGAGCCATGGCCACTGAGGCTGCGCGTCTGGAGCCTGTGCTCCGCAACGGGAGAGGCCACAGCAGTGAGAGGCCCGCATACCGCAAAAAAAAAAAAAAAACAAAAAAAAAACAAAAAAAAAACAATCTGCCTGCCAATGCAGGGGACACGGGTTCGAGCCCTGGTCTGGGAAGATTCCACATGCTGCAGAGCAACTAAGCCTGTGCGCCACAACTACTGAGCCTCTACTCTAGAGCCCATGCACCACAACTACTGAAGCCCACGTGCCTAGAGCCCGTGCTCCACAACAAGAGAAGCCACCGCAATGAGAAGCCCATGCACCGCAAAGAAGAGTAGCCCCCACTTGCCGCAACTAGAGAAAGCCCGCACGTGACGAAGACCCAATGCAGCCAGAAATTAATTAATTAATTAATTTAAAAAGAAATAAATTTTAAAAGTAATTAAATGTAAGACCATACAGAAAATAATCTTAGTATGCACACATGCAATAAAACATTGAAATTTTAAATGCAAATACAGAAAGTACAAACTTAACTGAAAGTAAAAAATTATGAATTTAAGGTATCTGAAGTTGTTTTATTATGAGCTGTCTGCTCTTTTTTTTGAAGAAACTATAAAAAGTAAAGGCACATCTATTAAAGGAGCTAAAATAAAAATACTGACTGTACCAAATGCCAGTGAAGATGCAGAAAAATTGGACCTCTCCTACACTGCTGGTTGGAATGTAATGGAACTGCCAATCCAGAAAACAGTTGGACAGTTTCTTCAAAAATCAAACATACCCTTACCATGCAACCCAGCAATCACACTCTTGGGTATTTATTCCAAAGAAAAGAAAACGTGTGTTCACTCAAAAACCTATACACAAATGTGTGTAGCAGCTTTATTCACAACAAAACATGAGCCAACCCAAATAACTGTCAACAGTGTAAAGCTAAACACATGACATCCATACCAACTATTACTTAGCTATAAAAAGGAACAAATTATTGATACATACAATGGGCCACAAGGGCATCATGCTTAGCAAAAAAAGCTAATCTCCAAAGATCACATACTGTACGATTCCAATTTGATGTCGTTCTCAAAATGACAGAGAGAACAAATTAGTGGTTGCCAGAGGACCAAGACAGGTTGAAGAAAGGGGTTCACAAAAACTACACACACACACACACACACACACACACACACACACACACACACACA
>NW_020838055.1:2630416-2699027 GCF_003676395.1 Aethalodelphis obliquidens
ACACACACACACACACACACACACACACACACACACACACACACACAAATGCAGGTTAAAAAAATTAGGGAAAACTGAAAAAGGTCTGCAGTGTAGTTAACAGTAATGTACCAATCAATGTCAGTTTCCTGGTTTTGATATTATACTACAGCTATTTAAGATGTCACTGTTGGGGGAAGCTGGCTGAAGACTCTACTATTTTCAACTTCCTGTGAGTTCAAAATATTTACAAATAAAAAGTTAAAAAATAAAATAAGGTCCTTTATGGATTCACTTTTTCATGGATTTACTTTCAAGTTCCACTGAAAAGCATTACACAGTGGCTAAAAGCATAAAGTGACCACCATTTACTGTTTGGTGATCTCTTGATACCTCAGTTTTCTCATCTATATAAAGAAGATAATTATTACAATCTTACTAAATTTCTCACTAAATTTCTCATGCAAACTTCCCTATCAAGAAGGCTCTCCAGAACTTATAACCTTTGTGTATATGGAGGAAATACTTTATTACTAAAGTTCAAAAGCCCAGAAATCAAAGTAAAATATTGAAATCTCATTTTAAAAACTAACTTAAGTCAAAAGGCAAACAACACACAAGGAGAAAAATATTTGTATTACAAATAATACATAAAGGGCTAATTTTTATAATATACTAAGAGCTCTCACAAATAAATAAGAAAAATATCAACAACCCAATAGAAATATAAGCCCAGGATACAAACTCTTCACAGAAATTCAAATGATTAATAAATTTATGAAAAGATATTCAGACTCTCTCACATTACAAAAAATACAAATTAAACAATGAGAAACCAATTTTCACTTGCCAGGAAGAAAGTTTCAGTTTTCATTTAATACTTCTGTACTAAATTTTCTTAGTATTGTTTGTCTTAATTTATTATAAACTTTTTTTTTTTTTTTTTGCCGTACGCGGGCCTCTCACTGTTGTGGCCTCTCCCGTTGCGGGGCACAGGCTCTGGACGCGCAGGCTCAGCGGCCATGGCTCACGGGCCCAGCCACTCCGCGGCATGTGGGATCTTCCCGGACCGGGGCACGAACCCGTGTCCCCTGCATCGGCAGGCGGACTCTCAACCACTGCGCCACCAGGGAAGCCCTATTATAAATTTTTTAAAAAACACTCAACATCTGCCACATTGTAGAAAATTTTTTTTAAATTTGGAAAACTTCACATTTGTGAAGACTTTAAAAAGAGTTTAGGGCTTCCCTGGTGGTGCAGTGGTTGAGAGTCCGCCTGCCGATGCAGGGGACGCAGGTTCGTGCCCCAGTCCGGGAAGATCCCACATGCCACAGTGCGGCTGGGCCCGTGAGCCATGGCCGCGGAGTCTGCGCGTCCGGAGCCTGTGCTCTGCAATGGGAGAGGCCACAACAGTGAGAGGCCCGCGTACGGCAAAAAAAAAAAAAAAAAAGAGTTTAACTGAAAAATTCACTTCAGTTAATTACTGTATTTTCTCTACAAGAAAAAAAGTTGTTATAATATCCACAAAATACATGTCTGATTTTTCTCAAAAATATTATATTACATGTCTGATCCTTCTCAAAAATATACATTTAAGGGGCTTGCCTGGTGGCACAGTGGTTAAGAATACGCCTGCCAATGCAGGAGACAGGGGTTTGAGCCCTGGTCTGGGAAGATCCCACATGCCACAGAGCCACTAAGCCCGTGCACCACAACTACTGAGCCTGCGCTCTAGAGTCCACGAGCCACAACTGCTGAAGCCCATGCACGTAGAACCCGTGCACCGGAACAAGAGAAGCCCCCACTCACTGCAACTAGAGAAAGCCCACGCGCAGCAATGAAGACCCAATGCAGACAATAAATTAATTAATTAATAATTTAAAAAATAATAATAATATAATACATTTAAGAGAGGGATTACCTTTCTTTAATCCTTCATATCACCAAACATAATACAGGACAAAAACTGACAAACATGGAGAAAAAAAATGGAGACATAAGGGGAGAGAAGACAAACAGATCTTGGATTCAAGTTTAGTCTCATTAAATAGCACCACCTCTGGAAAGCACAAGATTTCAAAATACACACACATATCCTCTGCCAGTAAGCCCTACCACAGCCAGTCTCTAATTTCATTTATAGGGCTGTTGAGACTTTTTAAATGACTTCCATTAAAATATTTCTTTGAAACAAACTATAAAATCAGACCCTATGTACACTCTTTTATGCAATCATTGATTTTGGTAGGGTAGAGGAATTCAAGAGAGGAAACACAATCAATATAGCTACGTGGAGGCTACCAATCTAGATATTCATTATAAAATAACTAAGAACCATTTTAGTTCAAACTACCACTACATATCTTTTCATTCAACAAATACGTACCAAATCAGGCTCTGGGCTAGGACCCACTGCTCTCAGTGAGCACATATTATACTAAACTAGACTGAGGCTCTTAGGTCCCTAAGGTTCCCTTTTCTAGATTTGATATATAGATCTTGCATGGAAAATAATGTCCTACTGCCAATGTGTGGGCTAAAAATTTGATCTGTAATTGTTTAATTCTCTTCTGGACCAGAGTTTCTCAACCCCTGTCCTATTCACATTTTGTACCGGATCATTCTTTGTAGTGGGGTGTTATCCTGTGCATAGCAGCATCCCTGGCCTCTACCCACTAGATGCCAAAAGTACCCTCCCAGTTGTGACAATGAAAAACATCTCCAGACATTGTCAAACGTCCCCTAGAGTGCAAAACCACATCTCTACCCCAACCCCCACTGAGAACTACTATTCTATAGACCAGCAAAATCATTTGAGAAACTTTTGTTTTTAAATTCAGATTCTGCAACTTCACACCCTCTAGGATAGATATAACCAAAAGACAGATTAAGTGTTGACGAGAATATGGAGAAACATGAAGCCTCATATGTTGTTAAAGGGACTGAAAAATGGTACAGACACTTTGGAAAACCAATATAGCAGCTCCCCAGAAGGTTACACCTAGAGTTACCATTTGATCCAGCAATTCCACCCCTAAGCACATACCCAAGAAAAATTAAAACAAATGTCCACACAAAAGCGTGTACTCAAATGTTCACAGTAGCATAATTCATAACAGCCAAAAAGTACAAACAACCCTAATGTCCATCAACTTATGAATGTATAAACAAAATGCAGTATATTCATACAATATTATGTGTCCATAAAAAGGAATGAAGTACTGATACATGCTATAATACAGACGAACCTTAAAAACATTATGCTAAATCAAAGAGGCCAGTCACAAAAGACTACATGTTGTATGATTCTATTTATATGGAACATCTAGAATAGGCATATCTATAGAGATAGAAAGTAGATTAGTGGTTGCCCAGGGCTGGGGCCCAGGGGTTGGGGGGTAGATAGAGGAATTAAGGGGGTAATGGCTAAGAGGGGCAGGGGTTTTGTACGGTCTAAGAAAACCTTCTAAAATCGATTGTGGTGATAAATACACAACTCTGAAAATACTAAAAACCACTGAAATGTACATTTTCAATGGCTGAATTGTAAGGTATGTGAATTATATCTCAATAAAGCTATTTTTAAAAATTCAGATTCTAGACTCCACCTCAGATCTAATAAATGAGAATAAAAGGCAGAAAGCCAAAACTATTTTAGAAGACCCTCCAGGTGACCCCAATGAAGCTGGTGTGGGACATTTGGGGTTCACTACCAGATAGTGATGAACATCCCAAACCACAAGCTGCAGAGACTGGCAAAGAGGAAACAGCTTGCTGAGCACTTCTCAATGGTAAACTGCTTGTAAAAGAATATGAAAACTAGTAACTTGGTAACTTTTTTTCCTTTTTCTAAATTTAAATTTTTTTTCATAGCATTACTTATCCCTTTCGGAAAGGAAAAAGTAAATAAATATGATTATTAAGTTTTAAAAATATGATCAATAACATCTCAATTTCATGTCTAATTAATGACTCCATGTTACGTTGAAAGATTGCTTGCTAAACAAATTATGACATATGCACCTTCATATTTCAAGAAATAGAAACTAAAACAACTCTATATAATTACATACTTCTACATCTATGCTCATTTGTAAAGTGATTTTATAATTATTAGTTTCAGTTTGACATACAGTGCAACTATTCACATGATACTAAGAAAAAGATTATACAAAGTGGAAGAAAATGAAAGAGTAATAATTTTTAATTAGATCTGCTACATGAACCTGGACATCTAATACTAAAAATTCCAATCTATGAAATTTAAACTTCCCAATAAATCCAAACATCTGGAATTATACTGCACAGCAATTAGAAAAAGTTGCACTATGGAAAATGATTTAAATCATTCTGGCTTATGTTTTGCAAACTCCAGCAGAAAAATAATGCTAGGGTTCACTGAAACAAACACTGCTGGTATCTCCTATTTCCTCCAAGAAAAAACAAGAAAGCCATTATTATCTCTGATTTTCTCCTGAAAAGTATAATGACCCCTCTTATGACATAATGGAAAATATGAACAAGAATTTTAATCAAAATAGCATTTATAAAGACATATGGATACTTTTAAACTTTAAAATCTAAATACCTACCCATACACCCAGAGTTTCTGAAACTAATGGCTAAATCTGGTTTACTTCAGACTCCCTTTTGTAAAAAAGCAATGTCTAAACAGTGAGATTCATGTGAAACAGTACATCCTTTATTTGTACAGGAACTCTCTCTCAGGTACTTAACCTAGCAGAGTAATACATACAGATCACCTCCTGAATATGATTACATTACAACTTAATTGATACCACAAAAAATGGCATAATACATAAGTATTTATTGACAAGGAATGATGCTTGTAATAGTTAAGTGGGAAGTTCTTAAATAGTATAAACAATTCATATTTTAGCAAGAAAAATATGCATGCATATTCACAGAAAACAGCTGAAAGAATATATGTCAAAATATTGTTATTCTTTTATAATTTTTGTATGTTCTAAATTTTGTACACTAAATATATATTCTCATAAACAGAAAAATAAATATCATTTTAAAAACTTTTCTGCTTTTATGAAAATAGAGATCTACTTTTTCCTCTTCCTTCCACTAGGTACAACTAAAAACACTGGACATTATACATACATAAAAAAACATTAAGACTCTGAAAGGTGGAGAGAATAAGTTAGAATGGCAAGGGACCTTGGGAACCTAAGAAACAAAAAGGGGCGAGTTCCCTGGGTTTCCTTTTTGCCTTATAGATCTCAATATTGGAAATGACGAGCCTGGCAACCTAGAAACACCTAAGAGTACAGACAAGAAAAACTCCAACGAAAGCCTGCTCACTTTAGCCAAAGGACCAGGAAAGGCGCAGCTTAGCAAGACAGAAAACTTTTAGACAATAAACATTTTACTCCAGCCAAACACCACAGAAAACACAGTGGGTCCAACACCACCCATACAGTAAAGGCCAAACCCTCACCAGGCTGGAATGAGGCACCCAACACCCTCTCCAGGGTGGAGTAAGAGGCCAAGGAGGGAAGCCAGGACTTCACCCCTGCAGTCGGCAAAGGCACCGCAGTGTCAGTGAAGACCACTTGCAGAGCCTGTAATACCACCATATTATATCAATGTAAATGGCGTTTCTCTAAAAACTAAACATGCAACTACCATATGACCCAGCAATTACACTCTCAGGCAAACTGCCAAACTGTTTTCCAGAGGAGCTGTACCATTTACTGTTAACTGTTTCTATGTCAATACCCTGGTTGTTATATGGTTTTGCAAAATACTACCACAGCAGGGAAACTGGACAAAGGGTACAAGGGATCTCTCTGTATTGTTTTCTTACAACTGCATATGTAACTACAATTACCTCCAAGTTAAAAGTTTAATTAAAAAACAGAATTTAAAAATTATATAAAAAACTACTATTGATACTATGTATAAAGTAGATAACTAATGAGATCCTACCGTATAGCACAGGGAACTCTACTCAGTGCTCTGCAGTGACCTAAATGGGAAGGAAATCCAAAAAAGAAAGGATATATGTATATGTATAGCTGATTCATTTTGCTGTACAGTACAAACTAATACAACATTGTAAAGTAACTATACTCCAATAAAAATTAATTTTTTAAAAAAACTGACAAATATACTAAATATTTGGGCTTCTTAAGGCAGGACTTACATAGTCTTATAGCCATAGCACCTAAACTGAACCTAGAACATATCAGACACTCAAGAAACACTTATTGGGGAGTTCCCTGGTGGCCTAGTGGATTAGGATTCTGAGCCTTCACCACCGTGGCCTAGGTTCAATCCCTGGTCATGGAACTGAGATCCCACAAACTGCACGGCACGGCCAAAGAAAAAAAGGAAAGAAAAAAAAAGAAAAGAAACACTTATTGAATTAGATTGAATAATATAAGCAACATTTCAAAAATAAGATGCTTAAGAAACCTAACAGTTCCATTTCATTGGCTTTAAACAAAACAACCTTAAAACAAGAGCCAAAAAAAAAAAGTCTCTTTCAAGAAAATAAAGTATCCTGGAACTTTTCCACAAAGAGAACAGTGACTCAAACTTAGACTACAATGAGCTAGAAAGATACTACCTCATCATTTTAGTCAATTTATTGCTGGCTTGTTAGGGAAAATAAAAACAAAGAAGAAGAAAGAGAAAGAAAGCTTGCAGGGCTTAAAAGTACCATGTATGTCCACCCCAATGCTCATAGCAACACTATTTACAATAGCCAAAGGACTTCCCTGGTGGTCCAGTGGGTAACATGCCATGCTCCCAATGCAGGGGGCCTGGGTTCGATCCTTGGTCGGGGAACTAGATCCCATACACATGCTGCAACTAAGAAGCCCACTGCCACTACTAAGACCTGGAGCAGCCAAATTAAAAAAAAAAAAAAAAAAAACAGCCAAGACATGGAAGCAACCTAAACGTCCATCGACAGATGAATGGATAAAGTAGATGCGGTACATATATACAATGGAATATTACTCAGCCATAAGAAAAAGAATGAAATAATGTTATTTGCAGCAACATGGATGGACCTAGAGATTATCATACTAAGTGAAATAAGTCAGAAAGACAAATACCATATGATATCATTTATATGTGGAATCTAAAATATGATGCAGGGCTTCCCTGGTGGTGCAGTGGTTAAGAATCTGCCTGCCAATGCAGGGGAGACGGGTTCGAACCCTGGTCCAGGAAGATCCCACATGCCGCGGAGCAACTAAGTCCATGCGTCACAACTACTGAGCCTGCGCTATAGAGCCCGCAAGCCACAACTACTGAGCCTGCGTGCTGCAACTACTGAAGCCCGCACACCTAGAGCCCATGCTCTGAAACATGAGAAGCCACCGCAATGAGAAGCCTGCGCACCGCAAGGAAGAGTAGCCCCCGCTCGTCACAACTAGAGAAAGCCCGCGTGCAGCAATGAAGATCCAACACAGCCAAAAATAAATAAAATAAATAAACTTTAAAAATAACATATGATACAAATGAACTTATTTACGAAACAGAAACAGACTCACAGAGATAGAAAACAAACTTATGGTTACCAAAGGGGAAAGGGGGTAGGGGAGAGAACAATTAGGAGTTTGGGATTAGCAGATACAAAGAACTATATATAAAACAGATCAACAACAAGATCCTACTGTGTAGCACAGGGGAACTATATTCAATATCCTGTTTAAACCACAATGGAAAAGAATATGAAAATGAATATATATATATAACTAAATCACTTTGCTATACACTAGAGACTAACATAACACTGTAAATCAACTATACTTCAATAAAAATAAAATATAAACGTAAATTGAAAAAAAGAGTACCACATATGAAATTTGAAATTACCATATAGCAGAGATTCTTTAGAAACCAAGAAGCACACATAAATACTATGTATACCCACCCACCTTCAAATGTCCTTAGGCCAAAAATCTTATTCTACTCGCCTAACTCTTCGTCAGTATGTCTGATTTTAACTGGGTCTGGCTAAATGGGATTTATCTTGAACAGCATGTCTTTAAGATTAACTGTCACAATTGGTGACCATCTCCTTTTACCTGACAAAACCATCATTCAATAACAAGACAGTCTCTTATTCTACCAGAAAGACCCAATCAATTCATTAATGAAAGGAAAAAAATGTATACAGGGACCTGTGTTGTCACTTCACTTAAAACCAATAAAACAGCCATCTTTTCTGACATAAGTTCCCCTGCATGGACACCTGATCTGAAAATAAAGGTGCAGCATCAGCAACTTCATGATTAGTAATGAAAGTGAAAGTAGAGTTAACAGCCAATTAACAGACTTCATCACTGAATAATGCAAGTAAAAGTACAGGGTTACAGCCAAAACTACATAAACTAAGTTGATAATGATAAAAACTACCCAGGATATCAACTTTAGAATAATGGCCAACCATCCTTACTTTGATTCTTTATGGTCCACTAAATCTATGGACATATGAAGCCTTAATTATTTCAGAATTAAACTACTCTTGAATATCTCTCTCAAACCTCTGGTCTTTAAAATCCCAATCATACAGCTTTTTTTCTTTTTTCCCCCAATCATATAGTTTTTAATATACACAGGTTCAGGAAGTGTCAGTTTACAGCAGAACTCTGCAGTAAACAATAAACAGTTCCATCACCAAAAGGTACCTGGGTCACATCCCAACTAGTACAAACTCAGGCATTCATAACATTACTAATCCATTTCCTTTGGAATATTATGTAACACAAGGCAAGTCATTATGCTGACCTTTCTTGCCTACTAAAAAGTCTTAACAGTTATGCTCCTGAATGCTGCAGAAACTGCAACAGAACAATGTCCTAGAGAACCCATCAAAACTAAGGAAGATTAGGGAATCCCCTGGAGGTCCAGTAGTTAGGACTTTGCGCTTTCCTGCCGCGGGCCCAGGTTCAATCCCTGGTTGGGGAACTAAGATCCCACAAGCCGTGCAGCACAGCCAAAGAAATTTTAAAAATAAATAAAAATAAAATTAAAACTTCTGATTTGCAAAATTTGCTGTTAAGAAAATGAAAAGATAAGCTACATACTGGGAGAAAATATTTGCAAAACACAAATCTGATAAAGGACTGGTACCCAAAATATACAAAAAACTCTTAAAACTCAACAATGAAAAATGAACAGGGCTGCCCTGGTGGTGCAGAGGTTAAGAATCCACCTGCCGGGCTTCCCTGGTTGCGCAGTGGTTGAGAGTCCGCCTGCCGATGCAGGGGACACGGGTTTGTGCCCCGGTCCGGGAAGATCCCACATGCCGCGGAGCGGCTGGGCCTGTGAGCCATGGCCGCTAAGCCTGCGCGTCTGGAGCCTGTGCTCCGCCGCGGGAGAGGCCACAGCAGTGAGAGGCCCGCGTACCGCAAAAATAAATAAATAATCCACCTGCCAATGCAGGGGACACAGGTTCGATACCTGCTCCAGGAAGATCCCACATGCCACAGAGCAACCAGCCCGTGCGCCACAACTACTGAGCCTGCACTCTAGAGCCCGTGAGCCACAACTACTGAAGCCCATGTGCCACAACTACTGAAGCCCAGGCACCTAAAGCCCGTGCTCCACAAAAGAGAAGCTGCCTCAATGAGAAGCCTGTGCACTGCAACAAAGAGTAGCCCCCGCTCGCCGCAACTAGAGAAAGCCCACGTGCAGCAATGAAGACCCAATGCAGCCAAAAATAAATATATAAATAAATAAATTTATAAATTTTTTTTTTTTTTTTTTTTACGGTATGCAGGCCTCTCACTGTTGTGGCCTCTCCCGTTGCGCAGCACAGGCTCCGGACACGCAGGCTCAGCAGCCATGGCTCACGGGCCCAGCCTCTCCGCGGCATGTGGGATCTTCCCGGACCGGGGCACAAACCCGCATCCCCTGCATCAGCAGGTGGACTCTCAACCACTGCGCCACTAGGGAAGCCCTATAAAAATTTTTTGAACAAATAGATTTTTTTAAATGGGCAAAAGATCTGAACAGACACCTCACAAGAGAAGAAACATAATGACAAATAAGAGTATGAAAAGATGCTCAACATCATGTCATTACGGAACTGCAAATTAAAACAACAAGATAGCACCAAATATCTATTAGAAAGGCCAAAATCCAAAACACTGACAACATCAAATGCCGACTAGGATGTGGAGCAACAGGAACTTTCATTCATTGCTAATGGGAATATTAAATGGTACAGCCACTTTGGAAGACAATTTGGCAGCTTCTTACAAAACATAGTCTTACCATCCAGTTCAGCAATCATGGTCTCTGGTATTTACCCAAATGAGTTGAAAACTTACATCCATGCAGAAACCTGCCCGTTAGTGTTTATAGCAGCTTTATTCATAATCGTCAAAACTTGGAAGCAACCAAGATATTCTTCAATAGGTGAATTTGGTTCCTCAGAATCAGAATCTCCATTATAACCATATCCTCTATATATACACAATAAAATCTGAGAAGCCCTAATCTAGAGCTTCAGTTCAAGGGCCAAGCAGAGCAAGGGAGACAGAAATCAGGGCCCTCCAAGGTTAAGTCTTATAAAGAGACATCCCACTTTACCTCTCAAGGTGAACCAGATTTAAACCAAGACCCAATTTTCCACAACCCCAGGGGACACAAAGAAGCCTGCAGTAGTGGCAAAAGAACAAAAAATTCCTGAGAAATTATTGCCACAGAATATCCCTTATGTGCACTGGCACCCAAGGTTCTCATAATCTGGATACGCCAAGTACCCTCAAATTGTACATAGTTTTAGGTAATCAACTACTAGGATTGCCACAGAATACTTGACAGAAACGAACACCAAGAGTAACTTCCCAACAGTAACAGTGTAAGCCAAAAGATAATGGAATGACAAATCCAATATGAAAGAAAATATAAGCAAACATACAATTCTATACCCAGAAAAAGTACTTTTCAAGGGTGAGAGCAAAACAGACATATGCATACATAGAAGGTGTTAGATTCTCAAAGGGATCTGTACTCAATAATATTAAAAACCACTTACAAAGACCTTGAAGGTGATTCAAGCTAACCACCTTCTCAGTATCTCTAGACCACGACCCAGGCTCTGCTCTAACATTAGTAGTCAAAGGAAACTCACTATCTTCTAAGGAAGTTCCATTCCACTTTTCTCCTTAACTTGACTTGATGGTTCTGTTCTGCCAAAGCAACAAAATACTAAATCTAATACCTCTTCCACTTGCCAGATCTTGATATATTTGAAAATAGCTGCCCCCACCTATTTCTTCTCCAAAGGAAATAGCTCTAACTCCTTAAATAGTACCTCAAATCATTTGATGTCTACTTTCATCACAAGCCAGACTGTTTTCTTCTGGATAGGCTCTAGATCATCCATGTCTCTGAAAATGTGGTTCTTAAAACCGAACACAATACCTAAGGTATGGTGTATTACACTCCTCTCTAAGGGTCCTTATACTTTTAATCCTAAGAATCTATAATCTTTATGCTTCTGATTGCCTGAATAATACCATCTCTTCATTACCACCTCAAGGCCAAGAAAGAAGCATTTGAAGAACTGTTTTAAAGAATAGTATATTTAACTGTATGATATCACTTATATGTGGAATCCAAAAAATACAACAGACTAGTGAATATAACAAAAAAGCAGACTCACAGATATAGAGAACAAACTAGTGGTTACCAGTGTGGAGAGGGAAGGGGGGAGGGGCAAGATGGGGTAGTGGATTAAGTGGTACAAACTATTACGTATGAAATAAGTTACGGGACTTCCCTGGTGGCACAGTGGTTAAGAATCCGCCTGCCAGTGCAGGAAATCCGGGTTCAAGCCCTGGTCCGGGAAGATCCCACATGCTGCAGAGCAACTAAGCCTGTGCGCCACAACCGCTGAGCCTGTGCTCTAGAGCCCGTGAGCCACAACTACTGAGCCCATGTGCCACAACTACTGAAGCCCATGCACCTAGAGCCGGTGCTCCGCAACAGGAGAAGCCACCGCAATGAGAAGCCCGCACACGCAACGAAGACCTAACGCAGCCATAAATAAATAAATAAATAGATAGATAAAAATAAGCTACAAGGATATATTGTACAACACAGGGAATACAGCCAATATCTTATAGTAACTATAAATGGACTATAAGCTTTAAAAATTATGGGAAAAAAATGTTTAACAACATAGCAAAAAAAAAAAAAAAAAAAAAAGGAAATTCCCTGGCAGTCCAGTGGTTAGGACTCGGTGCTTTCACTGCTGTGGCCCGGGGGTTCGGGGGTTCAATCCCTGGCCAGGAACTAAGAGCCCTCAAGCCAAAGACAAACAAACAAAACAAAACAAAAAAACAAAGAAATAAAATTAAAATGAAAAAATCACCTGCAGCACTTATCACAGTGCTATGCACAAAGAAGATAACAGAAGTACCTGTAGTATTAAGCTGAACATAGTAAAAAGAATGCTAGAGATTAAACTTCAAGTCCTGACTCAGCTACAAATGTGGCATGTGACCTCAAAGAAGACAATTATTCTGGGCCTCAAAGTGGTTTCATGAGTCCATGAATTTCATGTTTCACAGCCAATTTACTATATATATGATAAAAACGAAACTTAGAGACAATGCAATTTCCATTGAAAACACCAATACACCACCAATTCCATATCCACCAAGACTATACTTTGTCATGGACCACTAGGCAATATCTCACTAGCACTTTAAAGGGTACTTTCCCATTCACATATCTCTTAATTCTCACAACAACCTTGTGAGACAGACTAGTTGAAAGGCACCCCTATTCCTGACTGATGAACTGGCTTGTTTGCCCCTGAGGCATTTCAGCAAGCCTCAGCTACAGTATGCATATAAAATTGTTCAGAATACCCTTTAAACATTTCTTTTGTCTCCGTTATTAATGTTACCCCGATTTTAGTTTGCTAAAGAACAGCTGTCTGGGTAGCCTGCTGACATTCACTTTAAATTATACCCAACCCAAAGAATCACGCTAAAATGGACAGTGATTGAGTACTAGGCAACCAGCTATTGCAGAGAAACTCATTCTTAGTGATCCAATCTTACCCTTGATTATTAGGTATATTAGTATGCAATACTTTTTCTGTCACCGTTTAAAAAAAAGACAGATGTGATTAAAACAGTGAGATTTTTTCCTATTTAACCTATTAAATTAGCAATTTTTAATGTATAATTTTTTTAATGATAAAATTTTCTTAATGATAATTCTCAGTGCTACCAAGGGTATGATGAAATGGGCATTGGTAAGAATGTACAATTTTCCAGAAAGCAATTTTGCAAAATGTATCAAAAGCCTTAAATTTACACACTGCCTGACTCAGTAATTAAATATATATTTAAGAATCTAGGGGCTTCCCTGGTGGCGCAGTGGTTGAGAGTCTGCCTGCCGATGCAGGGGACATGGGTTTGTGCCCTGGTCCGGGAAGATCCCGCATGCCGCGGAGCGGCTGGGCCCGTGAGCCATGGCTGCTGAGCCTGCGCGTCCGGAGCCTGTACTCCACAACGGGAGAGGCCACAACAGTGAGAGGGCCGCGTACCGCAAAAAAAAAAAAAAAAATCTAGGGCTTCCCTGGTGGCGCAGTGGTTAAGAATCTGCCTGCCAATGCAGGGGACATGGGCTCGAGCCTTAGTCCGGGAAGATCCCACATGCCGCGGAGCAACTAAGCCCATGCGCCACAACTACTGAGCCTGCGCTCTAAAGCCCGCGAGCTACAACTACTGAAGCCCGTGAGCCACAACTACTGAAGCCCACGTGCCTAGAGCCTGTGCTCCACAAGAGAAGCCACTGCAATGAGAAGCCCACACACCACAAGGAAGAGTAGCCCCCGCTCATCACAACTAGAGAAAGCCCGCACGCAACAACAAAGACCCAAAGCAGCCAAAAATAATAAATAAAATAAATGAATTTGATAAAAAAAAAAAAATCTATCATATTTTTTTTTTTTGACCATACTGTGCAGCTTACAGGATCTGAGTTCCCCGACCAGATATTGAACCAGGGCCCTCCGCAGTGACAGCGTGGAGTCTTAACCACTGGACCACCAGGGAATTCCCCCAAGGATGCTTTTTTTAAAAGAATTTCTTGGGAGTTCCCTGGCGATCCAGTGGTTAAGACTCTGAGATTCCACTAAAGGGGGTTTGGGTTCAATCCCTGGTCAGGGAACTAAGATTCCACGTGCCAGGCAGCATGGCCAAAAAAAAAAAATTTCTTCATGTCTGGTAATGAAAGGTAGACAAAACAATAACAAAAGAACAGGGGACTTCCCTGGTGGTCCAATGGCTAAGACTCCAATATCGGAGGCCCAGGCTCGATCCCTGGTCAGGGAACTAGATCCCACATGCATGCCGCAACTAAGAGTTTGCATGACACAACTAAGGAGCCCATGGACCACAACTGAGAAGCCCACCTGCCACAACTAAGGAGCCCACCTGCCACACTAAGGAGCCCACATGCCACAACTAAGGAGCCTGCCTGCCACAACTAAGACCCGGTGCAACCAAATAAGTAAATAATTTTTTAATTAAAAAAAATAGAGTAATAAAGTCAGAAGTAAGGAGAAAATAAAGCATGAAGTTTTATTTCTAATTACCTACTACTAGGATCTGATCTTGGCATTCTCTAGGTGAATATTTTCTTAATCTATTCAAGGAAAAATAAAGAAAGAACAAATCAAAGTTATAGACATAGAAAGGATAACAAAGGCAAAGGATAACAGAATCAGGATTCCCCTTTGGAACAATGGACAGAAATCAGGAGTTACAGAAGGAATACAGGAGTGTAAAAAAGTCCAACACATAGATTCAAAAAACCAACCAGGGGCTTCCCTGGTGGCGCAGTGGTTAAGAATCCACCTGCCAGTGCAGGGAACACGGGTTTGAGCCCTGGGCCAGAAGATCCCACATGCCGCGGAGCAACTAAGCCCATGCGCCACAACTACTGAGCCTGCGCTCTAGAGCCCGCAAGCCACAACTACTGAGCCCGCGTGCCACAACTACTGAAGCCCACACGCCTAGAGCCCGTGCTCGGCAACAAGAGAAGCCACCGCAACGAGAAGTCTGCACACCGCAACGAGTAGCCCCCCCTCACCACAACTAGAGAAAGCCCACGTGCAGCAACGAAGACCCAACACAGCCAAAAATAAATTAATTAATTAATTTTAAAAAACCAAACAAACAACCAACTGAGGACAAAGACTTGGGTTAATAGCAGTTCTAGAGAAAAAAAGACCTACAGGTGACCTTACTACCAGACAAGTAAAAACTAACACTGAAAAGTGGATATTGAAAGAAAAAAGAACCTAATTTATTCTAAAGCAACATTGATGGAAACTAAGCTCCCCAAGGGCAGGGATCATTTTAAATTCCTTAATCACTTTACTTTCAGGGCCTAATACAGTAGTATCTGGATCAGAACATACGTGACAAACTGACAAACTGTAGCATGTCCAGAGGATGATGCCCACACAGTAAAAAGTTTAGAAAGCACATTTCAGAAGAGGTGGCTAGAAGGAAAAAACTGTTTAGTCTGGAAAATAAAAAATTTAAGTGGGACAAAATAACTGTAACTAAATAGCTGTAAAGTGGAGATTGGAGCTACAAGGAATAATTGTAGACAGCAAAATTAGAACCAGTGAATAAAAACTGCAGGGAGGCAGCTCTGAGATAATTATCAAGGAAGTCTTTCTAAAATGACAAATTTGCAAACCTGGAATTGATAGCCACCAGCTGTGAAGTCCCTGTCTAGGGGAATACTTCCTAAAAGAGAGGACTGGATGAATCACTTATACTGTGTGAAAAACTGCACTAGATTATCTCTAAGATCTCTACCAAGTCTATGATTCTACAAGTAGGAAGAAGTCCAGTAAAGTAATTATTTTTGCTCTCAACACTGCCAAAGTTTTAAAAAAAACCTAAAACCCAGGAATTTCTTTAATTAAAAGGAACAATCCCACCAAGAAGGGATAAAGGTTGACCTGTTGGTCAAGATACTTGATATGAAGAGACTGCTTTGCTTGAGATTAAGCTTTTCATTGGGAGTGAGAATAGGTCACCAATTCCAGCTACAGTCACTCACTTCCTGTTTGGCCAGGGGCAAATGACTTCACCTCTCCACTGGAACTGAAAAATAGTAATTTAAAATACCAATATTACAGGAATATAATTTAAATTAGTTAACTGCAAAATACTTTAGAATTTACCTTATGTGACAATTAAAACTGCATTTTCCACCTGAAACTAACATAATATTGTAAATCAGTTACACTCCACTATAAAATAAAATTTAAATTAAAAAAAAAGAAATACTAAAAAAAAACCTTGCAGTTTCCTACTTTACATATACACTACGGTTGAACTATTAAGTAAATCTATTATAAATAATAAGAACCAAGTTTCTCACTGACAGAGAAAGAAATTACAAATAAGCAAGGAGGTGAATGCTAGAATGAACTCTGTGGTGCTGGATTAGAGTCAGAAGAGACCAGTATGAATCCATGATTATATTTATATACAGATAGATACAGAAACAGATCTGTGTAGGGAATTCCCTGGTGGTCCAGTGGTTAGGACTCTCTGCCCTTTCACTGTTGAGGGCGCAGGTTCAATCCCTGGTCGGGGGAACTAAGATCCTGCAAGCTGCGACGCGTGTCCAAAACAAAACAAAACAGGTATGTGTATACCTGGGTCAGTATACATACATGTATTTCCCAGCTCTGTTCCCTAAGAGTGCCAAGAAGCAGTGATATCCCAGTAGCAATGAGTACACCCAGTTCATTTAGAAACCAGACCTTGGTTCCTAAATATTTTTCTGCAATAAAAGAAACCAGAGCTCCTTCAAGAAATGGTTGGTTCTAGGGCCAGGGCTGGGGAAATAAAGATGAGACTGGGGCTTCCCTGGTGGCGCAGTGGTTGAGAGTCCGCCTGCTGATGCAGGGGACGCGGGTTCGTGCCCTGGCCCGGGAAGATCCCACATGCCGCAGAGCGGCTGGGCCTGTGAGCCATGGCTGCTGAGCCTGTGCGTCCGGAGCCTGTGCTCCACAACGGGAGAGGCCACAACAGTGAGAGGCCCGCGTACAGCCAAAAAAAAAAAGAAAAGATGAGACTAGAGCATCTTGCAGCACCAGAAAGTAAAAATGTGATCCAAAAAAAAAGCGGGGGGGGGGGGGGGGGGGGGGCTCATGTCAAAAGAACATAGGTGGCAAATGGCCAAAGCTATAAGAATTTATGCAACAAAATATAGTACTGGATTACAATCCAAAGGGAGAAAAATGTTCATGAATCCATACTGATATAAATGATTAAATAAATAAATGGGGGAAAGGCACAAATCTTCCTTACAGAAGAATTCCAAATAATAAATGTAGGAGGAATGAGGGAAACAAAATCACCACTAGAATAACACAATAATAATTGCTGCTGCAGGCAAGTTTCACTGCCGAATGCTAAAATTAATGGATGAAACTTTAAGAAAGAAAATCAGATCTTTGCTTAGCCTCACAGAGATATTTACTAATTACTGTGGGTGGTTTTAACTTATGCTCACAAATTCTTTGATACTCATCCCTTCAGGAGGTGGAGCTTAAATTCCCTTGCCCTGGAGTGTGGCTTTACTCAGTGACTCATTTCTAGCTTTTAACAAATGAAGTAAGGAAACGGAAAAAGAGTCACTTTATTGAAAGCTGGCAGCCACACGACCTTCAATCAAGCTACCAAAGTTAACGTCAGTAATAAGTCGTGTTTATATCAGATATCCTCTGATACGAAATATGATGGGACAAGAAGGGCATACTATCTCTCTGGTAATCTTCCCTAAAATGCCTAACCTCACTCAGGCTAATCAAGAGAAAACAGAAAATGCAAATTCAGGAACACTCTACGAATGACCACTATTCTTCAAAAGTGTCAAGCATCAAAGCAAGGAGAAACCAAGAAACTGTCACTGGTTGGGAGAAACTAAGGAACCATGACATCTTAAGTGCAATGTGGTATCCTGGATTGAATCCTGTAACACAAAAAGAGTATCAGTGTGGAAAAACTGGGGAAATCAGAGGAAAGTCTGTAAGTTAGTTGATAACGTTAAACTAATGTTGCTTTCTTAGGGCTTCTCTGGTGGCGCAGTGGTTAAGAATCTGCCTGCCAACGCAGAGGACACGGGTTCGAGCCCTGGTCCGGAAAGATCCCACATGCCGCGGAGCAACTAGGCCCATGCGCCACAACTACTGAGCCTGCACTCTGGAGCCCACAAGCCACAACTACTGAGTCCATGTGCCACAACCACTGAAGGCCGCGCGCCTAGAGCCCGTGCTCCGCAACAGGAGAGGCCACCGCGATGAGAAGCCCGCGCACCGCAACAAAGAGTAGCCCCTGCTCACCGCAACTAGAGAAAGCCTGCGCGCAGCAACAAAGACACCCAACGCAACCAAAAATAAATAAATACATTTAAAAAAAAAAAAGGGCTTCCCTGGTGGCGCAGTGGTTGAGAGTTCGCCTGCCGATGCAGGGAACACGGGTTTGTTCCCCGGTCTGGGAAGATCCCACATGCCGCGGAGCGGCTGGGCCCGTGAGCCATGGCCACTGAGCCTGCGCGTTCGGAGCCTGTGCTCCGCAACGGGAGAGGCCACAACAGTGAGAGGCCCGCGCACAGCAAAAAAAAAAAAAAAACAACTAATGTTGATTTCTTAATTTTGATAAATGTATGATGATTATATAAGATGTTAACATTAAGGGAAGCTGAATGAAGAGTATACAGAAATTGTGTACTATCTTTACAACTCTTCTGTAATCTAAAATTATCTCAAAATAAAAGATTTTTTTATATTGCATTTTACCTTGTAAAATTGGGGAGAGTGAGGAAAGGTTATAAATACATTTCAAACGATTCTTAAATGCAAACTAACAAAATGGATTTTACGGGGCTTCCCTGGTGGCGCAGTGGTTAAGAATCCACCTGCCGGGCTTCCCTGATGGCACAGTGGTTAAGAATCCGCCTGCCAATGCAGGGGACACGGGTTCGAGCCCTGGTCCGGGAAGATCCCACATGCCGCGGAGCAACTGAGCCCGTGCACCACAACTGCTGAGCCTGCGCTCTAGAGCCTGCAAGTCACGGTTACTGAGCCTGCGAGCCTAGAGCCAGTGTTCCGCAACAAGAGAGGCCACCGCAATGAGAGGCCCGCGCACCGCAGGAAAGGGTAGCCCCCGCTCGCTGCAACTAGAGAAAGCCTGCGCACAGCAACCAAGACCCAACACAGCCAAAAATAAAAAATAAATTAAAAAAAAAAAAAAAGAATCTGCCTGCCAATGCAGGAGACATGGGTTCGAGCCCCGGTCCGGGAAGATCCCACATGCCACAGAGCAACTAAGTCCGTGCACCACAACTACTGAGCCTATGCTCTAGAGCCCACGAGCCACAACTACTGAAGCCCACATGCCACAACTACTGAAGGCTGCATGCCTAGAGCCTATGCTCTGCAACAAGAGAAGCCACCGCAATGAGAGGCTGACGCACCGCAAGGAAGAGTAGCCTCCGCCCTCTGCAACTAGAGAAAGCCCACGCACAGCACCAGATGCGGCCAAAAATTATTTATTTATTTATTTTTAATGGGTTTTATGATGAGAAGATTAACTTTTCAACCTGTAAGGAATCACAAAAGTACATTCGGTTGACTTTCAAGCTTAAAATTTTATGACATACAAAGTAATTCCCCTAAGGTCTGCGTTGAGAAATTAGCCTACAATGCTCTAAGAAGACAGTGTGTACAAACCCCTCATATATATGTTTGCTCTATCCCCTTTCTTGACCCTAACTATCCTCAGCATACTCACTCCTAGCAATAAGGCCACAGTAACCTGGTTCTAAGAGTGCCATTTAGAAGGACAAAGTGAAATCAGTTGATATCTACTCGGTTTCCTTTTCACACTGAGCAAGTCAAATGAACTACACCAAGATGAATTCAAAATGTTCCTCTCAGATTTTCTCGCTTTTTAAAGAAAAATAAAACCTACATATCAACGACTGATGCTTAATATTTAAAAAGGAGGAGGAGAAGGAGGAGGAGGAAAATAGCGATGTCAAAAATTTGAAGTATCAACAGCAAAAGTTTATGCAGCCAAAGGATGGACCACCAAATTCAGAAACAAGATTAGGAGAAAGAACAAGACCCTAAGATCAATAGGAACCATATCTCTAAAACTAAGCAACCTATCTTGATGTAGGTAGGAGGTTCAAACCACACAAGGGAACACTCATTCCCACCCCCACCCTACAACCAAAATTAAAACTGCAAGCAAGTATCTTTCCTTGTTCTCAAGCCATTTTGAAAAAGTATGACAAACTTGTCCTACTCTCCCCTGAAAGCCAATTAATTAATAAAAGTTTTCATACCCTCTAAAAAATAAAGCTTAGGCATAAGACAGGTGTTTCCTTCACTGTCAGCAAACAATGGAAAATGACTTTTTTAATATGTAATATAAACTTATTTATAAATTTGGGAATTTTAACTCAAGTAAGTATATGCTGGTATGACAAATATATGAAGAGTTGACTTAAAAAACTGAGACAGTGGGGAAATGTGTGAGAATCTCCCCAGCACTGTCCAACATAAATATTCCATAAGTTACAGAAAAAAAACCAAAGAAACTTTTTGGCCAACCCAATAGGAGTTCGCATAGTGGAGAAAGAAGGCAGACCCACTAGGCTTCTGTGACTTGATTAAAACATCCCCTAAGAACATACAGTGCCCTTAGTTTCAATTCTATAATCAACTGCATCCTTATTACTGATTTGGCTGCCCAGAAACAAAGGAGGTACCCTGGCCAGTGGATAATTAATTCCCATGTGCATATGGCACTTAAAACTTTGGACATAAATAATTTTTTTAATTTTTAAATATTTATTTATTTTGGCGGCACTGGGTCTTCACTGCGGCACGCAGGATCTTCATTGCGGCATGTGGACTCTTAGTTGTGGCATGCGTGCATGCAGAATCTAGTTCCCCAACCAGGGATTGAACCTGGCCCCCTGCATTGGGAGCACAGTCTTACCCATGGACCACCAGGGAAGTCCCTGACGTAAATAAACTTATATTTGGCTTATCAGTCTCCAGTGAGATTACTCTGCATGAATAAATTCTTAAGTGCTTGAATCACCCATGTGAACCAAAAATGTCCAGTTTCTGAAATGTCCAGTTTCTGAACTACTGTGGGAGTCAGAGGGACATTGGTGTGGATGCCACTTTATCTGTGTGACCTTGATTGCTGTCAGTCTCAATTTCCTCATCTGTAAATAAACACCAACAACTAGTGCCTGGAAGATGGCAAGTGCTCAAAAAGTGATAGCTTTATTATATTTAAGGCAAATTTGAAAGGAAGTGTATAATTGAGGTAAAAACATTTCATTTAAAAAGCAGCAGTATGGGACTTCCCTGGTGGCCCAGTGGTTAAGAATCCGCCTGCCAATGCCAGGGACATGGGTTCGAGCCCTGGTCTGGGAAGATCTCACATGCTGGGGAGCAACTAAGCCCGTGCACCACAACTACTGAGCCTGCGCTCTAGAGCCCGCGAGCCACAACTACTGAAGCCCGCACACCTAGAGCCCGTGCTCCACAACAAGAGAAGCCACTGCAACGAGAAGCCTGCGCACCGCCACGAAGAGTGGTTCCCGCTCGTTGCAACTAGAGAAAGCCCGTACGCAGCAACAAAGACCCAACACAGCCAAAAATAAATAAATAAATTCTTAAAAAAAAAAAAACAGCGGTATGGACCATCAAACCACATCAATTTAAAAGACATCCCTTGACAAGAGATGTCCCATGCAAGAGAGTTGAGAAGCGCAGTTAAAATGCTACAAGTAAAGTACCCCCTGTACTGTACAGATGGAGTCTCTTGCTTAGCAACTCTAGTGTTGTCTACCAAACACCCAGCCCATAATAGTTAGAGCATGACAACTGTTCACTCTAAATCCATGTGCTCAGCTTGGATTCAGAACTGATTTATAAAAATAGCTGCTGCTGCCGCTCTTTGAATCTCTTTGAGCTGATGACTGGACAGTGTTACCCTATAGGCCTAGAGCAGCTGTATTCCCTCACCACACCCATTTCTCTGTCTGCCCAGTGGAGCTGACGGCACCCCCACCCCACCCCACCCCCATCTCTGCAGCATACTATTCTCCCTCTTCCCGGGCTGAGTGAGCAAATTACAAGCACAAATATCCCCTGATGCAATGCCACAACCATCCCTGGGAAAGAGCAGAGGCAGTTGCCAAAAGCGCAGCAGCAGGAAAATGGGCGGGAGACACACACACACGCAGAGCAAGAAACACTGCAATCCTAGGGAGCCAGGGAGAGGGAATCGAGAGGCCCTGGGGAGCAATACTGTAACTGGACCGAGGAGGGTGAGGAGAAAAGGGGGTTCCCAGGAGAAAGCTGGGTAACACTAACCATCCCGAGAAGCACGTTTCACTCTGGGTCTGGGTCCTTAAACACAGACCTAAGCGTAATCACTGTCTCCTCCCCAAAGCAGCAAATGCATTTAATTTACCCATTCCTGGATGGAAGGAAAACCCTAACATCCCCCGCCACCCCCACCCCCCCACAGGGTAATTTCACCGAAGAGCTCAAGCAACATACCAGCGGAGAACCTGGTCCATGTGCTAAATCACAATCTCTGTTCTGGGTAACATTTCCAACTGCCCCCGAGGTGCCTGTCCTATCCTCGCATCCCCACCCTTTACAGCAAGCGACCCCTGCGCACTCCCACAGCCAGAAACATGCTTAGTCCCCAAACAGTGCTAGGGCCACGCACGCAGGAAGAGCCCTGCCTGGGGCCCCGTTCTCCCGACCACCCTCCAGCCCCTCCCGTAACCCCTGACCCTGCACACTCTCTAAGGCTCGCCTCAGTCCCACCTCAACTGACCCCCCAAAGCCTCACGGGACAACCTTTGAGTTCTACGTCCTCGAGCCCCACCGGGGCCTGACCCTGCACCCTCTCTAAGGCTCGCCTCAGCCCCACTTCAACTGACCCCCCAAACCTCACGGAACAACCTTTGAGTTCTCCTATGTCCCCGAGCCCCACCCAGGGCCCCAGGCTGCAGCCGACCCTCGCTCCCCAGGCTCAGCCCCATCCCTCGCCCAAGGCGTGCCTCTCGGCCCCACCGCTCCAGACCCCAGCAGCTGGACCTCTCAGCCCGCCCCGCCCGGCGAGTCTCCGGATCACGCCTCGAAGACTTGGAATATCACGCCCGCAGGCCCCCCGCCCGGCCGCCCCCGCGTCCCGAAGCCGGCGGCCACCGCCCTTCCCCGCTTCGGGAGGGCCTGGTGGGGTCCCGGGCGGCCGCGGGGCGAGGCTCGGGCAGTCCCGGGGGCAGTGGGGAGGCCACCCCTCTGACGGGGCCCCGCCTGCCGCTGCACCTACCCGCCGCCGCCGCTGCGCCGGAGCCTGAGCCGGAGCCGGAGGGAGCCGGGAGATGGCCGAGAGCAGCCGGGAGGAGCCGGGAGCCAGCGAGCGAGCCCGAGGGGCGGGACGCAGGGAGAGGCCGCTTCCTCGTCGCCCTCTTGAGGGCCGGCGCGAGGGAGGGACGCCGCCACCGCCTATTCCGCGGGCGCCGCGTCTCCTGCCAATAAGCGCGGTGAGGGGGCGGGCGGACGACAGCGGCGGACCAATAGGCGCCGGCCCCGCCGCCTCGACCCCGCCGGGGTAGCGGCCAAGCGGAGGGCCGTTGGGGGCGAGGTACGCATGGGGGCTTCAGACGCCCGCCTCCCGCCCGCCTGCTGCCGCCAGAGCGGCGGGAGGACAGACCGGCCTACTCCGCTGCTCTGTGCATTGATCGTCGCTTCCTTTTAGAACTTGGTGCCTGGAGCGGGGAGGATGTGAGCGGCGGGGCACACGCGGCCGGGCCTGTGGCTCTATGACGTAACCTGGGAGGGGCGCGGGGCGGGGCCTGGGGCGCTGGCCAGCTGGGCGCTGGAAAGAACCCTAGCGGGATGAGGACGCAGCTGGGGGGCCTCTCCTGGGCTGCTCTGCCACCAGCCACAAGTGACGTGGCTGTTCCAAGTTGAGATACTTTATAAGTGTAGAATACACACCGAATTTCCGAGACTTAAAAATATATATAAAATAGCTCATTCATAATCATTGATTACAATTTGGGTCATTACAAAATTGATTGCAGGTTTGAATATCTTTGGTTAAATAAAATATATTTTAAAACAATTTCATGTTTCTTTTTTACTACTTTTTAAATGTAACTACTGGAGGGACTTCCCTGGTGGCGCAGTGGTTAAGAATCCGCCTGCCAATGCTAGGGGACACGGGTTCAATCCCTGCAGAGCAACTAAGCCCGCGAGCCACCACGACTGAGCCCACGTGCCACAACTACTGAAGCCCGCGGGCCTAGAGCCCGTGCCCTGCAACAAGAGAAGCCACCAAAATGAGAAGCCCGCGCACCGCAACGAAGAGTAGCCCCTGCTTGCTGCAACTAGAGAAAGCCCGCGCGCAACAACGAAGACCCAATACAGCCAAATAAAGAAATTAAAAAAATAAAATGTAACTACCAGCAAAAGTAGAATTACTGTTTGGTTCACATTGCATTTCTGCTGGGTAACGCTGGTCCGGAAGTTAAAAGTGATAGCTGACACTGTATTGAATGCTCACTGTATTCCGCGCATTCTCTAAGTATGTGATACCTAATAACTCATTTAAATGATCACAACAATCCTATATAGTTGGTATTCATGTTCTTATTATCATTTTACAGATGAGAAAACAAACAGAACTTTAGCGACTTACCTAACTGGTGGTTGCTAGAGAGGAGGAGGGTGAGGAGTTGGGCAAAATAGGTGAAGGGGGTTAAGAGGTACAAACTTCTAATTATAAGTAAGTCACAGAGATGTAATATACAGCATGAGGAATATAGTTGATAATACTAAATACTGTAATAATTTTGTATGGTGAAAGATGGTTACTAGACATTGTGGTGATCATTTTGTAATGTATTTAAATGTTGAATCACTGGGAATTCTCTGGTGGTCCAGTGGTTAGGACTCTACACTTTCACTGCTGAGGACGCGGGTTCAATCCCTGGTCGGGGAACTAAGATCCCACAAGCGTTGGGGTGCTGCCAAAAATAAATTAATAAATAAATATCGACTCACTATGTTGTACACTTGAAACTAACATTATATTGCATATCAACTATACTTAAAATTAAATAAATTAAAGGATAAGTGGAAAAGCGATAGCACTGCGAATTTGGAGCCCTGGAAAGGACTTTAAGCCAATCACAGAAAACTGAAATGACTGATCTGGATCACACACCAATTAATAAGACAGGTGTCTTGGCCCAAACCCAGAGATTTCCCCCTCTCTCACCTTACCCAGACTCCAAAGTAGGAGAACTACCATTGCAAGCCTGAATTCATTCATCCAACAGATGTTGACTGAGTACCTGCACATCAGGAAGGGTCACACAGTGAAGGGCACATGTACAAAGATAAAAAAGATTAGGTTTCCTCTCTCGTGAAATTAGCATTACTTCACACCAAAGCCCACTGAAGAAAAGCACACAGGTGGGAGCTAAAAAAGTTACTTTGCTCCTTCTCCCTGCTGCCTGGAATAAACAGCCCCTAGGCCTATCCCAGGCTTTATGAATAGAATTGGCTTTGAAATCCTTAGAAGACAGATGGCTAGGAAGATTCAAAAGTGTTGGAATCCTCCACTTCTTCCTTAATGTAACAGAGTCACCATGTTCTGTGTATCCCAAGCTAGACAACCATCTCAGTTATTCCCTTCCTTCTCCCTTCTCAGGCCTACCAGATGCTCCTTCTGCCTCAGAAACATCTCCATCAACATGGATGCTGTTCCCTGTTCTCTTTCCTGTATACTGCCACGGCTACTTCCAAGTCCTCTGCCAAGCTTGACAACCTTCTGGACACCCCCCCTCCAATTCATATACACCCTCCTGCACCCCTTATATACCTCTCTATTAACAGTACTCACCACATATGTGGTAATTATTTGTGTAAACATAGATCTGCCCTAATTGTTTCTCAAGGTATAGGTACTTTCTGTTTGCCCACCTGCAATAGGAAAGAACTTTCCCTTCAGTTCCAGGGTACCCAGGATAAAACACAGAGCCCCAGGGAATTCCCTGGCCATCCAGTGGTTAGGACTCTGAGGTTCCACTGCTGGAGGCTGGGGATTCCATCCCTGGTTGGGGAACTAAGATCCTGCAAGCCACATGGAATGGCCAAAAAAACAAAAAAACAAAACGTAGATTCCCAGCATCTCAGAGTTGGAAGGGAATCTTAGCAAACATTTAGTCCCATGTCTAAGGATATATTCTTGAAGCTCCAGAAGTTCACAAGAAGACATTTTAGAGTTATCCAATATATTTATTATCCATGAAAATCATGCTTTATATTTATTCATCCAATTTTTTTTTTAAGGCAGAGCCAGGTGGCACGTGGGCATGTGGGATCTTAGTTACCCAACCAAGGATCGAACCCAGCCCCCTGCATTGGAAGTGTGGCGTCTGAACCACTGGACCTCCAGGGAAGGCCCTATTCATCCAAATTTTGATCAAAATTTTGGCCAGGACACAAACATGGGCAGAGTCCAATGGCTTACCATAGAGCCTTCCCTCTAGTTTTAACCTAAACTACTTCAGTAGCTTTCCTTTGCATTACAATCCTGAAAATGGCTTCCAAGATCCTGTGCAATGATGCTGTCTCTGTTACCCCTCATCGTCTGCCTTGTTTCTCAATATGTCCAGCATTATCTGCCTTCTTTGTTTCCTGAACTTTCCCCTCTCAGGACCTTCCTCAGGCTGTTTTCTCTGCCTATTCTGATTTGTAGGTAATATGAATTTCTGCATAGAAAATTAGGGAAGATCTACAAACTATTAGAATTAATAAGAATTCAGCAAGGTTACTGGATACGAAGTTAACATACAAAAAGGAATAGCATTCCTAAATACCAATAATCATCAATTACAAAATGGGATAGAAAAAAATCTCATTCACCACAGTGAAACATAAAATTGTTATGGAACCTAGGAATAAACCTAACAACAGAATTGTAAGACCCCGATAGAAAAATGTTATAAAACTTTATAACTTTTAGAAGAAAATATAGGGAGATATCTTGATGCTCTCAAGGTAGGAATTTCTGGCTGAAATTTCTTGGTACCAACACTTGTCAGATAAATACACAATTTTTACATACCAGTTTTTATCATAATTTATGATGTTTATGTTAGAATTCCATGAGGAGAGGGAAATATAATTACGTGGATTCAAATTCAAATAGGATAGAGAAATAGAACTTAAGAGCCAGAAGGGTGTTTTGGGGTCATTTAGCCCAAACCTTTTTCAGGGGAGGTAATTGGAACATGTCGAAGACCCACAAAAAAGTGGCAGAATCCAGACTTAAACCCATTTTCCGACTCTCAGGCGGGTACTTTTTGCCCCCACCCCTTCTTTCATCTTTAAAATGGTGTAGCATAGTGATTCAGCAAACATATGTATGTATGTGTATATATATATATATATATATATATATATATATATAAAAATAAAACATGTATATGTACATACATATATACTCATTAATCAATATTACATGTTTTATATATAATACAACATATTAATATGTAACATAGACTATTATATATATGTATTATATATATTATATGGAGGTTTCAGGTAAGCCTTTATAAAAAGACAAACTCAGCTGCATTTCTTCCACCTGTCCAGAATATGGACACAATGCCTAGAGGTAAAACAGCCATCTTATGACAATAAAGACAAAAGCTATGGACTATGGGCTGAGGGTGAAAATTGGAAAATAGGAGGAGACTAGGTCCTTAACATCTTCCAGCAGCTGCACTAATCTTTGACTACCCACCTCTGGACTTCCTATGAAGTGAGAAAAGTAACCCCTATCTCTTAAAGCCATCATTAGTCAATGATGGAGATTTCCCCATTGGTGTAAGCCACCATTGGTCTCTGCCATTTGCAGTGAAATGCAACCCCAAATGGTACATGGAGTAAAAGCCCTGGACTCCAAATTGAGAAACCACGTTACAGTCCCAGCTCTGCCAGGAACAAGCTGTATGGCCTTGGGCAAGCCATTTCCCATCCCTGGGCCTCAGGTTGCTCATCTCTATCAGGGGAAGTAGAACAAGATGGCCTCACCTCTCTCTTCACTCACTTGCATGCTGTGTAATGTACAGGGTGGGACTT
Source organism: Aethalodelphis obliquidens (assembly GCF_003676395.1). Classification (NCBI taxonomy): domain Eukaryota; kingdom Metazoa; phylum Chordata; class Mammalia; order Artiodactyla; family Delphinidae; genus Aethalodelphis; species Aethalodelphis obliquidens. Next base: position 2,658,657 of record NW_020838055.1, read on the forward strand.
CCTCTCCCTTGAAATAAGACTACTTCTTTCAAGGTTCACTAAGTGTTTCCTTGTTCCTGTGACCTCTGGAGTAATTACAAGAGCCTGTTCCTTTTGAGTGCATGTGATACAAAACACAACTTTGGGGTATTCCCTGAACACAAAGTCCCCTAGCTAGGTCCTTGCTCTCTCTTCCTTTGGTGAGTTTCATTTACCTACAACTAGAGGGAGCACAAAGGGGGTTTTACTCTAAAACTAATGGAGCACTGTGCCCACCTCTGCCCTACAGTTGCTGTGTAATTTCTCCTCTTGGGGTCTCAAATTCATCATTTGTGAAATGAGAGGGTTGCAGATGTTCAAAGGGCCCTTCAAGCCCTGACATTCTAAGACTGCATTACACCTTCTGAATTTCATCTCACATTGGGATGGTACTTCCCTGGTTGCTAAATGATTTGCTCTCTGGTATTACAGTTAAGCTTTCTATAACTCTGAGATAGGCAGGGCTAGTATTATCATCCCTATTTGGAAACTGAGGAAACAGATTCAGGGATATGGAGTGATATGCCTACCAGCAAACACTTAGTAAGTGGTAGATCTGGAACTAGAAGCCCAACCTTTGACTCCTTGTTCAGTGCTCTTTCCACTACACCTTGATTATTTTGTTTCCTCTTTCCTTTTTCTCTCCAGGATCCACTTCCTGGCTACAAGTCAAAACTGCTCTCAACTGTGACCCTATCACTGTGACTGCTCAGAGTAATGCCCTCAGTTCCAGGCACTTGGCCAGCTCAGCAGACACCTGGCTTTCCCCCAATTCTTCTTCCATTTTCCATTCTGAACCCTCAGTCTCAATAAAACCTCCTAGCTTCTCCCCAACTCTGACTCCAAGCATCACATCCCATCCAGAGCTCCACTGGATATATCACCATGTTGAACCAGAATCTGGCCCTTTGTCTCAATATGCTTGAGACAATTCTCATCCTGGTTCTGTTATTGCTTCTTCACCTCACTCTTCACTCCATCCAACCTCTTGTTCAGCATCTGAAGCCCCTAAAGAGATAAGCCATGGTCAGAGAAGATGTGAACTGGAAGGCCCTTAGAGATCTTCCAGTCCAAAGGCCCAGCAGAAGTTGAAAATGAGGAAATTGTTTAGTCACAATATAAAAGAGTGGGGTGGGGACTGTAAGGAGCAGGAGGGCGCCGACCCCAACTCCAGCCAATTGCTGCCCGTTCCTGGAAATGTGGGCCCAGTGTGGTCACACTGGAGCCAAACGTTTATGTACAGTGTCCTGGTTGTTGAGTGTCGACAACTAATTCAGCCTTTTTAAAAATACTCTCGGGCTTCCCTGGTGGCGCAGTGGTTGAGAGTCCGCCTGCCGATGCAGGGGACACGGGTTTGTGCCCCGGTCCAGGAAGATCCCACATGCCGTGGAGCGGCTGGGCCCGTGTGCCATGGCTGCTGAGCCTGCGCATCTGGAGCCTGTGCTCCGCAATGGGAGAGGCCACAACAGTGAGAGGCCCGCGTACCGCAAAAAAAAAAAAAATACTGTCTAGGCCAAACACAGCTGTGGACCAGTGGCTCTTGGGTTGCCAATCTGCAGCCTGTGCTCTGGTCCAAATCCTTCACCCACAGATAAGAGGCCAACATCATGCACCAGATCAGCAGGAGAGGAGGAGGCAGGACCCAGACTTCAGACCTTCTATTCAGAGCTCACCATCCGTCACTCTGAAGCCAGAAAGCAGCTTTGGCCAATTTAACAAGCCTCTGGTGAGAGCCTGCTCTAGAAAGATGTTCTGAGAGGAGACAAAGATGAAGGGATTCTTTTAAAAGATGCCTGCCTTAGCTCCATGGCACTTCTTCACTTAGCTTGGGATCAAAGATTTGGCAGGTTGGGACAAACTAACTTATATTTAGGAAAGAGCTACCCACGTTCATGGAATTCCTGTGGGCACAGTCCACACTGATTGAATTAGGATTCCGGGGACTTTGCGGGGGAGCATTTTCTGAAATTTTTATTTGGAAATAATTTTAAACATACAAAGTTGCAAGGATAAAAATAGTGCATAGCACGCTCATGTACCCTTTACCAAAATTCACCTCTTTTTCAGATTTTTCCCATTTGCTTGATTATGTGCTGCACACACACACACACACCACACACAAATAATATATTTGGAGTTTGAGTGTAGATCACATGCATCATAGCTTTTTACCCCTAAATAGTTCAGCATGTGTTCCTAATGATGCTATTTCTTATAACCACAATACAGATTTCAACCTCAGTAAATGTATTTATTTATTTATTATTTTTAGTTGCGGCATGCAAGCTCATAGTTGTGGCATGCAGGCTTCTTAGTTGCAGCATGTGGCCTTCTTAGTTGCAGCATGTGGACTTCTTAGTTGTGGCATGTGCACTCTTAGTTGCGGCGTGAAAGCGGGATCTAGTTCCCTGACCAGGGATCGAACCCGGGCCCCCTGCATTGGGAGCACAGAGTCTTAACTACTACTGCATCACCAGGGAAGTCCCAACCTCAGTAAATTTACATTGACTCAGTTCTATCTAATCTACCATTCATATTCCAATTTTGTCAATTGACCCAGTAATGTCCCTTAAAGTATTTTTCTTCTTCCTCCAAAACAGGACCCAGTCCAGGATCAAACGTCACATTTCGTTGTCATGTCTCTTTAGTTTTCTTTAATGTGGAATATTTTCACAGCCTTTGTGTGTGTGTATATGTGTGTGTTTTTTAATGACATTAACATTTTTGAAGAATACAAATTCTTCAATATTCCCCTTTTTTAAAATTAGAATGTATCTCATCTGGGGAGTCTGATGTTTTCTCGCGGTTAGATTCAGCTTATATCAATACATCCCAGTCAGAATACTGCATGAACAATGGCATGTCCTCAGAATATCATACTAGGAGGCATGCCATGTCCATCTGCCCATCACTGGTGATGTTAATTTTGATCATTGAGACAAGGTGTGTTCTGATTTCTCCAGTGTACTGTTACTATTTTTTCCCTTGCAACTAATATGCAATCTGTGGAGAGATGCTTTGTCACATGCTCAGATCCTGCTCCTCATCAAAGTTATTCCCCAGATTCGTCATCCATTGATGATTCTTGCCTAAACCAACCTTTCCTATGATGACTGCACAGTGGTGTATTTTCCATTCCACCGCTCCTTCCACAGTTACCTGTTGACACTCAGCATTTTGTTGTCAACTATATCCCACCCTTCCGCAGGGGTGCAGTGTTGATCTCTATCAAGGTGAGTGAGATCTGGAGTTCCACTAGAAAACAATCATTCATGTCTAATGGAGGGAAAGGAGATAGCCAACATTGCCCAGCCCCTAAGAGCAGATAAAGGTGAACTGGAACAGTAACTCCAAGTGTTTCAGCTAAAGGAGCTGAGACCCTCAGAGAAGTAAAGTGGCACAGAGATTCCTCTATGCAGGGGCTTCACACAAACAGTGTCTGTTTCAGGACTTCCCTGGTGGTCCAGTGGGTAAGACTCCACACTCCCAATGCAGGGAGCCTGGGTTCAGTCCCTGGTCAGGGAACTAGATCCCACATGCATGCCACAACTAAGAGTCTGCGTGCTGCAACTAGGACCTGGTGCAGCCTAAATAAGTAAATGTTTTTTAAAAAATTATAAAACAAAACAAAAAAACAGTGTCTGTTTCAAATTCTGTCTCTCTCTCTTCCCCTCACCTGCTCTGTGACCTCCAACAGCTCACCTAACTTCTTGCAGCCTCTGGTCCCTAATTCTTACCTTAGCGGCTCATTGGGAAGATTAAGAAACAATGCTCATCTTACTGGGCCCACAGAGTGCTAAATGAGAGTTACATATTATACAGAATACAGGAAAATTAGGTTGTGCTTGAATTATGTTTCATTTCAACAAACATATGCTGAGAATCTACCACATACCAAGGCACTATGGTGGAGGCTAAAGACTAGCCTAGAGGTAGAGACTAAATACATCAGCCCTCAAAAAGCTCACAATCTAGAGGAAGAAAAAGTTCCACTCCTTCCACTCCTAGTACTTACCCCCTCCCCAAATTAAAACATACATCCACACAAAGATTTCTTTAAGAATGTTTATGGCAGGACTTCCCTGGTGGCTCAGGGGTTAAGAATCCGCCTGCCAACGCAGGGGACACCGGTTCAAGCCCTGGTCCAGGAAGATTCCCACATGCCACGGAGCAACTAAACCCATGCGCCACAACTATTGAGCCTGCGCTCTAGAGCCCACGAGCCACAGCTACTGAGCCCAAGTGCCACAATTACTGAAGCCCGCGCCCCTAGAGCCCACACTCCTCAACAAGAGAAGCCACCGCAATGAGAAGCCCGTGCACCGCAACAGAGTAGCCCCTGCTCACCACAGCTAGAGAAAGCTCGCACGCAGCAACGAAGACCCAACGCAGCCAAATATAAATAAAATAAATAAATTTATTTAAAAAAATAGATGGATAGCAGCATGGATAGATGGACAGATATGTGATAAAACAAGGATGATAAAGTATTAACGGTAGAAACAAGATGTCAGAGAAATGGGAGTTAACTGGAAAATTCTCTCAGCTTTGCTGTACATGTGAAATATTTCATAATAAAATGTTGGAGTGGAAAGCCAGTACTGTACAGTGCGAGTCAGAGTTTGATAAATGATGTGGTAGAGAAATAACCAGTTTTCTCTGCTGTGGGAGTGGAGAGGAGAAAGTGATTACTTCTGCTGCGGGTGGATGGTGGCAGGGGTCAAGCAGAGTCTCAGAGAGGAGGAGTCCTAGGAAATGGGCCTAAAAGATAAGATTTTAAATGCAGAAGAGGGAAAGGGGGAAAAGGGTATCCCAGTAGGTAAAACAGGGCAGCATGAAAATGCTAGGCTCTTTTGGGAAGCTGCAAGGGAGCAGAGAGACTTTGGGGACAGAATGGCAAGAGAGGAGGCTGATGAGTTGAACTGTGCTCAGGCTGGGATGGGAATTAAAAGACAGACAAGAGCATGTGGTTTTGACTCAGTAAACAATGGGGAGCCACTGAGTGTGTGTTTGTGTAAGGCTTTGACATCTGACAGCCAGAGTAGAGGAAGGCAGTGGAGAGAGCCAGCAATGCGAAGAACAGCCAGCAGTGGGGAGAACAAGTCAAAGTTTTCTATTGCTTTTATTAGCCAGCTGACAAGGAGGGCAATTTTTGTGACAGAAAAGCGGTCAAGACATGACCTTCCCGGAGGTGAGAAGTCTGAAAGTGAATCAGGGAGATAATTCAGTTTGTCTTAATTCCCAGCTCTCTAGTAACTTTGATCTCCCTAAAGACTTCCTGTTCCCTTTGAAGGTCTAGGCTGCCTGTTGACCTCCCCTCTGGCCCTCAGCCACAGCCCAGAAGCTGCAGCTCACCCTCAGCACCCTCCGGAATGAACACACTGGGAGTCGGGAAGCCTGCTTTCCAGTCCTGCTGTTGCCACCATCCCTCGCTGCGGCCCAGATTCCTCACCTGTAAATCAGTTGTGCTGGCCCCACTGTTCCCTGTGGTTCCTTCCAGTTTTGAGACTTCTCTACTCCAGTCTTTTTCTTTTCTTTCTTTTCTTTTTTTTTTTTTTTTTTGGCTTTGCCATGCAGCTTGCAGAGTCTCAGTTCCCTGACCAGGGATTGAACCCATGCCCCCTGCATTGGAAGCGCGGAGTCCTAACCAATGGAACGCCAGGGAATCCCTACTCCAGGCTTCTTGCAACCAGCCTGCCAGGCTCTCTCTCAAATGTTAATTTTCCCCTTGATGTGCAGGTGTCTTTCTGATCACAGCCCCCACTGTCGTTTTCCTATCTTACCTCTTTCCTCCCCGGTCAGGGGTGTCACTGCGGTGTCCAGCTCCAGCTCCTGGCTGATCTGGGCTGAGGCTTGAAAGAGCCCTGCTGGCAGGTCAGGAGCCTCTGAGCTTCAGGGGCTGAAAGTGTGAAAGGGGTAACAATTCCCACTGCCCTGGTTGTAAGAATAACAAGAAAGTGATGTGTGAATGCACAGCCTGGGGACTCATCTTCTCTCCTCCACACCTTAAGAATCCGCCTGCTAAGTGAAGAAGTGCCATGGAGCTAAGGCAGGCATCTTTTAAAAGAATCCCTTCATCTTTGTCTCCTCTCAGAACATCTTTCTAGAGCAGGCTCTCACCAGAGGCTTGTTAAATTGGCCAAAGCTCCATTTCCCCAAGTTCACAGAGGACAGGTAGTGACTTACCTGAAAAGGATACAGGACAGTCACAGCCCTCCTTGGTCCAGCACCCACGACATCTGTTTCCAATCTTCACACCAGCCCTGCAAGCAAGACAGGACAGAAATGCCCCATTTCCCCAACCCTGACTGAGTTCTAGGAAAAGCTCAAAGTTTCACACACATAATCTCCTTTAATTCTCACAGTGAGGCTGGTATCTGTTCCCCTTCTGACAGTTAAGGAACTGAAGGCCCAGAGAAGCTACATAACTTGTCCAAGGTCACACAGCCAAATCCCAGAAATTGACAATCAAAGTATCAAAAGGAAGAATTACTTGGTGTCCTATATGCCCAGCACTGACTTTTAAAAATATATACTATAATCCCCACAGCTAGAGTCAACTCAGGCCCTGAGAAGCCTGTCCCGGGGTCCTGGCGCACACATGGGAAGGTGGGGGTGGGCAGGGTTGCTCACCAGTCTGGGGTGGCAAAAGGAAAAGGCCTAGAGGTGGCATTTGCTGCTTCCTGAGGGACAGTAGGACTTCCCCAGACTCATCCATTCACTAAGCTAATCCTGAAGCTTCACCTGAGAGTCAACTGGTGGGAAAGAGGCAAGGGAGGGCCTTCTGGGGTCTCTCAAAGACGCAGAGTCAGGAAGCTGAGAAATGGCAAGGCACATGCAGGGCGGGCATGTTCAGAGAAGTAGGAGCAGAGAGGAGAGTAGACTCCCTTTGGTGGGTGGAGGTCCCTCTAGGCCTCAGCTCCCAGGAGCAGCTTCCCATGCTATCTGAGCAGGCAGGCCATGTGCAGTCTATCTTCCACGGATACCCCCAGCACCGCACTTGTGGGCTCAATAAAAGCTTCAGAAGAATGCAGCTCAGATGCCACCCCTGGCGGCCCTTCCCTGACTCTACTCGGGGGAAGAGGTTCATGTCCTCGGGTTATGTGTTCACCAGATGATGAGCACCTTCTGCCCTGGTCCAAGCCACCTCTGATTCCTCCATCCACAGCAAGTGGTGCTGTGTCTTCACTGGGTTGTGTACTTATACTGCCTCAACTACTGCCAGGGCACATGGTCCCCTAAATAGATGACATGGGGGCAGGACTGCTGGATCCCCATGGGAGGCTGGGTCCCCTGGAGTCCCACTCAGCTTGGAGAGCCCATGACTTCTGAACAGACAAACCTTCCCATCCTCATTATCTGTGGTTACTTAAAAATATGTCCAAAAATTCTTAGACACTTTTCCCTTTCAGAGGTGGAACCTTGTTCTTCTCCCCTTGAATGCGGGCCAGACTTAACGACTTGCTTCTACTGCATAGAATGTGGCAGAAGCAGTGCTCTGACTTTGGAGGCCAACACATAAAAAGTTATAGCTTCCTCCTGGTTCCTTCCTCTCGGACCGCTCACTCTGGAGGACGTCAGTCACCATGGCTTTAGGACACTTATGCAGCCCTGTGGAGGAGCCCCTGCGGGAAGGAAGGGAGGTCTCTCACCATCAAAGCCAGCACCAGCTGGCCAGATGAGTGAGTGAGCCCCGTGGAAGGGGATGCCCCAGCCTTAGTCAAGCCTTCAGATGACTGCAGCCCCTGCCCATGCATGACCACAATGCTTGAGACTTCAAGCCAGGACTGGCCAGCCAAGCCATTCTCGATATCCTGATCCACAGAAACCGTGAAAGATAATGAATGTTTCTTGTTGAATTAAGCCACTAAGTTTTGGGTAATTTGTTGCACAGCAGTGGATAACTAAGACATTATCCTCCTCCCCATTGCCTCTCAGAAAGCTCCCTCTGCTCCAGCCATACTGAACCACTAAATGTTCAAAGCAACACATTTCTGCTGAGTACCTTGTGTACCAGCCCAGGCCATACACGGGATAGGGCAGTGAACCGGCTAGATCAGCCTGGCCACTGTCCTGAGGAGCTTAAGGGGTCACACACTCCAAACATTTACAGATCCTGCTTTGGCCCACATTGTGCCCTCACCCAGAAAGCTCGCCCCAGCCCACCCCTTATAGCTAGATCCTGTACATTTTTGAATTGACCATTCTCCTTCAGCCCTGAACCTCCTCCATGAAGCCTTTTCTGACTGCCCCATTGGAAATGAGCTTTCTCATCTCTGAACTCCTATAAAGCTTTATCTCAACCTTAGCTTGACCACTTAACATCTTCCTTGTACTATGATTATTCATGTTCATTACCTCTCAGGTTAGCTGCTGTAGTCCCCTTGGGGAAGATGTCTTATATGCGTCTGTATTCCCCACATAACTAGTATACAAAGTGTCATGTGCATAGTTATCATTCAAGAAATGTACATTATGCAAATGAACGTGTGAATGAAGCTTTCCAAACCCCTCCTTTAGAATTTTTATGGAGGCTGCTTTACACAGATGGGATCTATTAAATCTCTGGCGATTGATTCAACCCCCAGCCCCTCTGCCCTCCCCAGAGGTCAAGGGGGCGGGATGAGAGTTCCAACCTCTAATCACCTGGTTAGTTTCCCTGGCAACCAACCTCTATCCTTAGGTGCTTTCCAAAAGTCACTAGGTTGACTTAACTTGGGTGTGGTTGACCAGAGTTTGTTATGAATATCAAGATATCTTTATTGATCTTTCCGCTTAGGAAACTTCAAGAGATTTAGGAACTCTGTGCCAGGAATGGAGATGAAGGTCAAATATATATCTATTATAAATCACAATATCACAGTGAAAAGTCTCATTGGGCGGTGGGATTTCAAACAAGTACTGAGCAGCATTTTACTTGCCAAACTTACTTGACAAAGTAACAGCTTATCTTCCTGAACTTTCTCAGTGGTAGAGTTTGGATTCAGGCATTAAGCTCTCTTAACACTTTTTTTTTAAGTTATTGTAAAATATATGTAGTATAAAACTTACCATTTTAATAATTTTTAAGTGTACAGTTCAGTGGCATTAAGTACCCTCACATTCTTCTGCAACCCACACCACTATCCATCTCCAGAACTTTTTTTTTTCTTCTTATTTTTTTTTTTTGCGGTACGCGGGCCCCTCACTGTTGTGGCCTCTCCCGTTATGGAGCACAGGCTCCGGACGCGCAGGCTCAGCGGCCATGGCTCACGGGCCCAGCCGCTCCGCGGCATGTGGGATCTTCGCGGACCGGGCACGAACCCGCGTCCCCTGCATCGGCAGGCGGACTCTCAACCACTGCGCCACCAGGGAAGCCCAATCTCCAGAACTTCTTCATCATCCCATATTGGAATTCTCTACCCATTGAACACTAACTCCCCAGTCTCCCTGCCCCAGTCCCTGGTAACCATTGTTCTATCTTCTATCTATGAATTTGACTACTCTAGGTATAACATATAAGTAGAATCATACAGTATTTGTTTTTTATGGCTGGCTTATTTCAGTTAGCATAATGTCTTCAATGTTCATCCATGTTGTAGCATACATCAGAACTGCATTCTTTTTTTTTAATGTCTTTTTTTTTAACATCTTTATTGGAGTATAATTGCTAATGTCTTTTTTAAAAGAATTTATTTATTTATTTATTTGGCTGCACCAGGTCTTAGTTGCAGCACTTGGGATCTTCGGGTGAAGCATGCAGGATCTTTCAGTTGCGGCAAGTGGGATCTAGTTCCCCGACTAGGGATCAAACCCGAGCCCCCGGCAGTGGAAGCATGGAGTCCTAACCACTGGACCACCAGGGAAGTCTCAAATGCTTTTTGATAAAAATGATTGTGTTATGAGCATCCTTACTTTGAGCATAATGAGTGTTTCTTGATGCCTCAGCGTTGACATGCCAATCCTTCTACCTCTGTCGGTGCCTGTTTCTCTCTACAATGAAAGGGCTCACTTGGGTCTTCTTTATAGCTATGACTGTGGCTTTTGCCTTCCTTGAAGTCTTGGGCCCTGACTCCATCTGTCCCTTGGGCAGGAGTGGGTGGACTGTGTGTTCTCTAGACAGAGAAGGGATATGACCTTGGTCAGCACATTTTCTTGGCCTGGAAAGCCCATTGTAAGGGGCGGGTAAGCACAGTATAATAAATATAAACAAGAATATTGTACTATCATTATAAATGAGATAAATATTGCTGTATCAGCAATCATATCACAATATCTAAATGTATCAAAGTAACACCTTGTATACCTTAAAATTATACAACGTTACACATCAAATTTATTCAACTAAAATTTTTTTTTAATAATAAAAATAAAAGGGTGCATAACCGCGATGAAGAGTGGCCCCCGCTTGCCGCAACTAGAGAAGGCCCACACACAGAAACGAAGACGCAACACAGCAAAAACAAACAAATTAATTAATAAACTCCTACCCCCAACATCTTCTTTAAAAAAAAAAAAAAAAAAGAAAGAAAAAAGAAAAGTCTGCTTCTGACACTTTCTGGAAGGAGACAGGATATAAAAAAAAAAAAAGGGTGCACAAGTGAGTCAAAGGAGATGAACTCAGGGAGTCTGAAGCCATAGATAGGAATACACATCTGACTCTTGCATCATGACAGGCCACACCCCTCTCTGCTCAAGCAGGTTGGTGAAAACCACCTCCAGGCATTTCTCCTGGCACATATCACCCCAGAACCCAGCCAGAGATCAGCACTGATGTCAATGGGGAATCCCAGGCAATCGGCACTCATGCCCAAGACCCAGCCTGAAGAGAGGGACATGGCAGCCTAGTCTGGCTCTTCAGGACACCCAGCTGAGGAAAACACTGCCTAGAGGCATGGTTAACAGTTTATGTATGGAAGGAAGCCCCTGCCCCAGAGAACTTCTCTGAGATCCCACAAGGGGATACAGCACCCACACTCTGTACCTGCCTGTCCCAGACCTGAGACTCATGGGTGTGTTCAGCATCCTTCCTTAAAAGCATGGGAGATAAGTATGATGCTGTACATGCCAGCATCACCCTGTTTCTGGGCTCCAGTCCTGGCTCCTTCATAATGAGCTGTGAGGACTTTAGATGATGTACCAGAACCCAGCATACCCTTGGTAAGTGGAATCAAGGCTCATCATCATCATGTTTCAGCTCTATTGGAGGGGAGAGTAGGTTGACCATGAGAGGTTGTGGGTTTTGTCATCTACAGCATGTGAAAAACCAGAGAAGACCGAAGGAGAGGAACACAGTGAGCAGGAGCAGAGGGCTGTTTCCAGGCTGCCATGGACCTGGGGGGCAGGTCACACACTCACCAGTCCAGTCCCATTCTCAGCAGTCAGAAGAAGCTCTTGCCCAGGTCAGTTGCTCTAGGTTGGGACTCACCTGCCCAGTTTAGACTGGAAAGTCACTGGAGAAGACCCTGTTCAGCTAACGGGCAGGAAAAAGACACACAATTTGTTCCAAGATAGAACCTAAGGGGGCTGTGCTTCATGCGGCTCCCCTGGCTCTTCCCTGGGTGCCAGTGATGTTGCTCACATCATCAGGAATGAAGCGCTGCACAAGTAATTTGGGGCCAAAGCACCTGGCTGTGAGCACTGGCTTTGTCACTCACCAGGGAGTGATCTTGGGCAAGTCAGTTAAGTTCCATAAACCCCAAGTTGCTCATCTATAAATCAAGCACAGTGTTAGTGAGAGGGTCAAGGGAGATAGATAACACATGAAAGTGCTTTGTAAATGATCAAACTCTACACAAATGATAGGTATTATTATTATTAAATAACTCCATGGCCAGGATTCTGGATTCTGGTATTGGCCCTGCCTTTACCTAGAGTAAGTCCCTAAACTCTCTGCCCATTTAAATAGTTGGGCTAGGGACTTCCCTGGCGGCGCAGTGGTTAAGATTCTGCGCTGCCAATGCAGGGAGCCTGGGTTCAATCCCTGGTCTAGAAACTAGATCCCACATGCATGCTGCAACTAAGAGTTCGCATGTCACAACTAAGGAGCCCTCCTACCGCAACTAAGACCCGGCGCAACCAAAAAAATAATTGGGCTAGAAGAGTTTCTCTATTCAATTCAGTCTAACAGTCAACAGGATCAGAGTAGGAAAGGCAGGAGTTGTGAACCTTGCGTGGGAGGGCCATGCAAAGGCAAACGGACAGCAGCAACCAGCACTGAAAGACCACAGGAAGAGACCTCACGTGGGGTAGCCTAAAGTATGGCATTGAGCCAAGCTTCTGGTAGTGCTGGGTTTAAGCAGGGAGGCCTCAGCTCAACCTCAGTTTCCTGAGCAGCTCCAGGACAAAGCTGGCACCACTGTTTGGAAGGGCCACTCCATGCAGGACTGGTGTCTGCAGGCCAGGCAGACATGATGTCATCTGTGCATCTGGAAACCACAGACCAGCCCTCCCGGGTCTCCAGCGGCTCTCATGTTTTCTGGCCAGGATCCCCAAGTTCCGTTCTCTCTATATCCCCAACCCTTTGCATTCCAGGCTCCCAAGGAACTGAGCTAGGACCTCCTGGGCTTCCGTCCAAGCATCTAGTTCCAAATTCCCCCCACCCCTTTGTCCCTTGGGAGTAAACAATATAACTTTAAACAAAGACTGCTGCCTCAGCCTTGAGGAAAATACTGGGCCAGTTTCAGTGCTCTGCTGACTGTTTATTTCTTCATACCCACACTTAGTGCCAAGATAGAACCTGAGGGGCTGTGTTTATTGAGATTCTCCTGTCTCCGCCCTGGGCTTCCAGGTGCTGCGAAAGGTGCTCACATTCACAAGATCCACACAAGTGCAGCAGGTGTGTTTCAAGTCAGAAACTTGGTTGTTCGATCCCAGCTCTCTCCTTTCGTTAACTGGCAAGTCTGTCAGCCTCTCTGAACCTTAGTTTCTTTGTCTGCAAAATGGGGCCAATAATATTGATGTCACACGGTTGCTGTGAGGATGGTATCATTCCGGGCATGGCCGGTGGCTGCACACAGTGGGTGCTCAACATCAATGACCTTTCTGCTCTCCTCTCCCCCTTCCATTACACCATGGTTCTCTCTCCCCTGGAGGGGAGTTCAAGTTCCCATTTCTGGGCCTCACCACCACAGTATCTGATTCAGCAGTTCTGAGATTTGCATTGCTAACAAGCCCCCAGGGGCTGCGGCTCCGGTGGTCCAGAGGCTACTCTTGGAGAACCCTCATCTCCCTTGTGAGGAGGAGGTGGCACACAGGGGAGCTCCAGGATGGACTTGTCAAAAGTGAAAGACTTCAAGTATTTATTATATTATAATTGACATAACAAAAAATTCACCCGTTTTAAGGTGTACGGTTTGATAAGCTTTAGTAAATTTACAGAATTGTGCAACCATCTCCACAATCCAGTTTTACAATATTCCCACCACTCCAAAAAGTTCTCTTGGGCCATCTGCGGTCAATCCGTGTCCACTCCAAGCTCCAGGCAACCACTGGTCTGCTTTCTGTCTCTAAGTTTTGTTTTTACAAGAAATTTCACATACATGGACTCATATAATTTGTGGTCTTTTGTGGCCAGCTTCTTCTGGTCAGCATAATTTATTTATTTATTTTTTTTTTGCGGTACGCGGGCCTCTCACTGTTGTGGCCCCTCCCGTTGCGGAGCACAGGCTCTGGACGCGCAGGCTCAGCAGCCACAGCTCACGGGCCCAGCCGCTCCACGGCATGTGGGATCTTCCCAGACTGGGACACGAACCCGTGTCCCCTGCATCGGCAGGTGGATTCTCAACCACTGTGCCACCAGAGAAGCCCCAGCATAATGTTTTTGAAGTTCATCCATGTCGTAGCATGTGTCAGGAGTTCATTCCTCTTTACTGCTGAGTACTATTCCATTATGTGGGTGCATCACAATTGGTTTGTCCACTCACCAACAATGGACACCTGAATTGTTTCCAGTTTTTGGTATTATGAATAATGTTGTTATGAACATTCACATACGTGCCCTTGCGTGGACATGTGTTTCCAAATGCTGTCTTTAAAGGTAAACCATAATTGACCAAGTCTCTCCTTCCTAGTCCTTGGAGCGTCTGCAGCCAATACTGTTAGCGACTAAGGGCTAATGGGAAGCCCAGGCTCTCCTGTCAGCAGCTAAGATCAAACTCAGACCCCTCCCCAGGCCCTGTCTCCCTGCAGCCTCACCTTACCCACTGGTCACGGCCCTCCCCCGCTCCATTACCCCAAATGTCATACCTTGATTTAGAGCTGGTGATTAAAGGATTTTGCCTTTCAGTTAAATTAAACTGCTCAAAGCAGCCAGCAGGGAAGAGAATGAAAACAGGATTGACCCAGATCTCTTAAAAGTCCTGGGGTTTCTCATCTCTCCTGAGCATCACTAGGCCTAGATGTCCCCATGGATACAGCACTGTCTGGTCCAAAAGTAGCATCCTCTGTATGTGCACAGCGGTCAGAGCAAACCGAGGACCCAGATACTGGCCTTCTACCCCAACGCCCCTGATTCTTGCTGCTGTTTGGCTCCCCTTGGTTTAGCTGACTTCATGTCTGACACACCTAGACTCTATTCCTTCTCCCCCAGGGACATCCCAGCCGCTGTACGGGAAAGTATTTTTCCTGCTCCACTTCCGAGTCCTTCCATCTGCCACACAATGGGGGCACCAAAGCTGTTATCCTGGACACACACACTGTCCCTTGCAAGGGCCCCAAAAGAATCAATTGAGCAAAGGCTGACTGCCTAAGACCCTTTGCCTGAGCCAGTTCCCCTCTCCCATTCCAATAAACCTCTCCCATGTCCAGGTAGTTTCCGGGCTCAAATCTTAAGCCATGCCATTTGGTAAAGGAGGTTCTGGCCTCAGAGCTCAAAGATCTGAGTTTGCATACCTGTGCGGACTTGTGGCAGCAGTGACCTCAGGCTCTTTACCACGAGGAAAGTGATGTTTTTCATCCCACCGGCCTCCGGGTGCAGATGAGATAACAGGAAGAGATTTGTTGGGTGCACCGCTCTGGAAACCCGTGGGGCACATGTAGGCCCCAGGTCAAAAGGATTCAGAGAGCAGGAAAGACTTCACTCCTGTCACCAGTGAGTGTAGAAACAAGGACCTTTTCAGAGAAATGGCCTCTCAGGAACTGCCATCCTTGACTTGCTCTCCAGATTTGCCAAGTCAAATGGTGGCCCTGACAGGAGTTAAAGAGGTGCATCAAAGTGGTGGATTATAGTTGTGTTTTTATCTAGTAATGAGAGATTGGGTGACTTAGGTTGGGAAATGTCTGTGCATATACTGCAGAAGGGATTATAATGAGTAGCTGAGAACAAAGGCCTGGAGTGTGAATCCTAGCCCTGCTACCTACTAGCTGTATGACCTTAGGCAAATTACTTAACATCTCTGGGCCTCAGTTTCCTCATCTATAAAATGGGAGTAGGGCTTCCCTGGTGGCGCAGTGGTTAAGAATCTGCCTGCCAATGCAGGGAACACGGGTTCAAGCCCCGATCTGGGAAGATCCCACATGCCGCAGAGCAAATAAGCCCATGCACCACAACTACTGAGCCTGTGCTCTAGAGCCCACGAGCCACAACTACTGAAGCCCATGTGCCACAACTACTGAAGGCTGCGTGCCTAGAGCCTGTGCTCTGCAATAAGAGAAGCCACCGCAATGAGAACCCCACACACCGCAACAAAGAGTAACCCCCGCTTGCCGCAACTAGAGAAAGCCCGCGCAGCAACAAAGACCCAATGCGGCCAAAAATAAATAAATAAATAAATTAATTTTTTAAAAAAGGGAGTAATCATCTTACAAGGTTACTGTGAAAATTAAGTGAGGGAATGTGTGTGAAATTCTCAGCTCATTAGCTGATAGTGTGTCAAGAGTGGCAATTTTCTTGTTTATGTTTTATTTTTATTATTTTTATTTATTTATTTATTTTTGTACACGGGCCTCTCACTGTTGTGGCCTCTCCCGTTGCGGAGCACAAGCTCCGGACGCGCAGGCTCGGCGGCCATGGCTCACGGGCCCAGCCGCTCCGCGGCATGGCATGTGGGATCTTCCCGGACTGGGGCACGAACTCGTGTCCCCTGCATCAGCAGGTGGACTCTCAACCATTGCGCCACCAGGGAAGCCCCATATGTTTTATTTTTAATAAAGCATTTCCTGAGTGCCTCTTATCCATTCGGTCATCCATTTGTTTGTTCATTCATTTGTTCTTTCATTTGTTCTTTCATCTAGTCAACAGAAACCTTCAAGTGCCAACAGTGTGCCAGAATCTATGAAATGCACTGGAAAAAGAAAATAATACAGTGCTTGACCATTTTTAAAGCTCTTTTACATGCATTGCCTTGTTTTACCTTCCCACTACCTTCAGGATGACGTTAAGAGAACAGAGGCTCTGAGGATGTGGTGATTTGCCTAAGATACCAATTAAACAGTGGCACAACTCCCTCCAACTCATGTTTTCATTTCTTTTTTCCAATTACAAAAAATTTTTTTTAAATATTTATTTATTTATTTATTTACTTTGGCTGCGCCAGGTCTTCGTTGCGGCATGCATGTGGGATCGAGTTCCCTGACCGGGGATCGAACCCAGGCCCCCTGCATTGGGAGCTTGGAGTCTTACTCACTGGACCACAAGGGAAGCCCCCCAACTCATGTTTTCAGACATTCAATCCAGTTTACTTTATAGGACACCTCACTGCCAGAAGGACAGGGTCATTAATAAATGAGTAAGACGGGGCCTCTCCCTGCCAGTCTCCATAGTCTCTGCTCCCAGAACTCAGGACACCTCCCCTCATTGTAGTCTTTTCCCCGGGGCTCTATTAGAGTTGCTTGTTCTGATTTATCTCCGGACACCAGGAGTCTGCCCAGAACACAGTATGGCATCTGGATGATGCCTGTGTCCATCTGGGTTCTCAGCTGCCAACAATGGGGCAGGGCCCAGGGCCCAGGTGGTGCCGCAGCTGTAAAGATGCTGATAAAGCTTAGGTCTGGCTTCTACCTGAAGGAGTGGGACTCAGAGTGGGGGAGTCCACAGCACAGGAGAATGTTCAAAGGTTCTGGGAAGCCAAAGAGAATCCACGTGTACTGTGTCCTGGCCTGAAACTGAATCTGGGTGGCTGGGGAGACCTATATATGTTTAGCCTAATTAAAGAGTAAGGAATCCTTCCAGCAGAGCCTCAGTGCCTCTACAGGGGCTTAGGGCCAGGATCCAAGACTTCTGATGGCCAAAGGTATTCAGACGGATTCCTGGCCAAGGAGGCCTCATGCTGCACAGGCTCAGAGACACACAGCCTCCTGGCCTTGCCCCACCCACGTGCAGGGGCAGGATTCACTGGCATGTGGCCACTCCCAGGCGAGGTGGGAACCTCAATAATGAGAGGCCCGATGCAGCTCCTTCCTGGACACCAGCTTCGGGGCAGTCATCGAGTCTGACCCTGAGCATTCCACAAACTGCGTCCAGCTGAGCTATGGGCTCCAGGGGTGATCCCGTTCTCCATGCTCTGATACCCTATGATACCCTAAAAAGTACACAACTCCTCTACCCAGCTCAGTTTCTCTAAGGCCAACTCTGTTGAGAAGAGGGAGAGCCAGAGAAACACAAAGAGAATAAGAGAAATGGCAGCTAAGGTAAACATGAAATAAGCGCATGGAAAAGCCTTTGGGAGAGCAGAGGAAGAGCTGATGAATGCTGCCTGGGGGGCCTGAGAATGCTGGGGAGGAGGACCCAACCCAGTGAAAAGGATTGGCAAAGCAGGGGAAGGAAAGGTGTTTCACGCGAGGGAACAGAGTTCAGGAACACAGAGCTGTGAACAGGCAAATCACTGAGGCTCTCTGAGGATGCACAGGAGGCAGGAAGCAGGCAGGAAAGGCCAGCAGGGCAAACCGGAACGTGAGACCTTGCTGTGACCTTCAGACAGAGACCAAACTGCTTGGGAAGTGGAGGCATTTTGCATTTGAAAGGAAAATGAACATTTGGGCTGAGAAATAAAGCTGTGTATGGAGTGCCTCCTCTGTGCCCAGTGGCTTACAGGCGTTTTCTCCACATCACGCAAGGTGCACGTTTTACAGGGGCAGACACGACAGAGCCATGGTTTTTCTACGGTATAAGCCCTGTCCAAGGAGGGCGCAGGGCAGAAGGGAACTTGGCAGAGCCATAGCAGCTCCTTGAGGGTGAGGACCCCCTTACACGGAAGGAAGCAAGTTGGAGCTTATTAAAGAGTTCACTCTTCTGATCTTAAGACCTGAAACCTGGTCCGTACTCTGGGCCACCATAGTGCTGTCAAGGTCACCACACTCAACACCCTGAATGAGCCACCTGTCAAGAAACACCCACACCAAGGCTTCTCAGTGGCAGGGCCCACATGCCTGGTGCCTGGCAGGTGCTCAGTGATAGCTGTTGGATGAAGCTTTCTGTAAAGAATTCTTTTGGTTGACTCCTGGCTTTGGCCAACACCTCAGGAAGTAACTCCCAGTCTCTCTGGTTCACCAAAGTCATTCAGAAGAGGAAGACCCCTCCACTTCCATGGGGCCGCCCAGCGTGGGAGTGCCGCCAGAGCCCCGCAGGCAGCTGAGTCAGGGTTGGGGGAAGACTTCCTGGAGTAGGAGAGGCCTAGGTGACCCCACGGAGGGCGGGCGGTAAGTGGAGAGGGCAGTGGGAGGTGGGCTCAGGAGTGAGGACGGGTCTGGTGAAGGAAGGAATGTCGGCGCCGCCCCACCTCTCAGGGCCGTGTTTTCCTGTGTGAACCTCAGCTTCTCCTGCCTCAGCAGCCTTCTCCAAGGTGTTGGATTTAAGGAGAGGGTGGAGGGAGGGAAGGAACCAGCTCTGCCTGAGCCGGGGTATGGACCAGGTCCTCTTGCTATGTGCCAGCCTCAGGTGTTATCTGTGGTGACTCACAGCCCTTCCAGGACTGTTTACCCATCTACAAAATGCACTCCATTATGGGGTTTCCTGAAGACTCGGTGTTAGGTGATTTTTGTTGCTCTCTTGATTTTGTCTGTTGTTTTTGAGTTCTGTGGAGGATAAGAGATGAACCAACTGGACCCTCTGTGTTGGGCTCACCACAGTCAGACCTGGCATTTTTGAGTACTTGCTGGAACTATTCTAAGTTCCTTATATGTATTGTCATTTCATTCTGAAACCACCCGGCTATTATCCGCATTTTGCAGATAATGAATGTGAGCTTTCCATCCACCCATTCCCTCACCCAGCACTGCTCATCAGGTGCCCAGTGGCCTGGGCTCCGGGTCAGCCCACACTTGTCAGCACACCCGGCCTCCCGAGACAGCCGGATGTCTGGGCAGGACTTGCAGCTCTTAGTTAGACCTGTCGCCACACCCTGTTTCAGCCCCCAATGGCCTCCTTCCCTACCTGCCTGGGTAGCTCGGCAGCTGCCAAGGCTTGTCATGCTTCCCCCCCCCCCAACCCAGTTGTTTGGGTGCCGGCAAATGCCAGGCAGGTGAGGAGCCCCAGCTTCCACCAGCCCAGCTGCCCTCGCCTTCCAGGTGCAGGGTAGGTGTGGGGCAGGGAGTAGGGGAGAGACAGGGTGTCTCCCAGGCTCAGAATTGCTGAGACGGAACCTCAACTGAATCACAGCATTAACTCATCTAGAACTGGGGCTCAGGAAAACAAAACACCTGTGCGTGTACAGGGAGAGACCTGGCATCCTTGTAACATGAGTGGCCAGGAGGTGTCCTCCGCCCAGGTGCAGGCGCAATTTACTTCCCTCTTCAAACTTAAATCAAGTGGTCCCAACTTCTCCCTTTCTTCAGAACCATTTGTTTAGGACCCATCACGAGCCCAGGAAAGAGAGGGAAAGTGGGGCTTCCTGCATAAATTAGGAAATTAAGTCTCACAGGAATTCAGCAATGTTGCAATCACCCAGAGGTGGCTTCTGGGCTCAAGAAGCTGAAGCCCAGATCCAGAACTGATGGTCTTAGGAAGGGGGCTTGGACGTAGTAGGAGAAAGTCAGGAAAAAGTCTTGGACTTGGAACCTGAAGCACAAACGTCTACTCCCACCTCTGCTGTTTGGTGGCCAAGTAAGTGAAAGTGACTCACCCATCGATGAGCACGAGTGTCTGCATCCCTGAAATGGAGGCAACCCCACCTCATGAGAATCTAGCGAGAATAGCCACACAGGAGAGAAACCAGCGTCCACAAAACCAGTCCTCAGGAACCCAGCTCCATGGAAGAAGGGCTCTGTGGGTAAATAGGTTTGTAAAATGCTCTCTCCTCTCCTGAAATGTGTGCCGCAGGTGAAGGATTCGGAGAAGCCCTGCAATAAGGAAAGCAGGTGGAAATTGTTTAACACAGCGTTTCCCAAACTTGGCCCAGGAAAGTGTTCTGTGGGGTGGTGCTGTGAGTGCCCTGAACGCAAACATTAGGTGGCTGTGGTGTTTGGAAAATGGCAAGTAGCCCACTTTCGTGGGGGAGAGGATTCAACCAAGAGAAGGATGACAGCAACGTGGAAACCAGGTAGGCCTTCAACACGCTCCTACACAGTGGGTGGAAGTGGACATGGACATGGCTGCGTTGAAGACAGTTTGACTACACTGATTAAAATGTCAAAGTCTCTACCGCTTGATCTGGTAATTCCACCTCTAGGAAATTATCTTGCATAAGTACTTGCACTTAATTATATGTACAAGAATGTTCACTGAAGCATCACATGTAAATATAAAAAGAAAAAAAAGAAGTAAACAATCTAGACATCCAGCCCTAGGGGAGCATTTGAGTGATGACTGTGTGCATATGGCAGCCTGGGCTGCTACCACGGATAAAGCGTGGCTGCGCACTCTGACATGCAAGACCTCCTAGATATGTACTTCAGCAGAAAAATAACTTTGTTTTCCTCTCTCTCTCTATGTATATACACATAGATATAATATATGTCTGGCTTTTTATATTTATGAATAACACTTCAGTGGACATTCTTTTACATATAGCCCATGTAAGTATTTATATAGGATAAATTCCTAGAAGTGAAATTGCCATATCAAAAAAAAATTGATATATATATATATATAGAGAGAGAGAGAGAGAGAGAGAGAGAGACAGACAGACAGAGAGAGATACAGACATAGAGATATGGATGCATGTATGCATCCATATATCTACACATATTTATTTGTGTAATATATATATAGACACATGTAATATATATGTAAACACACATATACACATATGCAAATGTGTATATATACATATATTTATACAAAGATATATGTGTGTATGTGTATCTAAATAGAAATGACACATCCATATCCATATGTACCACATATCATATATTATACATACATAGAAAAGTGTCCAGAAAGGGACATGACAAAGTTAACAGGGGCTTTCTCTTCAGAGGGATGTGGGATTAGGAAGAAGGGTGGGAAGGACAATGAGACTTATCAGCATTTCCATGCTGTTTTTATTTTTTACAGTGAACATGCATTACTTTTGAAATTTTGAGAAATATGTCTTTTATTATTTATTTATTTTTAAAACATTATTTATTTATTTTTGGCTGCATTGGGTCTTCATTGCTGCACGAGGGCTTCCTCTTGTTGCGGTGAGCGGGGGCTACTCTTCATTGCAGTGCGTGGGCTTCTCAATGCGGTGGCTTCTCTTGTTGTGGAGCAAGGGCTCTAGGTGTGCGAACTTCAGTAGTTGTGGCATGCGGGCTCAGTAGTCATGGCTCGTGGGCTCTAGAGCGCAGGCTCAGTAGTTGTGGCGCACAGGCTTAGCTGCTCTGCGGCATGTGGGATCTTCCCGGACCAGGGCTCGGACCTGTGTCCCCTGTACTGGCAGGCGGATTCTCAACCACTACGCCACCAGGGAAGTCCAGATGTCCTTTAATTGGTAGAAAAAAACACCAAAACAAGGCTCAGGAGGATGGCTTTTCTTTTGTAGTCAACTCAAAGCCTTTGTTTTTTGTAACCTGAAGCCATGGGTGTTTGTTATGAATATAAGCACTGAATGACTGTTGGATCCCCAGATTCACTGCTTTTGGTTTCAAAATGAAAACACTTTTTTTTGCTTGTTTGTATTTGAAAAATACTGAAGATTGCAATAATGTATAACATACCACTTAAAAAATATCTTGAAAGAAAGATGTCAGAGCTACCTTGGTTAACCTGACCAGTCTTCTCTCTGGAAATAACCCTAGTAATAATCTCCAGTGAATAGGGTGGTGCAGATTCTGCAGTGGATTTTGAATGGAAGTATTATGATGCTGTGGGGCACCCTCAGAGTCAGTTTGTCTGTTTTTCATTCATAGTCCCCGGTCTCTGGAGCACACAGCCTAGAGGGGGCATGTGAGCCAGCAATGCCCACCTACCCTGTTCCCACACTCCCATCTATATGTTTATTATTGTGCTTTTCCTCGGCCCCTGTTACATTACTGACCTTCTGGGATCCTTTCCCATGCTTTTGAAGTGTATCCTTTAGAAGTTCACCTAGTTCAGTTCTCTTGGTGGGGAACTCGTTTCTTTTGTTTATCTGTGATTCTCTTTGTTTTACTCTCATTCTTGCAAGTTGGTTTTGCCAGTTACACCATTCTAACTTGACTTTCAACGCGTTGTGCACGGCCTCCCAGAGTCTTAAGTCTCCCATTGTTGCTGGTGAGGAGCTGCTGTGTTGTCCCTGTGTTAAGGGCTCTAGTCTTTGATTCAGTGTGTGCTTAAGATCCTTTGTCTTTGGTATTCTGCCCACATTACATGCGCAGCAGCAGATTTCTTCTTATTTACTCTGCTTAGGATTCATGGGGTTTTCTTGATTTTGTAGATTCCAATTTTTCATCAGGCACTCTTTCTTTAAAAATTAACTTTCCTCCATTTTCTCTATTCTTTCCTCTGGGACTCAAATTTGATGTAGAGAGACCTTTCCATTATGTTTTATTTCTTCTCTCTTTCCACCTCTTTCCTACTCTCCTGATCAGTGTATGATAAATACTGTTTTACAGTTACATTCTAAATAATTTCCTAGCACATTTCTCCAGTGCATTATCTTTTCAATTGGGTCTAATCTGTAACTTAACCTATCAACTGAGTTTTAAATTTCAATAATTATATTACTCATTTTTACAAGAATAAATGAATTCTCTGGAAAAAGAAGGGCATTCCCCAGAGGTGTCAGCAAAGGTGAGAACATGAGTGCAAGAATGGGAGAGGAGTCCTGGGTTGGAGGGATGGGGGTGCTAACCAAGCCCATTCTTTATTGATAAGACCTCTGAAGTCCAGAGAGTCACACAGGGGTCACACAGCTAGCTAAGGGCAGAGCCAGGATTTGAACATAGGCCTTCTTTCTTTCTTTCTTTCTTTGGCTGCATCAGGTCTTGGTTGCGGCATGCGGGATCTTCGTTGTGGCATTGGGGATCTTTCGTTGCAGCACGCAGGTTTCTCTCTAGTTGTGAGCTTCTCTCTAGCTACCACGCGCGGGCTCTAGAGCACACGGGGTCAGTAGTTGCGGCACCCAGGCTTAGTTGCATGTGGGATCTTAGTTCCCCCACCAGGGATCGAACTTGCGTCCCCTGCATTGGAAGGCGGATTCTTAACCACTGGACCACCAGAGAAGTCCCCGCCTTCTTATTTCTTATTTCGTTGTGGAGCACAGGCTCCGGACGCGCAGGCTCAGCGGCCATGGCTCACGGGCCTACCCGCTTCGCGGAATGTGGGATCCTCCCGGACCGGGGCACGAACCCGTGTCCCCTGCATCGGCAGGTGGACTCTACCACTGCGCCACCAGGGAAGCCCCTCCTCCTCTTTTTGTTTCCCTTTTTGGTGCCCCTGCTTTGTGGTACATGAAGCACACGCTCAAACTAGGCTACTGGGAACTGCAGCCTGAAAAAGAAGCCACAGCTTTGCCTGCACTGGGGTAGGCAGGATGTCCTTGAATGCAGCTGTAAGGCAGGTCGCGGTGCGGGGCTCCCGCGGACTCCCCCAACTCCTCCCAGTTGCTGATTCCGGGAAGAGAGGCTGGAAGGCAGATGCTTGAGGAGGCTAACCTTGGGGCACCGTCGCCACCTGGTGGCGTACTCCGGTTCTTGCAGTGGTCGCGCCTGCAAGCGCCTCGAGGCGAAAGGAGAGAACAAAGAAAATCTGGGCGGAGGGGCCAGGGTGGGCTATTTGACTTTGCCCGAAGACCTGACCCGCTTTGTCCATCACTGGAAGGTGATGCGCCCCCCGGAAGGGCTGAGCTCCGTCCTGAGAGTGTGCAAACAGGGAGCCCTAGACTGGGCTTTACACTACTTCCAGGCATCATCACTTGGAAATCAGACAGGCCAAAGTCTTAAGATATTAGAATCATCGAGGAGGTAATCCCCACTCCCACCCCTGCCGCCAGGTCACAGTCACAAGGGGCTGAGAACTGCCCGAGATCACTCAGCTCCGGCTGCTCCTCCGCCCCGCCCCAGTGTGGGCAGCCTTTTTTCATCAAGGTCTCAGAGACATTCCGGCCACAGGCAGCAGAGTTTACCTTATCTCTGTGATCCTCCCTAGGGCACTTGGCCTGCAGCTCCACGCCCTCTCCTTCCCCCTCTCCCAGAGATCTGACCTCCCTCCCGCCTCCAGCTCCCCTTCCCTCGGGTCCCCTCCCCCACTGGGACCTCTCTCCACCTGTCCCTTCAACTGCCATTTGCATGCCTGGGACAAGTTGCTGTCACCAGCCTGGATATTTCTCCAGAGCAATTCCCTCACGTTCATCCCCTGACCACCCAGGAATCTGGACAGTCCACTGTCCAAACCCGCCCTGTCCACATAGGAGGAGCTCAGCACTGCTGTCCCCTCCTCCTAAAATGTTTTCTTTTGAAATATCATACTTACAGAAAAGCTGCAAGAATAGTATAAAGAACTCCCCTACCCACTTTACCAAGTCATTTATTTTTTAACATTTGCCTCATTTGCTTTCTCCTCTCTGTTGTCTCTGTTACACACACACACACACACACACACACACACACACACACACACAGTTTTTTTTTATGAAACCATTTGGAAGTAGGTTACATCATAGTCCTTAACCTTAACCTCAGTGTGTTATTTCCTGAAAATAAGGATATCCTTCTATAATTATCAAATTCAGGAAATTTAACATCAAGACAATATTTTAACCTAATCAATAGTCTATATTTCCACTTGGTCAGTTGTCCCCAAATGTCCTATCTGGCACTTTTTGTTTGGTCCCAGATCCCATCCAGGATCACATATTTCATTTACTTGTCATGTCTCTTGAGTCTCCTTAATCTGAACAGTTCCTTAGCCTCTTGGTTGTGTATGACACTGACATGTGTGAAGAATCTAGGCTGGTAATTTTATATAGTTCCTCAGTACAGATACTTCCTTTCATCCTGCATTTTTTTGCTCTAAGTGTCAAGGGTCTACCCAGTTCCTCAGGTTAGGAACCTAGGTCCCTCCCTCCCTCCCCCCCCCCCCAGCCCCCATCAGGTCCTCATGCCCACTGCCCTTCTCTTCAATGCCCTCATCATTCCTCACCAACCAGCTATCCTCCTCCCTGCCATCAGCGACTGTACTGCTTCACACAAGCTGGCTGTTTAAAGTGTGGTCCAAGGACCTGCAGCAACAGGAGCTTGTTAGAAATGCAGAATCTCAGGTCCCAGCCCTACAGAATCAGAACCTGCATTTTTAAAAAAATTTATTTTATTTATTTATTTTTGGCTGCGTTGGGTCTTCGTTGCTGTGTGCAGGCTTTCTCTAATTGCGGAGAGCGGGGTCTACCCTTCGTTGCAGTGCGAGGGCTTCTCATCGTGGTGGCTTCTCTTGTTGCGGAGCACGAGCTCTAGGCACGCAAGCTTCAGTAGTTGCGGCACGTTGGCTCTAGAGCACAGGCTCAGTAGTTGTGGCGCACGGGCTTAGTTGCTCCGCGGCATGTGGGATCTTCCCGGACCAGGGCTTGAACCCGTGTCCCCTGCATTGGCAGGCGGATTCTTAACCACTGTGCCACCAGGGAAGTCCAGAACCTACATTTTAACATGTTCCCCAAGTGTTTCTTCTGCTAAGTCTGAGAAGTTCTGCTCTCAGAGATCCCTGAAGCAGACCCCTCAGCTCCATATTGAAGGAGTGTCCCTCTCTACCACCCCTGACCCCCAAACTTCATTCTTACCTCACCTACATTCATGAGGGTATGCTGTCACCTTTGTACCATTTAGTCCTTCTTCTAGGAATGCCCTCTCTCTCCTGAGACTTCTACTCGAGATTAGGCTTAATGGTCACTTCTGTGGTGTGCTTCCTGCCACTCCTCCTGGGCGCCATTTCCTTTGAACCTGCCTCTTATCCTAGCTTCAGTTACATGCAAGTGTTACTCCCAAGGGCTCCTGATCTTTAAGGAGTTCCTCCTCCCATTAGTTGGTGAGCTCCTTGAGGGAAAACCTGCATCTCACACACCTCCTTATCTACAGTGCCTAGAACAATTCGAATGTCTGTTGAATGGGCACGTAAAAAACCAGCTCTTCTTCCACAGAGGTACTTCTTCCCAGTAGATCCTGAAATGGGTACTGGGGTATCCAAAGGGCCATCCAAGTACCTGAGCCACAGAATGTTGGGACAGGGGTGGCCACAGGGAAACATCTACTTCAAATGCCCTTTGTGATCCATGAGAAAAGGCCCCAGAGAAGGAGAAGTGGCTTACTTGCAGTTTCGTCCCCTGGAGTGGTTGGCCCAGAGAGTCACTATTGACCCATGTTTTGACCTTCCTGGAGCAAACTGCCCTCATGTGGTTTAGTGTGAGAAGCAGAGTAGTAAAAACCAGAGTTGCAGATGAATGCTCACAAAATGCAGAGACTTATGTAGAAGTTTTAAACATGAAAAACTATTCTGTATCTTCTTGCTTAGGAAACAGTCATGCCAGTGAAGGATAATGGTTACCTTGAGGAGGATGCAGGAAGACTGGAGGGTTTATAACCAAGCTGGGGTAGGCAGGGGGCTTCAGCCATGCTGTTTACTCTTAAGCTGTGTGCGGAATATGAGTGTTGAATTTTTTTATACAACCTTATGTCCTTTAAAAATTCTGATCTGAACCAAGGGATCATGCCTTGCACACAGTTGTCCTCAAATTTTTTAATGAGTTTTCTTGCTGAAGGTTTTCAGTTAACCAGCCCTCAACCTTGTGGGTGCCCATTAATTTTTTTTTTTTTTTTTAATAGTAAATGTAAACTTTCTGCATGGCAGGCTTCCAGCTCTAACAAGCAAGGTTCAGAGGGCAGGGTGCATTCTGGAAAACAGAATACCACCCTGTTATTGGAGCTTAAGATGAACACAAATAAGGCTGGGGTTATATCTTAGCACATGGGCTAGAGTTCAGGTTTCATTTTATAGGCAAAGAAACACTAAATTCTCAAGGAAAAATGGTTTGAATGAATTATTCATTTTAGCAAGGTGACTGTGGCAACAACAGGCCAGAGAGGAGACCAGCTAGCTTTGGCAACAATCCAGAAGCATTACCTGCTCAAAATAAATTTATTTTATTTATTTTTGGCCATACCGTGCAGCTTGCAGGATCTTAGTTCTCCAACCAGGGATCGTACCTCTGCCCCCTGCAGTGGAAATGCAGAGTCCTAGTCACTGGACCACCAGGGAATTCCCTCAAAGTAAATTTAAAAAGCAAAATGGGGTGAGGTGAAGAAGAGAAACAAGACTTGCTCTGAGTAGATGTTGAAGCTGTGTGATGTGCAGAAAAGGGGCTTCTTATTCTACTTTTATGTTTGAAATTCCTCATGATTAAAAAAGGTAGTGGGGCTTCCCTGGTGGCGCAGTGGTTGAGAGTCCGCCTGCCGATGCAGGGGACACGGGTTCGTGCCCCGGTCCGGGAAGATCCCACATGCCACGGAGCAGCTGGGCCCGTGAGCCGTGGCCGCTGAGCCTGCGCGTCCGGAGCCTGTGCTCCGCAACGGGAGAGGCCACGACAGTGAGAGGCCCGCGTACGGCAAAAAAAAAAAAAAAAAAAAACGGTACTGATCTTGTAGAAGTCATAAATATACACTGACGTGACAAATGAAAAAACCCTAATTACAAGAAAGGATAGTTGGTTTTGGTATAAAGTTTTTCATAAATGAATTAGAAAAGTACTGTATCACCTCAAATATACAATACAGAAATAGCCCATGATACAGAAATAGATGTTGAAGAGTTTAAATAACAATTCATTCTGAAAGATTGAGAAAAAGCAGCATATCTAAATTAACATTTATATGCTTTTAAATGTGTACAAATAATATATTTATAGCTATAGTAGATATTTAGCTATTTCCGCCATGAACTTAGTTTGTGGTCTAACTAATCAAAACTTTCGAATCTTCTCATTAGGAATATGGAGTCTTGTCTTTGGGAAGGTACTGTAATATGGGATGGGTTAAACAGAGTACAGCCATGTGATTTTATATGCAGTTGAAAATCACCTCTATATATTGTAAATAACTCTTTATATACGTACATGTATACATACCTAAATATATATACTGTTTAAAAAAATGGTGTGACAAAAGTTGAATGGAGAGTAGGGTGGCTGTGCTTAGACATGCAGTGTCTCTTTGGAAGGGTTAATAAACCATCTGGGAGAGGAAGTGGGGAGATGAAGGAGATAGTGCTCTCCCCTCCTAATCTTTATGAGCATGTTAACAGTAACACTCACTGGAGGTTGGTATCACAGGGGACTTCCTTTCTTCACACATTGTCTCATAATTTTTTTTTAAAGGCTGGAATAATGCCTCTACTATAGAGGCAAATCAGAAGGGGACTATGTCTAAATGAAGCTTGAGGAATTCCCTGGTGTCCAGTGGTTAGGAATTCGCACTTTCACTGCTGAGGGCCTGTGTTCCATCCCTGGTCGGGAAACTAAGATCGCACAAGCCACGTGGTACAGCCCACCACCAAAAGAGAACACATATTACTTGCTATCTCGGCACCACTCTATTTTGTAATACACTTTTGCTCCAGCTGGTATCCATTCTGGCAATAGCCCCCAGTATTACAGGTCCAAGTTTCTCTGGTTGCATGTGGGCCCGTGACTCACCATCTGCCTGATTTCCTTCTGCAGTATCCTCTCTGGCTCCTTCAGAACACAACTGAAACTCCTATCTCCTTTACAGTGGTCCCTCCTTTGGTATGTTGCTCAATCCTATGAATTAATACATCTTGTAAGAGAATGTCAGAGGTTCAGGCAGGCTTTTCATTCCCCTATTGCATCTTGTAAATCAACCTGAATCACAAGTTTGTTTTTGGACTCAGAGTAATAACGGAAGGTCATCTGGCCATCCCTGACGCCAGGCCACATGACAGCTCCTTGGCCTCTTAAGGAAATGTCGCTGCCCCAGCCTCTGGTTTTAGTCAAGTGTGGTCCCAGAACTTTTAAAGGGACTCACAATTCCCTTTAAATACATTATGAAGTAGGGAGAGAGCATGGGTTCAAGATTGTTTTTATTTTCAGAGCCTGCAACAGTTGGTTACCAGTGTTACTAAGCTGGTACATTCTGAAGGCCATCCCACCTCCCTTTTCAGGCATTCAACCAACAGAATCCCTACAAACAAGATTACAGACTAATTAAGATGTGTCTCAATGTGTGTGGGGGAAGAGGCCTTCTCCCCCTGCTCCCCTCCTCCCCACATACTTTTTCTAACAAGATTGTTTTATAGTCAAATGCAACTCAAACCCATAACACAGCAACCAGTCATCTCCAGTATCACTGATTCTCTCCCTGCCTGCAGAACAGGAAGCCAGGGCAAGAGGGGAGACTGAATCTGCTATATAAGAAAAACTTCACTATACCCCAATGGAGCAAAGATGGTGAGGAAGCCAGCGCCTAAGGGTGGGGATGAGCAGGAACCAAACAGGCCTGTCTAGAATCAATCAACTCAGCCCCAGCTCCTTGGGAGGTGTTCCTTTGAGACCCCTACTTCTGTGGGATGAGATGAGGGGCAACTGGTGATGATCCATCTCTCCCTGTCCCTCAAATTAAAACATGATAAACTCAAAGTTTTACCTGCAAAATCCACCACGCCGCCTCCTGAGAAACACATTCTATAGTCATCTCTGCCAGCACCCACTCCCTTCTAATGCCCAGGGCTTCCAGCCCCTCTCCCCAACCTTGGGTGGCCCAGCCAACACTGATTTGATACTCCTTGACTCATAGAATGACTATTTTTAAAAAATTAAAATAGAAGCAATCAAAGAGTATCAGAGTAATAGAAGAAAGACACTCAATATATACTCCCTTCCCTTATCTGGCAGAGCCCCCCATCCCTGCCCGCCTACACTGGGATACCTGCTCTACCATGTTCCAACACTGACCTGGGGGTGGCCCAATGGAAGCTGCCTCAAGTGCTTTCCTGACCGTGACTCCTAGACAAGCAACATCACAGCGAGCAGGGTCACCCCAGTAGATCTCAGGGGCCTTCGAGGTAGGTCTGGGAGGTTTAGCTTATGTCCTGTAGCCAAGCCTGAGTCTGGGGCCTGCTCCCACCAGTATCTCAGTCCTTGGCTGTATATTAATAGCAGCAGCCCCAGTACTGCAGCACCTCCTGGGGGTGACAGAGTGCCTAGTTCTCTGTCCCACAACTCATGTCCTTCTTCCCCCTCCCTTTTTCTTTTTTTTTAAAAATTAAAGGCAGAGGTAGTCCCTGGGATGATAAAACCCCACCTAGGATGGCAGTATTGTAACTTAAAGCAGTTAAATAAAAGTCTCCAGGAGTTGATTACAAAAAAAGAAAGAAAAGAAAGTGACTGATGAAGTTGAATAAATTAATGATATGGGTTATCCCACAAAGACCTTTCCTTTGCAGGCCGTCTTTGGTATTTGGCCAGCAGCATTTGTGAGTCTTCTCTCCACTCGGACTCTCCTACCCCTCCCCCCTCAGGAGAGAAGGCCATTGCCCAACGAGGCCCAGGCGGCTCATCCAGCTGCGGGGGATGAGGAGTCAGAACATCTTGACTTGGTGCTTGGAACTGTGCTGTGGCACGTGACAGCCTTGGCAGACCGTCCTGTTGCAGAAGGAGGACAACTTACAGGGACAGAAGAGCCAGCAGGATGCTCTGGGCTCCAACCCTGGGAGAGTGGGAGGTAGGTTTAAGACATGGAAGCCTCAGGCCTTCTCTCCAAATGTCACATGGCTGGCCCCTTTGCTCCAGTTTTTCTGTAGCAAAGAGGGGAGGGGGGTAGGGAGGGAGGCTCAGGCTGTTGCTGTCTGGCACTGAGACCCTCAGAGCTTCTTCAGACGGCTATACATCTCTCTCTTGCTCTTTTCCCCGGCCCAGGTCCGGCTCTTGGTGCGGAACTTCTTCAGGTCTTCTTTAAAGTCCTCATGGTGCATGGGCCGGTAACTGGGGGGCTCGCAGTGAGACTGGCGGGAAGACAGGACGAAGTCAGGGCACACCTGCTTCATAAGCACACTCCTGCGTCCTCCCTGCTGGGGGCTGCAAGGCTCTACTCAGCAGGTTCTAGGGCCCTTCTGTGTGCGGGGCAAATCCCCAGACCCCTGGCAAGAAACACCCATGACCACCAGACATCTGGGTGCAGGGGCGGCCCCTGCCCTCCAGAGAGTCCATCTTACCTGGCATTTCAGGAAGAACTCCTTATATCCGCCCTTCAGGACATATAGCTCCGGGTAATGGAGTTTGGGGTACTCATTACCAAGCCGATCTCTCTCTCTCACATATCGGCACCTATAAAGGGGAAGGAAAGCCAAAGCATGGTTAGCTCTACACAGTGAAAGCAGTGTTCCTTACACACATCTCCCCAACTTTACCTTCATTCTTGGAAACAATCAGTGTTGACTTGTGATTTCCTGGCCACCTGTTATCTTCAGGAATAGTGTTCAGAGCCAGTGCCACTGCCTCGTATTGGCAGGTAGATGGTCTCTTCCCAAATTTTCAAGTTAAACAGCCCTAGCAACTGATCTCTGCCCAGCATCTTCCCTGCCACCACCAGCACCTAATCTTCGGTGACAGCTTCCCAGCCAGCTTCCCTCTGCATTCTCCACCCTCCACGACCAGTGTCTCTCCCTTACTTCCTTCTGAGCTTTGCTCCTGTCTCAGGGCACCTACTTGCATCCTGTACTAAAATGGACTATTGTGTAGTGTACTGTATACTCCTGTAGTTATGTGTGTGCAAATGCAGCAAAATATCACCAGTCGATGAAATCAGGGGAAGCATGCACTCTTTCTGAGCGTGAAATGGTTCCAAATAAAAAGGTGGCACAAGAACTTGAACCCAGTCCCATGAGAAAAGTCTCTCTTGGAACCTCCTAGTGAAGCTGCACTGCTCCCTGCCACCTCTGTCCCTGTTTGCTCAGCATTTGTCACAACCATCTTCCGTCTCTCCACTGGGACCTCCCCTGCGGCAGGTCAGTCCTGTTTGCTCACTGCTGTAACTTCATTGCCTCAATAGCCCCTGACACGTCCAGGCTGGCAGTCCTTTCTGAAGGGAACTAGCACAGATGGGCAGCTGTTTGGCCCTCCCCCTAGCTTTTTAATACCACCACTCACTTCTGACCACATTTTCAGAACCAGTCCTGTCACCATTAGTGAGAGTGTGGAAAGATGTTGTTAGAGCATCAGAGTATTATTTTAAATCTGAAGTGATGTTATTTTATTGTAATTATACTTTCATTTATTTTGGTATAAAACTTATCTTTGTAGTAAATTATAACAGGGCCTTAGTCACCAAAGCCCTAACAGAAGTTCTTACTAATAAGGGGTGGGGATGGGGGGGCAGGGGCATTTCTTTTAAACTCTAACGTGGCAATAACGTGAAGGTAACATAATCCACTCCTTTGCAAACGTGGATTTGACAAGTGTTCAAGAGCATCACATCAAGTTTTGCAGAGAGGATATGACACTCTTCTGGCATTTGCATAAGGAGCAACCACACTGTACCTGAAGGATGTCACCTGAGAACAGTAGCCCCATAGGTAGAAATAAGGACAGTGGGGGAAACTGGGAAGAGCCAGAGTTTAATTCAATATAAAGGAAGGCTGGACAGTAGGCCATGCCCAGCAGTAGCCAGGACTAACTCAGGAGTGAGGGTGATGAAGCAGAGGCCAGATCCTCGGGGGATGTTGCACAGGGAACACCTGTGTCACAGGCTGGACTGGGGAAGCCAGAAAGCCCTCCACGACGACTACTGTGAAACTGTTAGGGCAGCCTATAAACTACACTCCAGGAAGCTGTTCATGAAATCAACTGACTGCAAAACAGGTAAGGATTTGAGAGAATACCTGTTACACGTGAATTGATACTTTTACAAAACTAGGTATTTTCACACCATGTGTGTAGGCTAAGGCATGGAAATGACATTCGATGTGCAACAGGCGGTCCCACAGAAGCACCATGGGGGCCATGCCCTGGAGCCCACTCACATGCGAGGGCCTCGCTCAGAAGAAAACTCGCAGTGGAACACCACGATGACACGCTTGCCATCCGTAGGTACGATGGGCTTCTTGAGTAAGAAGTCTTCAACCTCCTCTTCCATGTGCAAGTTCACTGCACCCTGTGAAGGCACCAAGAGACTCATGTTTCACACTCGCAGTAATGATTCTTCGAGACTGGTCTTCAAATGGGCACCTCAAATTCTGTTATGACTGTGCACTGTATGAGTGGTATTTGTGAATGCCCGGGACTTTCACGGCCATGACAGTGGCAAACACTAACACTGTATTTAAAGTACCTCCTTACCGTATTTCAACACTATATTATTGGTTAAAAGATTAAAAGGGCACAACCAATTACTTTCTTCCTGGGAAAGTATGTTCCAACACCCAACTAACCAGGCAACTATAAATGTAAGAGGTATCATTAGGCTTGGCACAGACTGGGACATGTTGCCAGAGACTGGCTTCTCCTCATGGCTTCATGTCCAGGCATGGCTTAGAAGTCAGTGGGTACCATTTAGAAATGTCCCTGATGGTGATGGTGATGGTGATGGTGATGGTGA
This sequence comes from Aethalodelphis obliquidens, assembly GCF_003676395.1. NCBI lineage: Eukaryota > Metazoa > Chordata > Mammalia > Artiodactyla > Delphinidae > Aethalodelphis > Aethalodelphis obliquidens. The sequence continues at coordinate 2,692,578 of NW_020838055.1, forward strand.
TGGTGTGAGGGACAGAACAGGAAGCAGTTGCCGTACAGTGTGGTAGAGATTAGTGCAGACCAGGGAACATTCTTTCAGTGCACCAGGAGTCAAATGCCTTTCACGCCCACTGCTTCTTTTTACAATTCTTATAACCAGCATGTGAGCATTATAATGAGCAGCCAGGTGTCACCTCCGCCTTTAAAAAAAAAAATCACAGATGCTGTCCAGGGCTCCTGCTATGCCTCCCACAACAGCAGGGCTCGCCCACAAGCCTCAGGAATCCATACCTTGATGTGGCCTCCCTCATATTCATATGGGTATCGGCAGTCAATGATAACAAACTCTTTAATGAGGTTGGCAAACTTGCCACTCAAAACAGACGCTATCTGTGGAGAGAGAGCCAAGGAGAATCAACTCTGGCTGCCAGGAACACGTAGATTCCATGTGTGGCAGGTTCCAAAAGGATGACTTACAATTTCTGGAGAGATGTATTTTAAATCCTGATGCTTTCCAGCAACTGTATGAAAGAGGTAACACTTAAAAAAAAAGAGAGAGAAAGAGAGAGAGAGAGAGAGAAATACTTAGCAAATCCAAAAGCTTAAAAATGCAACATTTTTATATTGCTTGCCTTCCTGGTAAGAGTCAGCTTGAAAAAAAAAAAAAACAAACATTAATCTAATAGAATATGTTGGTTACTTGTCTAGCCACTTCATTAATATCCTGACATTGAATTTTCACACAGATTTATAAGGCACATTATCCCCATTCCCATATGTCAAAGCTAGGTACCTTGTCCAAGGTTAGCCAGCAAGTAAGCCAGACTTGAATACAGAAACCTCAGGTGATTTCCTTTTTCTCCCGCTTTTGTTAGGAACCCTCACCTCAGCAGCCAGACTGTGTGCAGCACATAAAGGACACAGAGAGGAATGACTTCCCTGTTTACTGAGCACCTGCTATGTCCAGCATGGTGTTAGACATTGGAGGTGGAATGAGTGAGGCTGGGCCCAGCCTTGAGGGAGAAGGACGGGCACATCAGTAATTACTCACTAGGGCGGACTGGCCGAGTCAAGTGCTCACCCAATCCCGTGGCCATGTGTGGGGTCATTATGACAAACACAACCAACCACAGCTTCAATTCAGGTGCAAGCTTCTACCAGCAAGGATACACCACACCCAGGTCTTGGCTTGCTCTTCCCTTCAGACTAGAACTGTCTTCTATTTTTTAAAAATTTTATTTATTTTTTAACATCTTTATTGGAGTGTAATTGCCTTACAATGGTGTGTTAATTTCTGCTGTATAACAAAGTGAATCAGCTATACGTATACATATATCCCCATATCCCCTCCCTCTTGCGTCTCCCTCCCACCCTCCCTATCCCACCCCTCTAGGTGGTCACAAAGCACCAAGCTGATCTCCCTGTGCTATGCAGCTGCTTCCCACCAGCTATCTATTTTACATTTGGTAGTATATATAAGTCTATGCCACTGTCTCACTTCGTCCCAGTTTACCCTTCCCCCTCCCTGTTGTCTTCTATTTTTAATCCACTTATTTCTCCCACCTGGTTGAAATATCTAGCCCAGATCCAAACCTTCCCCAATCGCCTAGCTGAGACTGAGACAACCCTTTTATTTCTTATTTATTTATTTATTTAGTTAGTTAGTTATTTTTGTGGTACGCAGGCCTCTCCCTGTTGTGGCCTCTCCCATTGCGGAGCACAGACTCCGGACGTGCAGGCTCAGCGGCCATGGCTCACGGGCCCAGCTGCTCCGCGGCATGTGGGATCTTCCCGGACCGGGGCACGAACCCGTGTCCCCTGCATCGGCAGGCGGACTCTCAACCACTGCGCCACCAGGGAAGCCCAACCCTTTTATTTCTTAGTCTGCTGCTTTCACTGTACTGATGTTTACTTCAATCTACCATGTGATAAATGTGGTACATGTCTATGTGGCATGATGTCTTACTGACCGTATGTTAAGTGTTTTGAGGGAAGGAACTGTGTCTCATTTTGGAATCTTTGCCTTACACATGATAAGTGTTTCCATAAATGTTAGCTACATTAATACATAAAAGACTGGTCTGGGGACCTTCAAGTCATATGTGGCTAAACAAGCTACTACTGACACAGGAATGTGTCACATTTCACCACAGCTCAAAGGCAGCCAACCTGTATGAGGCCATCAGCAGACCATCCTCTGGACCTCCCTGAGGGCCTTTTCCCTCTAGGGCCATGCTCCTCTGGACAATGGAGAAATTTAGTCTCAATCCTGGACATTCTAAGAGGACCTTTTGATATACAGACTTATATACAGTGAGGCTAGAGGTTTATTTCTGCTTCTTTACACTTTTCTGCAGTACTGCTTTTATAATCACAAACACAGTTCCCAGAGAGCCTGGTCTTTGGGTTGGTGTCAAGGCAGCTGGTGGGTGGCTCCCTACTTGAAACCTCTGACCAGCATCAGTAAGGTCTATAGTCCCACAGAGACTGAGATACACCTGATCATGAATGTGTTTCCTTATCTTAAAACAAACTTCAAACTGCGTCCCCTTGGCGGGGTGGGGTGGGGTGGGGGGAACCCCAGGAACCACTTCAGGGAGGGAGGAAGGCTGAGGGGGGCATTTTAGGTACCCCCTGCCAATCCTGCATCACAGAGCAGTTCTGCGTGCAATTACCTTGGAGAAGTCTCCTATAAGGTCCCTTGGGTCATTATCCAAAATATTCTCAATGGTCCCTTTTGGGGAAGACACCAGGCATAAAGACTGATGTAGAATCTGTAACAAATCAAAGGTGGAGAATGAGGCCAGGCTTCTGAACAGAACTTATGAAAACATTCACCTGGAATATGTCAGGAAGAAGAGACTGAAATGTTAACATCCATATTTAGCAAAAAGATACCTTTCTTATTTGACTGAATCTAGAGTGAAAAAAAGAATATGGGTTACTGACTAGGTATACTGTTATTTGAACTGAATTCAATTCTAACTGAACTGCTCTGAAACTTCCTTTTTTTTTTTTTTTAAAAAAAAAAGGATTAAAATTAGGGCTAAGTCTAAAAAAAGTATTTCTTAGTTCTACCCACTGAGAAGCTCCAGGGTTGCAGTAAGTAGCCCTTAGGTCAGTGTGCTCTCTAAATAATACAGCTGACCCCTGAACAACACGGGGTTTAGGGCCACCATCTCACATCCCCGAATTCAACCAACCACAGATCATGCAGTACCACAGTATGTATTTATTGAAAAAAATCTGCGTATAAGGGGACCTTACAGTTCAAACCCATGTTGTTCAAGGGTCAACTGTATTTTCCACTAAAAGAAACCAGAGCTTTTTGATTGACTCCAGGCTGGGACAAGAAATGTACAAGATAAACCTGGAACACTTTGTCATTAGTAGCAAGGAAGCACTCATATTTCAAAGGACACATCAAAAGGGCTAATCGTGGGGAAGTAAGGATTTCTTTTATACACTTAGTGTATTTTATATTATTTATTTGGCTGCACCAGGTCTTAGTTGTGGCATGCAAACTCTTGGCTGCGGCATGTGGGATCTAGCTGCCTGACCAAGGATCGAACCTGGGCCCCCCGCATTGGGAACGTGGAGTCCTAGCCACTGGACCACCAGGGAAGTCGCAGGATTTCTTAAGCAGTACACAAAAAACACGAAACATAAAAAGACTGATAAATTAAAACATGTTTAAAAAAAAAAAATCAAGAAATTCTGTTCATCAAAACAACAAGATTAGGTAAGAACAGGCAAGCCAGAGTGGGCAGATATGCATCCATCTCAATAAAAGATTCATCTCTGAATATATAAAGCATTCCCACAAATAAGAGACAACCCAATAGAAATATGGGCTAGAAACTTGGCTGAGTAATAGAGAAGAAAATCTAAGACCAAGAAAAATAACTATCAGGGAAACGCAAGTCAAAATCAGATACTACACACTCACCAGAATGGCTAAAGTTAAAGAGATGAACAACACCGGATACTACTGGTAAGGATGTGGAAGAACTGGAACTCTCACACACTGTTCTGAGTACAGCCAACTCTCGGTATCTGTGAGATTGGTTTCAGGACACCCAAGGATGCTCATATAAAATGACATGTAGTACAGCTAGTGCTCAGTAAGAATGCATTGCAGGGGCTTCCCTGGTGGCGCAGTGGTTGAGAGTCCGCCTGCCGATGCAGGGGACACGGGTTCGTGCCCCGGTCCGGGAAGATCCCACATGCCGCAGAGCGGCTAGGACCGTGAGCCACAGCCGCTGGGCCTGCGCGTCCGGGGCCTGTGCTCCGCAACGGGAGAGGCCGCAACGGTGAGAGGCCTGCATACCACAAAAAAAAAAAAAAAAAAAAAAGAATGCATTGCAAAGTTGGTTAAATCCATGGATGTGGAGCCCCCAGATACGGAGGGCTGACTGGACAACCACTTTGGAAAGCTATATGGCAGTGTCTGCTAAAGCTAAACACATGCCTAGCCTAGGACCCAGCAAGTCCACAAGAAAAGTTAAAGTGCATGTTTACAAAATAAATTGTATAAATACCATCAACTAGTATTTGACAAGGGAGCCAAGAATGCTCAATGAAGAGAAGATCAGTCTTCTCAATAATAAATCATGCTGGAAAAACGGAATATAAACATGTGAAAGAATGAAATTAGACCCCTATCTTACACTACTCACAAAAAATAACTTGAAATGGCTTAAAGACTTAAATGTGAGACAGGAAACCATAAAACTCCTAGAAGAAAACACAGGAAAAAAGCTCCTTGACATGAGTCTTGGCAATGACTTTTTTAGATTTGACCCCTAAGGCACAAGCAACAAAATAAAAAATAATTGAGACTACATCAAACTAAAAAGCTTCTGCCCATTAAAAGAAATCAACAAAATGCAAAGACAACCTATAGAATTGGAAAAAATATTTGCAAAATATATTATCTGATAAGGGGTTAATATCCAAAATATATAAGGAATCCATACAACTTAATAGCGAAAAAGCAATCTTTTTTTTAACATCTTTATTGGAGTGTAATTGCTTTATAATGTTGTGTTAGTTTCTGCTGTACAACGAAGTGAATCAGCTATAGGTATACATATATCCCCATATCCCCTCCCTCTTGCATCTCCCTCCTACCCTCCCTATCCCACCCCTCCAGGTGATCACAAAGCCCCGAGCTGATCTCCCTGGGCTATACAGCTGCTTCCCACTAGCTATCTATTTTACATTTGGTAGTGTATATATGTCAATGCTTCTCTCTCACTACATCCCAGCTTATCCTTCCCCTCCCCGTGTCCTCAAGTCCATTCTCTACGTCTGCATCTTTAAAATAATCTGGTTTTAAAAAGTAGGCAAAGGACCTGAATAGACATTTCCCTAAAGATACACAAATGGTCAACAGGTACATGAAAAGATGATCAATATCACTAATCGTTTAGGGAAATGAAAATCAAACTGTTGTACAATGAGATATCACTTCATGACTATCAGAATGGCTATCATCGAAAAGAAAAGATGGGGACTTCCCTGGTGGTGCAGTGGTTAAGAATCCGCCTACCAGTGCAGGGTACATGGGTTCGAACCCTGGTCCGGGAAGAACACACATGCCGCAGAGCAACTAAGCCCATGTGCCACAACTACTAAGCCTGCGCTCTAGAGCCTGAGAGCCACAACTACTGAAGCCTGTGGGCCTAGAGCCTGTGCTCTGCAACAAGAGAAGTTACCGCAATGAGAAGCCCGAGCACCACAATGAAGAGTAGCCCCCACTCGACGCAACTAGAGAAAGCCTGCGCGCATCAACAAAGACCCAACGGAGCCATAAGTAAATAAATAAAAATGAAAAAAAAAAGAGGGAACTCCCTGGCGGTCCAGTGGTTAGGACTCCACACTTTCACTTTGGGGGTCCGGGTTCAATCCCTTGTCGGGAACTAAGATCCCGCAGTCCCCATGGTGATGCCAAAAACAAACAACAACAACAACAACAAAAACAAGAAACAAGTGTTGGCAAGGATGTGAAGAAAAGGGAACCTTTGTACAATATTGGTGGGAATGTAAAGTGGGATGGCCACTATGGGAAACAGTATGGACGTTCCTCAAAAAAATTGAAAATAGGGACTTCCCTGGAGGTCTAGTGGTTAAGAATCTGCGCTTCCAATGCAGGGGGCATGGGTTTGATCCCTGGTCAAGGAACTAACAGCCCACCTGCCGTGCAGTGCAGCAAGCAGACAAAAAAAAAAAAAAAAAAATCAAAAACAGAACTAACTAGGAGCCAACAATTCCACATCTGGGAATATATTAGAAGGAAACGAAAACACTATGTCAAAGAGATATCTGCACCCCCATGTTTAGAGCAGCATTCTTTATAATATTCAAGAAATGGAAATAACCTAAGCGTTCATTGACGGATGAATGGATAACAAAGTTGTGATACACACACACACACACACACACACACACACACACACACACACACACA